>NC_056732.1:34542556-34885056 GCF_019279795.1 Protopterus annectens
ATTTACAGGATGACTGCACCTTACATACAGACACACACCCCTCTCCATCAGCTGTCCGTGATTTCATTTACAGGATGGCTGCACCTTACATACAGACACGCATCCCTCTCCATCAGCTGTCCGTGATTTCATTTACAGGAATGACTGCACCTTACGTACAGACACGCACCCCTCTCCATCAGCTGTCCGTGATTTCATTTACAGGAATGACTGCACCTTACATACAGACACGCACCCCTCTCCATCAGCTGTCCGTGATTTCATTTACAGGATGGCTGCACCTTACATGCAGACACACACCCCTCTCCATCAGCTGTCCGTGATTTCATTTACAGGAATGACTGCACCTTACATACAGACGCACACCCCTCTCCATCAGCTGTCCGTGATTTCATTTACAGGATGGCTGCACCTTACATACAGACACACACCCCTCTCCATCAACTGTCCGTGATTTCATTTACAGGATGGCTGCACCTTACATGCAGACACACACCCCTCTCCATCAGCTGTCCGTGATTTCATTTACAGGATGGCTGCACCTTACATACAGACACACACCCCTCTCCATCAACTGTCCGTGATTTCATTTACAGGATGGCTGCACCTTACATGCAGACACACACCCCTCTCCATCAACTGTCCGGGATTTCATTTACAGGATGGCTGCACCTTACATACAGACACGCACCCCTCTCCATCAACTGTCCGGGATTTCATTTACAGGAATGACTGCACCTTACATACAGACACGCATCCCTCTCCATCAGCTGTCCGTGATTTCATTTACAGGATGGCTGCACCTTACATACAGACACACACCCCTCTCCATCAACTGTCCGTGATTTCATTTACAGGATGGCTGCACCTTACGTACAGACACACACCCCTCTCCATCAACTGTCCGTGATTTCATTTACAGGATGGCTGCACCTTACATGCAGACACACACCCCTCTCCATCAACTGTCCGGGATTTCATTTACAGGATGGCTGCACCTTACATACAGACACACACCCCTCTCCATCAACTGTCCGGGATTTCATTTACAGGATGGCTGCACCTTACATGCAGACACACACCCCTCTCCATCAACTGTCCATGATTTCATTTACAGGATGGCTGCACCTTACATGCAGACACACACCCCTCTCCATCAACTGTCCGTGATTTCATTTACAGGATGGCTGCACCTTACATACAGACACACACCCCTCTCCATCAACTGTCCGTGATTTCATTTACAGGATGGCTGCACCTTACATACAGACACGCACCCCTCTCCATCAGCTGTCCGTGATTTCATTTACAGGAATGACTGCACCTTACATACAGACACGCACCCCTCTCCATCAGCTGTCCGTGATTTCATTTACAGGATGGCTGCACCTTACATACAGACACACACCCCTCTCCATCAACTGTCCGTGATTTCATTTACAGGAATGACTGCACCTTACATGCAGACACGCACCCCTCTCCATCAGCTGTCCGTGATTTCATTTACAGGAATGACTGCACCTTACATACAGACACGCACCCCTCTCCATCAGCTGTCCGTGATTTCATTTACAGGAATGACTGCACCTTACATACAGACACACACCCCTCTCCATCAGCTGTCCGTGATTTCATTTACAGGAATGACTGCACCTTACATACAGACACGCACCCTCTCCATCAGCTGTCCGTGATTTCATTTACAGGAATGACTGCACCTTACATACAGACACACACCCCTCTCCATCAGCTGTCCGTGATTTCATTTACAGGAATGACTGCACCTTACATACAGACACGCACCCCTCTCCATCAGCTGTCCGTGATTTCATTTACAGGAATGACTGCACCTTACATACAGACACACACCCCTCTCCATCAGCTGTCCGTGATTTCATTTACAGGAATGACTGCACCTTACATACAGACACACACCCCTCTCCATCAGCTGTCCGTGATTTCATTTACAGGAATGACTGCACCTTACATACAGACACACACCCCTCTCCATCAGCTGTCCGTGATTTCATTTACAGGAATGACTGCACCTTACATACAGACACGCACCCCTCTCCATCAGCTGTCCGTGATTTCATTTACAGGAATGACTGCACCTTACATACAGACACACACCCCTCTCCATCAGCTGTCCGTGATTTCATTTACAGGAATGACTGCACCTCACATACAGACACACACCCCTCTCCATCAGCTGTCCGTGATTTCATTTACAGGAATGACTGCACCTTACGTACAGACACACACCCCTCTCCATCAGCTGTCCGTGATTTCATTTACAGGAATGACTGCACCTTACATACAGACACGCACCCCTCTCCATCAGCTGTCCGTGATTTCATTTACAGGAATGACTGCACCTTACATACAGACACGCACCCCTCTCCATCAGCTGTCCGTGATTTCATTTACAGGAATGACTGCACCTTACATACAGACACGCACCCCTCTCCATCAGCTGTCCGTGATTTCATTTACAGGAATGACTGCACCTTACATACAGACACGCACCCCTCTCCATCAGCTGTCCGTGATTTCATTTACAGGAATGACTGCACCTTACATACAGACACACACCCCTCTCCATCAGCTGTCCGTGATTTCATTTACAGGAATGACTGCACCTTACATACAGACACACACCCCTCTCCATCAGCTGTCCATGATTTTGCAGACTATTTCTGATTTTGACTCTTGTGTATGCAACATCTCCTGTAACTCATGGGCCATTGCAGTCAGTCAATTAGGCCAGACATTAAGGTTTCTCATCATTTAAAAAATACTCCACAATGCAAGCCCTCCTCGGTTAGTGTAGGGGACTAAGGTGCTGGCAGGATAATTAGCTGTTTTTTTGTGTCAAGGCTACAGTTCTCAAAACTTCTCCTCAGATTTTGCATTGACTTTTTTCAGTGACTTAAAGTAATATTTTAGGAGTATCCCTTATGTTCAGAGGTCCCCCATAAGATTAAAACTGTTCTCAATGACTAAAACACAAGCACAAGGAGTCATGGATGCTGAGCCCATAAAGCAAGTCTCTACTCGACTAAACAATTTTGTTTCAGATGACTCCATCGTAAGATATACCAGGTGAGTGATGGTTAGCTGCTTGTCTGGTGCCAGAATTCATCGGATCATGCATGCACTCCAATAATTCAACAACAGGTACCAGTATGACCCTGTCATAGCTCATGTTGGTGTCAGTGACTTGAGCTGTCCCTCCCTGGATTATATGAAAAGAGCCATGACGGAGCTCTCAGACTGTGTGCCCCAGGCAAATATGAACCTAGCATTGAGCAGCATTCTACTTTCTCAAAGAATGAAGCTGCAATCTGAGGAAAAACAACTTGACTTCAATGATTGGCTTAGTTCTTGGTATCATCCAAAAGGGGTCCAATATTTGTCAGCCTGGGAGGAAATGATCAATAGGACACAGTTCTACGCTAGGAATGGTCTCCATCAGTCTTTTCTAGGGTTTTTATCATTGGCAAAGGCATTATCCAGCCCCACAAGTACCTTTTTTAGGCAACACCAACCTGATAAACCTGCCAACACAATGAAGTAACCAAAGGAAAATAAGAAAGTATTTCTGATCAATGTCATAAGCCTAAGTCCTTCTCACCCTGGGGGACATAGCTGTCTGTGTGGTGACTAAGTCAGGATTCAAAACAGTGGAGATAACTCTGGCTGTACAGAGTTATAACACCTTCTTCCACACCTTTAGACCAGCTACTGTGCAGGAGGGGGAAAAAGGTGGAGGTGTCTCAGTCTTTACCCAAAACTGACTCACATCAAGGCTAGTAAAGCATCATGATGCACTAGACCTTCTTCATGTCAAAATAAGTATGAAAAATGTCCCGTACCATATATTAGCTAGCTGTAGAACTCAGTCTATGACCCAGGAAGGCCACTATGCCCATCTACATGAACTAGAATCACTCATTATTTAACCCAATACCATTTCCTAGGTGATCTAAACTATCCAGCTATAAACTAGTAAACTTAAACTACCACTATTGCACACGCACATATATTCCTGTACTTTGTCAATAAAAAATACACTGGAACAATTAATCTCACTAGGAGGAACACCATCTTGGATCTTGTCCTTACTAATATAGGGGTATCTTGCACCATCCCTTGTAGAGCCTTGTCAATGGTTAGGTCTGACTATAAAGGTTTGTCTTTCAAAATAAAACTGAAACCAGAGATCCCTTCCACACAATATACTTTTACAAATTTCTCTAAGACAAATTACCTACTCCTAAGTGACAGATTAGCAAGTTACAAATCCCCACAAAACCCAGTTAACTCCACTGAATATACATAAACTTATACCACCGTACTATATCAGCATGTAAACAGCTACATAGATGCATCTGTTCCCTGTAGAAACAACTGCAGGACAAACCTGAGAAGCAAACCCCATGGTGGAACCATAATATCAACAACCTTATCAATAAAAGGAAGAGAATTTTGACCAAAAGAAAGAACAGTAATTCTATAACGGTTTAGGCATTTACCTCACAGGCACAAGGTACAGGGTTTCATTCTCATCTTTGGGCTAATTGGCTAGCCTTAAAATGGCCCACAAGAGCATCTAACTTACTTACCTATGAACTCTAAAGTCAAAGACAATAACCCTCTAAAAGCACTGTTCAGCCTCACCCTCCATACATGTTTTTTACCAAGCGAGTAGAGAACAGCTACAGTCATTTCCCCTATATAAGGAAGGACTTTCCACAGACTGAGACAATTACAGACCCATATGTCTGACCAACCTCATATTCAAAGCCGTGGAGAGACTTATCATTGTATCATGGAACTTATCATAAGGACATAGGAAACCTCAAAACACTGGAACTCTGTCAGTTTGGATTACTCAAGGGCGGATCATACTTACTCAACTTTTTAAAGAAGGTCTTCAAAGCAATGGGTGAAGGTAAAACGATACACACCACATACTTTGACCTGGACAAGGCTTTTGACTCAATCTACTCAGACATGTAGAAAAGCTAAACAGCTTGTAAGTAAACCCCTACATCAACCACCGGATTGCAAACTGGTTCACAGACAGGACACAACATCAAAATAGGGGAAGCAGTCACCAGTGGAATCCCCCAGGTTCAGTGCTGGGACCTCTCCTGTTTGGCATCTACTTCCCTGAAGTAAAACCCAATACCAAAGGGTTCTGGCTGACTAAGTTTGCAGATAACTGCAAGCTGTGAGCAGTCACTGAATCCTCAAATGACTTGGCCAACCTGCAGTAAGATTTTTTCCAAACAAATAACTAGTGCCAGAATCATGGACTGAAACTAAATGCCAATAAATGCATTATCAAATCCTTTGGAAGTTATATATCCCATTAGACTATCACATTGAGAATAAGCCCCTAAAAGTTGACCCAGTCATTTGGGATTTGGGAACTTATGTGTACAGTGATCTACCTTTTGACCAATATGTGTCCACTGTTGTAAGAAAGTTTTTCTAGATTGTGCAGCTTATAAAAAAGAGAGCATGTCTAGATCTAGGGATGTCATTATCCCCCTTTACTCAGTCCTCATTAGGGCAATCACTGAATATAATACCCCCTTTGTGTCCAGACACATGCATCAACTGGAACTCCCACACAGATACCTTAGTAAAAGGATATAAGGCCTAAACAGTTTGCCCTACGTGGACCGACAGAGTCCTGTCACTAGACTCATTATCGTAGCTACTACTAGCAGGCGACCTCTGTCTGTCATACAAGGCATCCGCCGACCCATTACTGATGGGCCTACTGCAAATTAGCAAATCAGATGGTATCAGAAATACTAGGTCAAAGGATCTAAACCTCTTCTGCAACATCAACAGAAAGGTTTGGAGGGACAGTTATATCTCACATACGATTCCACTATCCTGGAGCAGAATCTCCATCCATGTAAAACAAAGTTCATCCTTGTCACTATTCAAATGCAACTTGGATCGATGGATGGGGAATAGAAAATTTACCTCAGGTCTGCCTCTTCTTCTACTAATGGACAGAAACAGCTGACTTTAATAATTGGCTTATTAGTTTTGGTGTCATTCTTGAGGGATACAATTTTTGTCAGCATGGGAAGATATGGTTAACAATCCATGTTGCTTTGCCAAGGATGGACTGCACTTGTCCCCTCTAGACTTTTGGATACTGGCTAAAACATTGTCCTCACCCATAGATTCTTTTTTAGGCAATGCCAAATTGACAAACCTTCCAACATAGCAAAATCTACCCAAGGAAACCTAAAGGTGTTATTGCTCAGTGCCAGGAGTCTAAACAAGAAGCTCAACTCCCTCCAATCTCTCCTCACCATGGAGAATGCAGACATCTGTGCAGTTACCAAAACATGATTTATGGCCACAGAAAGTACCCTGGTAATGCAAGGCTTTAGTCCCTACCAAATGTTTAGACCAGCAACTGCACATACAGGTACTAAAGGTGGAGGTGTCTCAATCTTCATCAACAACAATCATACCTCTAGGGTGGTTAAACAGGATGATGCACTGGAGTTCATCCATGTACAGATTACCATACACAAAATCCCATACTATATCCTAGAAAGCTAGACATCACCCTCTATGTCTCATGAAACCCATACCTCATACATAGATATGCTGGAGACAAACAGTATTCAACCAATTACCATACTCATGGGGGAATTTAATTATCTCTCCATAATTTTGGAATCCTACACAGCCCCAAATTTACAGGAGTAGCGATTCCTAGACTTTGTAAACATAAACACCCTTGACCAGTTAGTGTATACATCTACTAGAGGTACAAATATATTTGAAGTGGTACTCTCAAATATGAGAGAATACTGCACCCTCCCCTCCAACCCACCCCCACTGTTGCATCTTCTCTGGTAAGTTCAGACCACATAGTGGTCTCTTTTGAAGTAAGAATCAATTTTGTAACTCCAGCAAACCTTGTAAGAGTTAGAAACTACTCCCAGTCAAAATACCATTTATTAAGTGATAACCTGTCATAAACTACTCCCAGTCAAAATACCATTTATTAAGTAATAACCTGTCATAAACTACTCCAAGTCAAAATATCATTTATTAAGTGATAACCTGTCATAAACTACTCCAAGTCAAAGAACCATTTATTAAGTGATAACCTGTCATAAACTACTCCAAGTCAAAGTACCATTTATTAAGTGATAACCTGTCATAAACTACTCCAAGTCAAAGTACCATTTATTAAGTGATAACCTGTCATAAACTACTCCAAGTCAAAGTACCATTTATTAAGTAATAACCTGTCAAAATTTCAAGCCCCTCCAAACCAAGACAGCACAGCAGCATATGCGGATTTATACACATAAGCTCTGTACAACCATTTCAATGACTCCACAGAGGTGGCTGTGCCTACCAGAAGTAAGCCAAAAGTAACTCAAAAAACAAACCACACTGGAACTTCCAAGATGGATGCATTCCATTTCATCTCCCCCAGTGTGAAAACAGAAACTCAGAAAAGACAGCAAATGCACTGCCTGGATGCCCGTAAAAATAAATTTAGAGAATATTAAAGAAAATCAACCAAAAAGGTGAGATGAAACTACTGGCTGGGAGTGATCCTGCAGCTGTTCAGCAAAAAGCAGTCCAATTGCCAGCCTTGATACAAACAGTGCCAGATCCAGCACTAGGTGACCTAGGCATTTGCCTAGGGCCCACTGGCTTGGGGGGGGGGGTCCACTGGTCGGTGAGCTGCTACAACATTTAATTAAAATAAAACCTTACAGTTCTTTTTTAAGAATGCACTCTGCATGTGTCTTTAGTAGCACCTGTGAGTGCGTTCTTGTACTAATGACACACTCATATTTAATGCTGGATCTTTGGATGTTTTTTAAGCATGGAGAATTACTTGCTACCATTCCTTTGCCAGATGAAAGAGACAAGTGTGTGTGTGTGTGTGTGTGTGTGTGTGTGTGTGTGTGTGTGTGTGTGTGTGTGTGTGTGTGTGTGTGTGTGTGTGTGTGAGTAAGTGTAATGCCCCAGTTAGGGATGTCAGGTTGGTTAACTTATTCAGGCTTGAATCCTGTACCTTGATTATAGGAGACTAGAGCCTGAATCCTCTGCACAAATAACCAAAAAGTCATCAGAGGGTGCATTTTCAAGGATTATTGAGTTTCAGTGCTTTTTAAAGGAATGTTGAGTTTCAGTACATTTTCAAAGGATCTTGAGTTTCAAGGGAAGAGATGTTTACTGCTGTTTATGTAAAGTCTGTTTTCAATATGTAACTGGTTTGTTTAGCAAATGGCAAGTAGTGTTAATAATACAACAGATAGCATGTTTACCATTGGTGTAGAAGGCTGAGGGTTTTATTCCCATGCCATGTACCTAGCATACTGATATTGAAATCCTTAAAAGGGAATGGGGTGCTGCACTCTTGAAAGTGTCCTCATTTCATGAGATGCATAGGGGTTGGGAGGGTGGCCTAATGGTTAGGGTGTTTCCCTTACAAACACAAGGTGCAGGGTTTGAGTCTCACAAGGGATAATTGGCTAGGCTTACAACGGCTCACAAAGGCAGTGAGCTTGGTATAAACCTATGAACTATGAACCTGTTGCTGGCTTGACAGCCATTCCCTATTGCAATATTGCCACCTTACCAATTTTTTGAAAACTCATTACAGCTGAGTGTGCCTGCGTTTCTGCAGTTACCTCCTTCTGATGCCTCCAGCATCAAATATCGCTTGTTTATACTTGCATTAATAATTTCAAAACTGTGCTACATACAATATATCAGAAGATTTCATTTTAAAACATACATTATGATAAACACAATCGTATTGATATTTGACCTCTGTCTAATGCAGCTAAAGAGATATTGAATATTATTTCAATACTGTTTATTTATATGGTAATCATTTTCATATTTCTATAAATATCTCAACATTCAGGTAACACAGACAGAACTGCATAGACTCACATGATAGCTCACAACTGTATAAAGAATATCCTGCTGGCAGGATGTGTTGTGCTTGAATGGTTACTGAGATATCTGTATTATAAACTATATAAACATTGCTGTTTAATGCTAATTTATAATGAAAATTGTATAATACGTTAGAGCTTTTCTCCCCGGGCCTCCACTGAAAAAGAGCTCTTCTGCTCAGTCAGACAATCCTGGTCAACAAATGTAAAATAAATAAATAAATAAATATCATAATCTGTTTATACAACATTACAAAATGAATATTCACTGCCTTTATTTTGGCTTATAGAATCCAGTTTAAAGCTTTGAATTGAATGGATGCCATTAATATAAAAATTAATTTATCCTGAATTGTTTGCCATTTTCTAGTAACAATTATGGTTCCAGAGATATGAATATTTGATTGAACTGTAAGGTGATAACATCATTTTTTAAAGACTCAAAACACCCAGTGGGAGTTAAAAATCATCACTGAAAATGGCTGTATTGGAGGGAATGAGTTAAATGTAACATGTAATATTTATTCTTCAAGGGAAGTAGACATTGGATTTATAGATGAAACACTGAAAGGTGAAGTTGTTTCCCAGTAGCAATCTCTTCATTAGTTAGATATCTCATTATTCAAATGACTTTTACTTATGCAGATATTGTGTACATTGACTGAAACAATTATTACTGTGTAATATTATTATCCAAATGGTAAGTGTGACCTAACAGTCAAGACTTACTTGGAGTGACTTGGTACAGCACCACTATATACATGCAATGTACTCTTAGGGCTTAAATTATCGATACTACTTACTACACAGTGCTTGTCAAGAGTTCAGAGATCACAGAGAAATAATTAAAATAATACAGTAGCAAAAGTTCTGACATCACAGAAAAACACTTAATCTAATCTTCCTAATTCCTAGCTATTTCTAAAAGAAAACACAATTCTAATTAACTTACATATAGAAACAGGCAGTGCTGGTGATGTTGGATGTTCAAAAGACAACATGCTCAGAGCTCTCAAATTCTCTCTCTTTAAATTGATAACACAGAGCTGCTTCACATGACATCATTCTTTACACTTCTGTGGTAATCCCAGGCTAACAGAAACTATATTTACACTCTTTACACCTGGTCAGAAACCAGAGCAATAAAGGACATTTATGCATGCAAATTCTAGTCATTAACTCTGGTCTTAAAACAATAGTTAGGATGCCTCCCTCTAGACATATCGGCTCCAAATTTTGAAATCAAAGACAGTCATAAAATGCTTGACTTAACTTTTTTACAGCAGAGTGCACTGTTGTTACATGTTTGCAGTTCAATATCTAATGCAGTCTTTTCATATTTAAGAGAACAAGCCTGTGGCTTACATTAATATTCACAAATGACATAATTATCTACAAACTTCTATCTGGGTAGGCTGGCAGCCTTCACCAATTTTCACCCCCCCCCAAGAGAACTCAAGCTAGTTTTAAAAGTGACTCTGGAGAAACGCTGCTTGAGAGGATTAGATCTATCTGAGTATACCTTACCCCATTCCCTGTCTTGAGAGCCCATCTGCTTTATCATTGCTAATCCCACTGTGGTGTTCCACTAACATATCATATGCTTGCAACCCTAGGTTCCATCATAGTAACTTGGCATTTTGCTGGCTGGCTCTGTTCTTCCTTGTCAGGTTTGTGAGGGGAGCAGCTATGATACTATAACTGGGGACAAACTTTCTGCAGGATCCTGCTGTTCCTAAGAATGCCCTCACCTGCATTTTGGTAACAGGTGCAGGCCATGCCTGAATGGCTTCTACTTTGGCAGGTTCTGGCCTGATCTTACCACTCCCCACTCTATGTCCCACGTAGTAGACCCCTGCCATACCCACCTGACATTTGCTCGACTTAATGGCCAACCCTGCCCTCTGTAGTCTGCCCAGCACCTCCCTGACATGTTGAAGGTGCACCTGCCAGGAATGGCTGCAGATGGCAATATCATCTAGGGAAGCAAGGGCAAAGTCTCCTGCTCCTGCTAGGATATGATCTACCAGCCTCTAGAAAGTTGCTGGGGCATTCTTCATCCCAAAGGGCATCTTTGTGAACTCATACAAGCCAAAATGAGTCACAAAGGTTGACTTCTCTCTAGCACTGGGAGTCTGGGGCACCTGTTAGTAACCCTTGGTGAGATCAATAGTTGTAAGATACTTAGCTCCACCCTTCTGCACTAGGGCCTCATCTGTCCAAGGCATGGGGTAAGCATCTGACTCTGTGTGACTATTTAACTTCCTGTAGCCCACATAGAACCCGGTGCTGCCATCCTTCTTTGGCACCAGCTCTACTGAGGAGGTCCAGGGACTGTTGGACTCTTGAATTAATTCTAGTTGCAACATCTCCTGTATCTCCTTCCTCAGAGTCTGTTTGACTCTCTCAGGCACCCTATAAGGAGCCTGCCTAATAGGCCTTTGAGGTCCTGTATCCACCTGGTGCTGCACCAGGTGGGTGCACGCTGGTTTTCCAGTGAACATACCCCCAAACTCCTGTAACACTGCTTGGATTTCTCAAACCTGGGTAAGAGATAACTGTTTGGCCATTGCTACCCCTTCCACTGAGGTGTCTGTCCAAGCCTCACTGAGGAGATCAGTCACCAGAACTCCCTCAGACTCCTCCTGCCATCCACTGCAAATGCTCAGCTCAAGGGCCTCCCTATCATGGTAAGGTTTCATCATGTTAACATGGTACACCTTGTGCCTCTACCTTCTGCCTAGCAGTTCACCATGTAGTTAACATCACTTACATTTCTTACCACCTTGTAGGGTCCCTCCCAAGCTGTTGGAGCTTGTTGTGTCTGACAGGAATGGGAACCATTACCTTCTGCCCCACAGCATACTCTCTAGCTTGAGCATTCCTGTTATACCACACCTTTTTCTGTCGTTGGGCTTCTGCCAGATTCTCCTGGGCCAAGCCCATGAGTTCCCTGAGCCTTGTTCTGAGGTTTAAGACATATACCCCAACAGACTCTTTGTGAGGTTCACAGTCATGTTCCCACTCATCTTGAATTAAATCTAGAGGTGCTTTCACCCTATCCCCATACAGAAACTTAAAGGGTAAAAAAAATGTGAATTCCTGGGGAAACTCTCTGTAAGTGAACAACAGTTGGGGCAAATATTTGTCCCACTCCCTCTTGAACTAGTCTGCAAATTCCCATAGCATACACTTGAGTGTAGAGCTTAACTTCTCAACAAGACCATTAGTCTAGGGATGGTAGGGGGTGGTCTCCAGGTGCTTCACCCCACAGGACGTTCACAGACATGCCAGCAGATCTGACTTGAAGTTGGCACCTCTGTCAGTCAGTATTTCTTTTGGAAAATCTACTCTGCTGAAAATCTCTAACAAAGCATTTGTCACCTTTTCTGCCTCAATGGAGGACAGAGCCACTGCCTCAGCATATCTTGTAGCATAATCCACTACCACTAGGATATACTTGTTCGCTGTGGAACTTGGGGTACTCAGAGGCCTCACAATATCAATAGCTACCCTCTGAAATGGCTCATCAATCACAGACCAAGGCATCAAAGGACCTCTCACCTTGTCTCATGCCTTGCCTACATTTTGGCACTGTTCACAAGTCCTGCAGTACCCTGTTACATCTCTGGAAATTCCAGACAAATAGAAGTCCTGCATGATACGTCTCTTTGTATGCTGTATGCCCATATGACCTTTTTTTGCCTCTTAATTTAGTCTGCTCCTTGTAATGTTTGAAACTTTTCTGGTTAATAAGTGAGCATTGCAGACACTAAATATTGAATGGATGCCTCCCAGTGAAAAGCCTGTTAATGCTAGCACATTTATAAGTATATAAAGACAGTAGCTGTGTATTTTATGTTTTTTTCTGCTCTGTGACCGTCCATTCCGTTGTCCCTGTTTTATCGTTAAAGGCTCTGGCAGAGGAAAAAGGTTACGCCCCTTAAAGGGAACACCAACTGCTGCACTCGTCTATGCTTCTAATGATCCTGAATCAACACTACTAGTTGCATGAGCCAAAAAACTAGTGGAGGCCATAGAGTTATCTGCAGCTATTACCATAGGTGTACTCACTGGGCGAGATCCTCGCAACACTGATTTCACTCAATCAAAAGGGAGTTAATGCTTGTCTGCATATACCAGTTCCTGAGCTCTTTACATCTTTCAATGCCCTACAAGATGCTGTTCCCAAATGAATCCATGTTGTATTAGTACTTGCTGACAAAGATTTCTCTTTTTGTGTGGCAAAACCCATTCTGTACTGAATTGTTGTTGTCTATTGACTGAATTTGGATAAGCAGTATTTAATGGTTTTGTTCATGTAAGATATGTAAAACTTTTGAGTGGTATGAAACAACTGTACCAATTTCTGAATCCTGAATTTCCTGACTGTTGAAATCCATCTAAAACGAATGCTTACTTTCCCAGTGCTGTACTGGTCCCTTGATCAGAACCTGTAGTAACACTCAAAAGAACCAAAGTTTTGTCCTGCTGCGTGTATATCATTCCCTGGTGTATCCTGCCTTGAGATTTCCTGAATTTCCTGACTGTTGACATTAACACTTTCCCTTCACCCCACCTGCCTCTCACTACCTCACCACTTCCCTCCTAAGTCCCTTAACCTCCTCTCTATTACATCTAACAGGCCCCACCTAGCATGCACTCTCCTACTCCTAAAACCTTTATTTCCACTTCCTTCCTCATCCTTCTTCTACTTCCTCTATACCCTCCACCTCGGCCTCCCCACCTCCCCCACACAACACACTTCATACCATGCCACCTCCTATACTCACTCCCATCTACACCCTCCAGCTCTGCCTCCCCACCTCCCCACACAACACACTTCCACAACATCTCAGCCTCTTTAGTTCCCTCCTACCCTTCCCTCCTCTTCAAAGTAAATCTTCTCCCAATCACTACTAAATACTACAAACCCAGACCTTTTCATTACCAGACACTTCTACGTACAAACCAGAACAACTTATTCCTTATCTCACTTACCTCTGCTTAGCCGGTGACATTCACCCTAATCCAGGACCAAACGTCTCTCCTACTAACCACACTAGCTTCTACAATAATTCCACCAATAAATACCTCAAATTCCTCACCATCAGCGCCCAAAGCCTAAAAAATAAAACAACCCACTTTCATGCCTGGCTCACTCACAACTCATCTGACATTGTAGCCATCTCTGAAACCTGACTAAAACCTCACTTAAGTGACTCTGAATTCCTTCCCCCTGGATTTCAATCACTTTGATCTGACCGCCTAAGTACTCGAGTTGGCGGTGTCATACTAATCAACTCCAACCAGCTGTCCTTTACTCCATATCCTAATCCTATCCCTTCTTTTAATAATGCTGAACTTGTAGCAGGCCTTCGAAAAATTAACAATCATAAAAGCATCTGCTTAATTTCCTCCATATTTCTCCAGGTAACAACACAAACACCCTGGAAGACATCCTGTCTTGGGCCTCCTCAAATATTAAACTGGAAACTTAGATATTGGGTGATGTAAATATAGACTGGAACAAAATCAACAACCCTAACCCCACCATGTCAATCAATCTATTTAACTACACTCCACTTACTAACACCATCACTAGACCCAACAAAACCAACCCCCCAGGCTCTATACTAGACTGGATCCTAGTATTTCATCCCAATAAACTGATACAATCTGGTGTCATACCAGACCCATTAGGTGACCACCTCCCTGCCTTTACCCATCGAGCTTCCCTCACCCCCCCCCCCCACACTCCCACCAGTTTAAACACACTCGGAACCTTTCTAACTTTAACCCTACTACTTTCTCTGATTCATTTAGGAATA
Organism: Protopterus annectens; assembly: GCF_019279795.1. Taxonomy (NCBI): domain Eukaryota; kingdom Metazoa; phylum Chordata; order Ceratodontiformes; family Protopteridae; genus Protopterus; species Protopterus annectens. The sequence continues at coordinate 34,557,366 of NC_056732.1, forward strand.
CCAATTGGAACCCCCTGAAAACTCTTCCACTAGACTCAGCCGTTGACATTTTCAACACAACTTTCTTAAATGTCCTTAACTCCCTAGCTCCAGTAAGAACAAAAAGAGTAAAAACTAAGACCACCCCATGGCTTACCAAAGACACCAAAAAGATTATGCTACAAAGAGATAAAACCTGGAAAACATACCTCCAAACTAAACAACCAGACATCTTACTTAAATACAAACAACTAAGAAACCTTGTCAAAAAACAAGTTATCAAAGATAAAAAGTCCTATTACATCAAAATGCAAACAAATCATGCAAAAAACTCAAAAAAATTTTGGAACTCTATCAACTCTCTCCTTAGGACAGGTGCTAAAAACAATCCCTGCCCCGACACCAGCAAATCTGACCTTGAAATTGCCTCACTATTCAACACCTTCTTCACCACTTCTATTGCTGAGCTAACCAAGACCTTTACCAACTACAACCCTCAGCCCCACCCCAACCAAACATCCTCTCCCTCCTCTCCCCCCCTATGTTTGATCTCAAACCCATCTCCAACTACCAAATAAAGAAACTACTCTCTAAACTAAAGCCTTGCTCCAATGCCCCGACAACATTCCCTCCTCCTTCTTAAAAATAGCCTCCGATGGTATTGCTCTCCCTATTAGCATCCTGATCAATAGATCCCTACTTGAATCCTATGTACCCAAACTATGGCACTCTGCATATATTCTTACACTTCACAAGGGCAGCAAAAACTGTAACGTATCTAATTTCTGCCCCATAGCCATCCTTTCCCCTCTCTCTAAACTCCTTGAAAAATGCATCCACCTTCAGCTCTTGCCATTCCTTAGCAAACACCAGCTACTCTCTCCTACCCAACACGGCTTCTGCCCAGGACATAGTACCAACACCGCCCTTCTTTCCTTCTTACATACTGTCAATTTAGCCTGTGACTCCGGTAATTTAGTATCCTCAGTTCTGTTGGACTTATCTAAAACTTTTGATACTATCTCCCACACTCACCTTCTAAATCATCTGTCTAATCTCAATCTCTCCCACAAAACTCTCTCCTGGTTTTCCAGCTATCTTTCCAACAAGTCCCAGGCTGTCAAATAGGCCACAGCACCTCCACCTTCCGTCCTACCCCCACTGGAGTACCCCAAGAATCCATACTTGGCCCAATTCTATTCAACATCTTTATTAACGACTTTTACAAGGCCATACCCAATACTAAAATTGTTCAATATGCTGATGATTCTACTTTGATCTGCGGCACCTCCAACTTAACAGATCTCCAACTACTGACACAAACAGCCTTCTCTACTACCGAAAACTGGATGCTCCAAAATCACCTCTCATTAAATGCTAACAAAACTAAAATCCTTCTATTCTCTCCTTCTAAGTCCTCTCCTATTGACAAAAACTCATTCCAAATAATCAGCCATAACAACTCCATTTTAGAGGTCATTCCCTCCACCAAACTTCTTGGTGTAACCATTGATGAACACCTAAAATTTAATACTCCGGTCCAGCTAAACATAAAGAAAACCCACATAAAACTCTGCCTACTTTATAGAAACAACCACTTCCTCTCTCCTGCTACCAGACTAACTCTCGCCACTACTTATCTCCTTCCCTCTCTACTGTATGGCGCCCCTCTGCTTACTAATTTATCCTCCTCACTATCCTCCAAACTAGAAATATGTTACAATAAAATCTCCAGATTTGCTACCAAAGCCAAATCTTCCTCCCATCACTGTTCCTCCCTTCACTCATTAAACTGGCTTGAACTCCATAACCAACTTGACTTTCTCCAAATCACGACTGCCTATAGACTACTATTCCAACCTACCAAGTGCCCTGCACTATCCAATATCCTACAACCATATACTCCCCATAGAACACTTAGATCTACCCACCAAAACCTAATCACAATCCACCAACCCAAGCACCCAGCTGGTTAACTTCTGCTTTCCTTCACCTTAGCCAAAAAATGGAACACTTTTCCCTCCAGTCTTAGGACCTGCAATAACCTCGAAAACTTTAAAACTCTTCTTCATTCTCACCTTTACTCAAACAGGAAATGCAGCTGTACTCTTCACCCTGTACCTCTCAAGGTCTCCTCCACTTTTACTCCTGGTTAACCTCTCACCTAGTTAACCTTGCTCATTTGTATTATGTATAAATAACTATACTGTAAAATCTAGCCTCAAGGCCATTTTCCTGTCTTTTACACCTAAACAAAATTGTAATTGTTTGTTTCTTTATGAATGCTACCTGTTTATTTATCAGTTATGCAAAGTTTCTTTGTAATTATTCATGTAACTATGTATTGTTGGAGCTTTTCTCGCCGGGCCTTCATGGAAAACGTGCTTCCCAAGCCCAGTGGACCTCCCTGGTCATCAAACTGAAATAAATAAATAAATAAATATCATAGGTTATGGCAAGAAGCGCCAGATGGTACGCTCTAGGCACTACCAACTGCTGTACCCTTTCATCTTCTAGCCCTCCCTCAGGAGTCCACTCTCTATACAGTAACCCTTTGTCCCAGTATACAGCTTCCCCCTTCCCTTGAGAATCAGGTGCCTCACTAGCTACCTGCTTCAGGCCTTGCAATGTAGGGTCTGAAAGCTGAGCCTGTCTCAACTCTCTCTTTGTAACCCTTCCCAGCTCCCCTTCCACAGGAAGTCTGGCATCCTCTGAAAGTGGTGCCTCACTGTCAGCCTGGGTACTACTACTCACCTCTACCTTTGCAGTCCTTCTGTCCAAGGGAACATCAGTACCCACAAGCAGTTGTGGCTCACCTTCAGTTTCACTGCTACAGAGTAGCTCCCTCCCTGAAGTAACCACCTCACCAGTCCTGACTGCAAGTATGCAGTCTGTCTGGGTCTCACCCAGGCTACCAGACCCACATGCTTGTCTCCTAGCCTGACTGCATGTAACTGCAAAAGTACATGGTACCGCCTCATTCAAATCCTTCCCTATCAGGACATCTGCAGAATGGTAGTTTGGTACCCTTGTTGTCTCAAGACAACTTACTATTGGCATTTTGTCTTTCCCACTTACTGGCTCTCTCACCTTTTGTTCCCCACCTTGCCCCCTTGGACATCTGCATGCCACATGGCCCCAGCGGTTGCATTCAAAACATTTGACCCTAGGTCCTGGACATGCACTTGGACTAGTGGCTTTCCTGATACTGGCAGATTCTGTCGGGGCAATCTGTGCTGCCCACCATAGGTTCCTTTAGACCCATGAGCAGTCCTAGGGATCCCTTTCCTGTGCAGGGCTGCCCTGCTTGCCAGGTATAGGGCTCCCTTCTTCCCCAACACATCTGAAGTAGCACGTTGTCTATCAGCTAACCAGATCCTCATGTCCTCAGGCAAAGTGCTAAGGGCTTGTTCCCTCACCAAAAGGTCTACCAGCCCTTCAAAAGTGGTGACCTGAAATACACTCACCCACCTATGAAAATAAGTGCTCAGTTCAGCAACATATTCACACAAACTTTCATCTGCTTTGCGTCTATGCTCACAAAACATTTTCTTATACATTTCAGGTGTTAACTTAAAACATTCTAACAAGCAATGCTTAACGACAGTGTAATTAAAACAGTCAATGTCAGATATTTTAGACAACACAGTTACAGCTTTACCATGGAGTAAGGGGGTCAGGAACTGTACCCAGAGCCTTTGGTCAACATCATACTGTTTACATACCCGTTCAAACATATGAATGAAACTATCAAAATTATCTCCCTCTTTAAACTGCAGAAGAAATTTACTGACCTTTTGTGCTTCTGGGGTCCAGTTACTCCCTTCCCCATTACCTCCATGACTTTGGTGAAGAGTCAGCATCTCCTTCTCATGCTGCCTCTGCCTTTTCTTTTCCTCAGCCTCCAGGCATAGCAGTTTCTCATTCTCCTTAGCATGCAGACATCTCAGTCTCTCAGCTGCTTCTCTTTCCAAATGCCTGGCCTCCAACTCAAGCCACTTTAGCTCCAGATGGATTTTTAAGTCCTCTGCAGAAAGGTTGAGCTGTCCATTCTCTGAGGGTGGTACATCTCCACTGCCAGTCTGATCATCCTTCTGGCTGCTGTTTTCTGATAAAACTGTGGCCAAAGCTGCAATCATGTCTGCTTAGTCAGGTTTCCATGCACCAGTCCACTAGCCAGGCACTAGCCTAGCCAGCTGGCTCCTTGTCAGCTTTCTGTACTCCTCTGCTGACATGCTGCCTGCTCTCCCTGACTAACTAAGCTAACAAAAGAAATACAACAATTGTGATCTGACTTCTGACTATTCACTGCATGGCTGATTTAGAGTAAAAAACATCTTCAGTGATCACTGTACACAAGCTACAGGAATTCACTATCCACACCACTACAAGCCAATTAGTATGTGCCAACCAATTAATATGTGGTGTGTATATCTCTCCACTGCCAAACAATTAATATGTGATGCCTGTGCAATGGCCCAGCAATCAAGAGCCTCAATCCTCACCACTAACACCAGTGAGGGGCATCCATATAGGGAAAGGATAACAAATATACACTCAGTAAAGTACAATTTCCCTTAAGAGCACACAGAGATCATAGTCAGGGGCTGGTTTCTCCCTTTCATCCAAGTCCCCAATAAGACTCCCCACTGGCACAGCTATATGGTTCAGATCTCAGTTTAGTGGGCAAGCTAAAAACTCCAGCACCCTCTCTGTCCAACCAGTGCTTTGTGTCCCTGCCTAAGTAGCTGACACACACACACTTTGAGATAAGAGTTTATATAAGCTGGCACAGGTTCTCCAGCTGTGCTCTTTTTACCCAGACTATACAGTAGAAATCAGTGTCACCACCCACTAATATTTATCAGCTACTCAAAGGCCCTTAAAAGGATGCCCAAAATTATTACTGTGCAATATTATTATCCAAATGGTAAGTGTGACCTAACAGTCAAGACTTACTTGGAGTGACTTGGTACAGCATCACTATATAAATGCAATGTAGTCTTAGAGCTTAAATTATCTCTACATAAAACAGCCACTGTTGAAAGGTTTAAAAATATTTGATAATAAATAATAAAAACACAAGACAATACTTCTTACTACACAGTAGTAATCAAGAGTTCAGAGATCACAGAGAAATACTTAAAATAATACAGTAGCAAAAGTTCTGAGATAACAGAAAAACAGTCTAATCTTAGTCTAATCTTCCTAATTCCTAGCTATTTCTAAGAGAAAACACAGTTCTAAATACCTTACATGTAGAAACAGGCAGTGCTAGTGATGTTGAATGTTCAAAAGACAAAATGCTCAGAGCTCTCTAATTCTCTCTCTTTAAATTGATAACACAGAGCTGCTTCACATGACATCATTCTTCACACTTCTCTGGTGTTCCCAGGCTAACAGAAACTAAATTTATATTCTTTATACCTGGTCAGAAACCAGAGCAATAAAGGACATTTATACATGCAAATTCTAGCCATTAACTCTGGTTTTAAAATAATAAGCAGGATGCCTCCCTCTAGTCTTATCGGCTCCAAATTTTGAAATCAAAGACAGTCATAAAATGCTTGACTTAGTTTTCTTACAGCAGAGTGCACCGTTGTTACATTTTTGCAGTTCAATATCCAATGCAGTATTTTTGCATTTAAGAGAACAAGCCTGTGGCTTACATTAATATTTATAAATGACAGAATTATCTACAAAATTCTATCTGGATAGGCGGGCAGCCTTCACCTATCTTCAAAGAGGATATTAACTTAAAAAAGAAAAGGCTGGAAAAATGGAAGAAGCTTTAAACAAATATTCAGATAAGTGGATTAAACTGCAAAAATCTGAGGTTGAAATGAAGAAAAGGCTGGCTGAGTATGGGACTGTTCAAGAATAGATGTTTAAAAAATGGTAGAATTAGGGGATAGAGCACATAAGGAAAACCTGACATTTTCTGCTGTACCAGAATAAACAGAAGGAACAGACTTTATTAATTTCATGAAAGCACAAATAAGCAGTGGGACTGGTATTCCACAGTAGGAGTTCTTAACTGAAAGGGCACATTGTGTGTATGCTCCAAGCCTGGCCATGAGAAAGCAACCTAGACCTTTAATAGTGAAGATGCAATCCTACCAGCAGAAGGAGCCAATTCTGAGAAAACTGTGGCAGAAAGACAAAGTGCTAAAAGTGAGAGACAGTAAATGTTTGTGGAAAATGATTACTCACTGTATACCAGCAGAAAAGGAGAACATTTATTCCAATAATCAGAGAATGTTGAAAGGTAAGTGTGAGATTCAAGCTACTGTATCCAGCTATCTTTGGAATGTTGTTTCCTGGAGGATCAAAGTCATTTTTTGATCCAGAACATGCTAAAGAGTAAATACAAAAGTTTGTCCAACAAAAATTGGCCTATCAAACAGATAGGGAGTCAGCTTCTTATTCTTCGGATAATAAAGCTCATAGAAATGCTTTCACAGTGAAAACTTTTCCAGTGTTCCAAAGGAAACTACTTGAGAGAGAGAGAGATGGAGAGAGAGAGAAAAGCACAGGGGTTGATGAGAAGATCATGACGTACATTGGAAATGAACCAGAGACTGGAGTTAGGAGATGGAGATTAACAGGAAGAAAACCAGCAATTCACATTTGTGAGATATGGCTTAACAAGAATAACTGGAAATGTTGGACTTTTTTTTACTTTGTTTAACTTGTAGGGGGCTCTAAAGCTTATTGACTACTTCATGTCATTAATGTTTAGAAGAACGCTAAAGGAGGAGAAGAGGAAGGAAGGAGGTAACTGTAAGTAAAACAATTTTTGTTATTAACAGTATTTTTATAAAACATAGGTTCATAGGTAGGTAATAGGCTATCGGCCCAAGGGCCTATGTAAGCCAAGCCAACAAGATTCCCCTGGCTTATGACACCCAAGAAAGTTATTTTCCTGTGCCACTGTTAAGCAGAGACACAGAAGTGATCCCTGAGGTGTATTTCCTATTTCCCATCCACTCACCAATTTTTTTCTTGAAGAGTGCTAATGAAGAACTTTGCTTGACATAGATGGGTAGCCTGTTCCAGAGTATGGGAAGTATCTGGGACAGGAATCTATCTCTCCAGCATGTCCTGTGTATTGTGGTGACTAGGTTTAGGTCCCTAGAGAGTGTAGCTCAGAGGGATTGGGATTTATTTAGGTGTAGCATGTCCAACAGGTCTGGGTTTGACATAGCTTTATATGTTAGGCAGAGATCACCTCGGAGTAGGCGATATGCTACGGAGTAAAGCTGGAGTTTTTTGAGATGGTCAGTGTAGGGCATTTGTTTGAGTCCAGTAATCCTCTTTGTGAGGTACTTCTCTGGCCTTTCCAGCTGCTGCAGATGTCTTGTGAGGTACATTCCAAAAGAGGCATTGTACTCTATAATGGGTCTAATGAGTGTCGAGTACAGAGGAACAATGACCTCTTTTTTCCTGGATGAGAACCCTTTTATGATAAGTTGTGCCACGTAGAAGGACCTCCTGACTACTATGGCAATGTGATTATCAAAGGAGAGACTACCGTCCACCTGGGTCCCAAGGTTTCTTATCACACATTTAGTGTTAAGTAGATTGCTGCCTATGTGGTAGTTCATGGGTACAGAGTTTTTACCAAAAGGGATGACACTGCACTTTTTGGCATTGAGCTTGAGGCCATGGCTCTGACATCAGACACCTGTCTCAGTGAGGCCCTTCTGTAGGATGTCCACATCATTTGGGGGACTTGACTATGGCTCCTCGTTTGCAGTCATCTGCAAACTTCATTAGCCAGAGGCCTTCTGTGTTAGCCTGTACTTCAGAGAAGTAGATACCAAACAGGAGAGGTCCCAGGACAGAACCCTGTGGTACTCCACTTGTCACTGCTTTGAGGTCAGATTTGGAGTCTGCAACTTTTATAGTGTGGGTTCTGTCAGTGAGCCAGTTGGCAACTCATCTTGTGATGTAGGGATTTATACCTAGTTTAGTGAGTTTAGCTATAATTCCAGAATGGGGGATGGTGTTGAAAGCCTTGGCGAGGTCAAGATAGGCTGTGTGAACCACCTTACCCTTATCTACGGCTTTGGTGAATGCCTCAAAGAAGTCGATCAGGTTCAGGAGGCATGATCTGCCTTTCACAAACCTGAACTGTGTGGGATCCAGAGTTTGGAGGTTACCAATGTCTTTGTTAATGAGTTCCATGATGATACGTTGCATGGCCTTGTAGACCAGGCTCGTCAGGCTAATAGGTCAATAGTTCCTGGGATCAGTGGTGGCTCCCCCTTTGTGGAGTGGGGTAAATGTTGCTGTGCGCCATTCAGTGGGCAAAAAAACTGATGCAGTGCTATTATTGAACATGGTGTTTAAGTGGGGAGCCAGTTCGTTCCGAAGTTCATGTAAAACGCAGCCTGGGATGTTGTCCGGTCCCATGGATGCTGTGTTTTTGGCTTTAGAGAGTGCAGCTTTTACCTGCATAGTTGTGATTACAGGGACTCTGCATTCTTCCTGTATAGATATGGACCCTTTAGGGGGTGAGGGGGGGGTAAAGTTAGCACTGAACCTATCTGCCAGGATGTTGGCAATATCAGCTGGTTCTGTAATTTTCGTGCTGTTGTGCTGTAACTCAGAGCAGATCTGGGTGTTGCCATCGAGATTCTTGACATAGCTATATGACATATGCTAAATGTTATATAGCAAAGCATTTTCAAATATGTTTGTGTGCTATAGGGACACTAAATTAAAAGGTGTCCCCTTTGATTTTTCTTTCTTTCTTCTTGTTTAGTTTTAAGAAATACAGGCACTTCAATGTAAAAAGAGAAAAAAGGTTGGGCAAAAGCATGTTTAAGATAGTAGGTGTAATCTTGGGTAGTTAAATGAGGGACAGGTTGTAAAACTGTATAGATCATGATATAAATAAATTTGATATGCTTTTTCTTACTTTTGCATATAGGGATGACTGGATTAAGGACGTTGGCTTGATTTAACAACAAGTTTTAATGGGAAGTAAATAAATCAGAGAATGCTGAATGTAAGAAAAAGTTTTCTTCTAGCAAATAAATGTTCACAGTGCAACATGAGAAGCTTGCAGAAGGCAATTGCTTATCTGAATCTAATGTTTCTATGTAGACAAGCTGATATGAGGCAATAAAAACAGAATATTTTTTCTTTTAATGGCTAAAAGATAATGTTTTCTGGAAACATTCAGGTTAATTTTGACATCTGGGAGAATAATAAGGATAAGACAAAAATGACAGCACTTAGTGTTAGTAGAAGCACAGGCTGTACCATGAGTCTTTGCATGGATAGCCTTAATTATATGTTAATTAAATATAACAGGTGGGAATAATAACTCCGTATCATCATGGCAACACTTTCTATATTATATGTGAATGGTCTTACAGGTATAAACAAAAAAGTAAAGAGTAGTGAACTATATTAGGAAATGCAGAGTGCAAATAGTTATGCTATATGAGGCACATTTGGAAATAAATGAGGATGTAAATTTGAAAAAGAAATGATTTCAGGGTGGTTATTCAGCGTAATATCTGGGACAAAGGAAAAGTGGAGTACTTATATTAATTGCTAAACAAGCTCCAATAATGACAGAAGGGAAAAAAAGATAATAATGGAAGATTTGTGGTAGTAAGATGCTCCTGGCAAGGGAAGAGGATTACACTGGCATGTACTTATATTCCACCTAAAACTGCTACAGTGTGGCTTCAAAAACTGGGAAGAAATAATTTGCTTTCAACAGGGAATATTACTTATAAGTGGGGACTGTAATTTGATTTGCAACAGTGAGGATGTATCTGAGGAGCCTGGAAGGGAAAATGCAAAAAAGAGGGTAGATTTTTGAAGTAATTTATGAAAATATTTGATAGGGAAAATGTGAATTCACTAGTAGCAGCTCTGTGTGAATTTACGTATTATTCCATAAGGCACAAAAATGGGGCTAGTCTAGACAGAAATTATATTTCACAGGAAAATGTACATTTCATTGAAATTTTTGATACATATAAAATAACTACTTCAGATCATGTGCCAGTAATAACTAAAATAAAAATGTGGGATTATGAAATAAAAATGAGACACTGGAGCTTCCCCAGCTAACTGTTAAATAAAGGAATTTAAGGCATCGGTAGTAGAAATTATTCAGGAGTTGTTATGGAAGATAGAAATTTATTCAGAAAATATAGCTAATGGGATAAAATGAAAATGGAGTTTAAAAACAGGGTAGAAATAAAAGAAAAATAAATATAGTTAAGAAGTAACAAGAATTATTTATAGGGACTAAAAACGGTTAAAGTTTTGCAGAACAAGGGAAATCTTGCAGAACAAAAAAATGTATACCTGTAGAATGCTAAAGAGATAATAACAGAGTACCTGTATAATATTCATGAGTTTAGAAACATTGCTGTTAAACAACTGTTTTTTCATAATAACTCCATAGCTCAAAAGCTTTTAGCACAATGGCTCAGGCAACAGAAAGTAGGAGTTGTTGCCAAGCTTATATGAAGGAAAATTACCAGAGATCCTGTATTGGTATTAGAAATATTTTGGAAAATTTATGAAAATCTGTAAAAAGCAGAGAAATGTGAAAAATCAAGAAAAAGTACAAATTGAAATATTTATGGAAGAATTAAAAATACCAAGGCTAGAGTGAGATGGTGTTCAATTACTAACAGTTAGGATAGCAGGAAATGAAATAAAAATGGTGATGTATAACCAATCTACAGGAAATTCCTGTGGAAATTTGAAGGCTAGAAGTGAAAAAACTGATAAAGATCTGGAAGGTTTTGTTTAACAGTATTTTAAAATAAAGAAAAAAGATGAATGTAGCTGCCTAAAAGTCCAACTTCGTAGAAGCAAATAACAGTATATGTAGTCAAAAGGACGTAGTCGGACTACCACGAAAAGATATATAAGTATTTTATTAAAACAGAACAAATGGATGAGCGCTTTCGCGTACACCCCTGGTACGCTTCATCAGATCTAAATTAATTAAGGCATCATATTGCATTTAAATAGTGTAAAAAATGATTACGTAACCATAGTCAAACAATTAATCAATTACATTGAGTTTAAATGCAGATCTAAAGTCTAAATAAACTAATAATAAATATAACAAATAAATATATATATATATACAATGGTTATATACAATCTTGACTGTTTTATGAGACTATGTGAAAATGATTTTTACACATATTTTTCTAATAACCAACGTTTATGTGAATATCATAATATCAGCAAAGAAGAATGGACCTCATTACATAATTTAGTCAGAAATGAAGAGGTAATTATAAAACCAGCTGACAAGGGAGGTGCGATTGTACTATTGAACACTAATGACTATCATGAAGCGATGTATAATATGTTACAGGATATAGACACCTATCATGAAATTAATCAAAAAGAACTAGATAAAATCATAAATATAGTACATAATGAATTATATGATTTTCTAATGTGCAGACAGATAAGTTATGACCTATACTTATATTTCCTTATTGAACAACCACGTACACCTTATATTAAAGGACTACCTAAAGTTCACAAGAACATCATTCCCCTACCTATGAGACCTATAGTTGTAGGAGATGGATGGGTAACCAAAACCATTTCTGTATATATAGAAAAGAAACTAAGTCCTTTAATTAAAAATATTCCCTCTATACTGAGGGACACATACCAACTGATTGACATCTTAGATTCTTTGTTTAAAGATGGTTTGCCTGATACATGTTTAGTAGTGACTCTAGATGTGAGAAATCTTTTTACATCTATTCCGAATGAATATGGCATCCAAGCCATTAGGGAGCTATTGAGTCATTTGAATGAATTTACTAATGATGAACAAATTTTAATTAGTGCGCTATTGGACATGGTTCTTTCAAACAATGCTTTCATGCCGCTATGGGCACCCCATGTGCAAATACATATGCTAATCTGGTTGTCCACTATTGGAAAAAAATCACCTCTTTAATAGTAAACATTATACTCAAATATTACTATATAGGAGGTTTGTGGATGATATACTCCTTTTTTGGAATGGTACCATAAGTGAACTAGAAGTTTTTATTTGGTATTTGGAATCCACAACTGAATTTTTAAGATTTACTATGGAATTTTCTAACCTTAGTGTGAATTTCCTAGACATCACTATTAGAAAGAATGAACAAGGTTATCTATCAACTTTTTTATATAGAAAACCATGCTGGAAAAATACATTATTACATTACAATAGTATGCATCCCAGACATGTGTTTTCTAATATTGCAAAAAGTCAATTTACAAGGCTACTTAGATTATGTAAAGAACCTGGGGACTTGAAACAACAAGCTTACATTCTGGAAGGTCTATTTATAGATAGAGGATATAACAGTAATATAATTAAAGAAATTAGGACTTTTATAATTGATAGAACTCATATACAACAAATACAAAAAAGGACCAGCCAGAAGAGTACTTATAAGCCAAAGAATCAACATAAAGTAACTTTTATTGCCAGATACACAAGTGACAACAAAGAAATTACTAGAATTATATCAAAAAATTGGCATATTCTTATGGCTGATCCTCACTTAAGCAAAATACTGGACAAAAGACCTAGTTTCACATATAAAAATAGCAAAACTCTAAAAAGAATCCTATGTATTGAACGCAATGATAAAGACTCTAAGCATTTAAAATGTCCTAGAATAGTAGGCACTCTACCATGTGGTAAATGTAATATGTGCCCACTGATTACTAAAGAATAGATATTTATACATCCGACATTAGACTACAAATTTGAACCCAGATTCTACGCTTCTTGTAACAATGTTAACCTGATATATTTGGCCAACTGTGATGCATGTCAGGCATTTTATGTAGGTATGACCACCAGAAGATTAAGGGATAGAATATATAACCATATGTATGATATCAAAAAATCTGACCAACAAAATGCTTTAGCTAAGCATTGTTCAGCATATGTAGGACATAGTTTCAGATTTAGAGTTATTCAGATAGTCCCTAAAAATAAGAGACGAGGTAATGTGGTGAATTATTTAGAAAAAGTGGAAATTGAATGGATATTAAAATTGAGAGCACATCAAGAACCAAGTTTGAATCAATTCATCACTATAAAACCTATACTAGAATCACAAAGTTTAAAATAAAACAAATAAATAAACATTTATCCATTTATTTACCTATTACATTTATTTTATTTTTTTTTTTATTTAATTGACTTTTGATTTTTTATGTATAACATGTTGTTTTAATATCCTATGCACTTTATTAATCTATTTAAATGTTTTATACATATATATATTTTCACATATATACATATATATACATTCTATTTGACTAATATATACATATGATGGTGATTATTTGATATATATAATATTTATATATATTTCTTATGAAATTATTTCTATGAATTTTTTCCTATGACTTTTTATGAAGTTTTTATTTGAGCATGTTGATTTTTATTGACAGAATACACAGTAACCATTGTATATATATATATATATTTATTTGTTATATTTATTATTAGTTTATTTAGACTTTAGATCTGCATTTAAACTCAATGTAATTGATTAATTGTTTGACTATGGTTACGTAATCATTTTTTACACTATTTAAATGCAATATGATGCCTTAATTAATTTAGATCTGATGAAGAGTACCAGGGGTGTACGCGAAAGCACTCATCCGTTTGTTCTGTTTTAATAAAATACTTATATATCTTTTCGTGGTAGTCCGACTACGTCCTTTTGACTACATATAAGTATTTTAAAATAAGAAGAACAGCTACTATCCTCGAAAAAAGCTGTGGTGGCTGTAATGCCTAAAGATGGTAAAGACCCATTAGATCTGACTTTATATATATGCCCATTTCAACTGTAAACCATACTTATAAAGTGGTTATGTCTATAATGGCTAAAAGAATGGCAAAATTGTTAGATCTATGTGTTTTGTTGAGGAGAGGCAAACTGTTTACAACATTAATAGAACAATGATGATCCAACTATCGTTGGTGTGTCTCGATGCAGAGAAAGCATTTGACAGAGTAAAATTGGAATTTATGAGTAGGACAAAGGAAGCATTTGCATTCCCTGACACAATAATATGGTTAATTAGAAGGATATATGTGAGATCAGAGATGAAAGTTAAAGTGGCGGGGGGGGCTCCTCTTTGATAAGTTCTGTTTGAACAGAGGAACCAGGCAGGGGTGTTCTGTTTTCCCTTTGTTATTTGCATTATATTTAGAACCATTGGCAAAGAAGACAAAGGGGTCTCTGAAATTCAAGGATATAATCGGTATGGTAATCAAGAAAAGTTGGTTTTATTTGCATATGATATTATTTTGGACCTGATAAAACCAGAAAAGGACATTTCAATGTTGTGGAACATTCTGATACAGTTTCACATCTTTTTGGGATACAAAATTAATGAAGATAAAACTAAAGCAGTAGCTGTAAACTATGTACCCACACAAACTGGTTCAGCAATACCCATATTTATGGGGACCTGATAAAACAAAGTACTTAGGAGTATGGGTTACAAAGGACTCTGTTGTGACAGCTAAGGATATTTGGGAAGAGGATAAAAAAAGATAATATAAAAACGGAGAAACTTGAAGTTCTGTTTTATGGATATGGATAGGAAGACACTAGCTGTGAAAATGTTTTTAGTCCCTTTAGTTTTTGTACACAGTGCAGGCATATTTTTATCAACTAAAGGAGGAGATGTGGATAGCAATTAATAAAGAGTTGAAGGACATTATTTGGGAGAGGAAGAGGACAAGAGTCAAGTAGGATAAGTTGATCCTCCCAACACAACAAGGTGGTTTAGGATTGCTTGACTTGAATGGGTATTTCAGAGCTACACAGTTATGGCTCCTATATATAGCACAAGCAGAAACCTATAATTCAAAGTGGAAAGGGATGATGATGAAAAAGGAGGAAAACTCAAGAAAGGAAAGTCTGGGATTTTAGGTGCAGATCCTTAAAGAGAATAATAACAGTCATACAAAATATTATATTCATAAAGTAGCAGAAAGTATTTTAAGAACTAACCAACACAGGGATGGATACAGGAGATTGCACTGATAGGGATGACTGCAATCAGGGACATAGAGAATAGGCAAGAGGGGCTGGAATTTGCTGGATCAAACTGCAAAGAAACCAAGCTATTGGGATCAAATGATTATAGAGGGAAAGCTAATACAATGGGAGAGGCCAGGAATACATTTGGACTGCAGGCTAGAGACTAGCTTCCCTATTGATTATTGATATTAGTCTACAGGCAAATAGAAAAAATGAGTATCCTAAGTGAAAGACCTGCTCTGGTAGAGTTTTTGTAGAATCTAGAACAGAAGCTGCTGTTAAAAAAAGGATAATAAGTAGGGTGTATAAAATATTCCATGATAACTATAGTAATCAATCAGAGGAGGCTAGAATGGGAGGATATATGCAAGCCTCCCAAACATGTAACAAAGTCTAGACGATTTAGGAGTTTTGCTTGGAAGTGTTTGCATAAATATTTTTATACCCCAAGCAGACTCCAAAGAATAGTTTCTCAGGTAGACAACATATGTTGGGGGTGTGATGGGAAAGAAAGATATAATTGGGAACGTATTTTTTCGAAGTATAATGAGCTGGCAGACTTTAACAATGTCCTACACTACACTCTCGCAAAAATACTGCGTCAGCAAATTGGTGTAACTAAGAAAACTATTTTTTTTTAGTTGTGATACAGGATCTGAATTGCTTAAACATATTAACGTCTTGTTGAGTTTAATTCTGGTGGCTGCCAAAAAAGCAATTACTAGAAAATAGAAATCAAAGTCTAAACCAACCATATTATAAGTAGTGAAGATAATGACTGAGATGAACTGTAAGTGGGATGTTTAGAAAAAATAGGAACCCATTACATAGAAAATTAGAAAATGTGGGAAACAATACATGCAGAATAATGTTTTAGACAAAGAAAAGATTTAAGGGAAGGCAGGAACTGAATGCACTATGTAATGTTTGATTGACAATGACTGTATAAAAGATTTTATGTGATGTATAATGTTCGTAAATGAAAATATGTCAGTATGGTTTGTTTTCATTTATATAAATGTATGATTGCATATGTCATAAGTAATAATTCAGTCAAGATATTTATTTTTGCTAAAAAAAAACACCCTGGCAGAATCCAAAATTATGCAAGTTTTACAACAAAAGAAAAAAAAAGTTGTAGTTAATTTTAGGAAATGTATTACCAAAAAAGAATAAAAAACTCTTCCATCAAACTGAAAAGACAACTAAGAGATTAATTAAGTCCAACAAACAAATTCTGAGATAAAGGTATAGCATCTCAGGTCAGGGACAACCTTAAGGCTTTCTTTAGCTATGTCCATTCATTTCCAGCTTTACCTCTGCTCACCCCCAGCCACCCCCAGGAAATACCACCACCTAATATAACCCCCTCCAATTATCACTAGGGAACAGGTTTTAGATGTGTTCTTCAAGGCCAAAAATACAGTTCCCAGGATGCCTCCTAAACAGCCTGAAATATGATCTGTCAGGGCCATTTGAACCACTATTCAACCATAGTCTTCACACAGGCTTCATACAATGAGACGAGAGAATTACAACAATCATCCCTCTGCACAAAAGCATATCATCAACAGATCCCATGAACTACAGACACATTAGTCGGACTAGTTTGCTATGTAAAGCCATGAAAAGAATTATCATGGAAATAATTAACAGCAACATAGGAATCCTTCAGACACTGGACCCAACCCTGTTAGGTTTTGTCAAAGGCAGGTCATGCCTACTGAACTTGGTGGACTTCTTTGAGAGGATCATCAAGACAATAGATAAGGGCAAAATGGTGCATACTGCCTACCTTGACTTAGTTAAGGCATTTGATACAATACCCCACTCAGGCATCAGAAACAAACTCATGCAATTAGGCATAAACCCCTATGTAACTCACAGACAGAACCAAGGAGTTAGGACTGAAGAGACCACTTCCAGAAAAAGGATGGTCTCAATGGAGTCTCCTCAGTCTCTGTGCTGGGTCTGCTCCTCTTTGGCATCTCTATTTCTGAAGTCAAGGTCAATGTCAAGGGCCTCTGGCTTCCCACATTTGCAGATGATTGCATGCTAGGAGCAATCATAGAGCCCCCCACCTCAAACTGCAAACATCTCACAGGAAGGTCTAACACAGACAAATGACTGGTGCCAAAGCCATGGCTTAAAACTCAATGCCAAGAAATGCATAATAGTATGTTCTGGGAAGTCAGCCATTCAGGGAAACTACCTCATTGATAAAACACCTCTAAAAGTACACACAGTATTTAGAGATTTGTGGACTCATGTAGATAGTAACCTGACTTTCAAACAACATGTGTCTAAGGTAGCAAGAAAATCATTCGATGCCACTTAACTTATAAGTAGAGTATGGCATCTAAGTCTAGGGAAGTCATTGTGCCTTTGTATTCAGCCGACATCACACCCATCATTGAGTAAATTGCCCCCTTCGGTATGTACTTGCCCAGACACATGCAACAGCTGGAATGTCCACAGAGGTTCTTCACAAAAAGAATACTGGGTGTAAAGATAATGTCCCATGTAGATTACCTCAAAGCCCTACTGCGTTACTCTGTTTCCTGGAATGCTGAGAGGCATTTAGGCATACAAAATATCCTTGGATCGCACTCTAATGGACATTTTGCATACCCACAAAATAAACGGCACCAGAACTACTAGATCTAAATATTTAAACCTTACTTGTGACTTAAGTAGGACTTGTTGGAGAGACAGGTATGAATCTCAGAGAATCCCCGATCTCTGGAATAGGCTTCACATCTATGTGAAGCAGAACCCTTCCCTAACTCAGCTATTCAAGCATAACCTTGGTCAGTGGATGGGAAAATCATAAATTCACTACTGGTCTGACACCTATTTCTCTGATGGACAGAGGCAGCTGTTAAATCATCACATAACATGCGCCCCTTAAAATAACCTAAGGCACAATAACTTGTAGGATACATTTGGGATGCATGGCTAGGCTTATAGAGAATACAGTAGTTGTTAGCCTAATATACCCCTTAAATTATCTATGGCATGATCCCAGTTATTCTCACTAGGGGTAACACATAATTATTGACCATGGGTTGGGTAAAGATAAGTTAACACCTAATGGGATAGGTGAATTCAAGCTTAAAATGGCTCACAAGGGCAGCTAGCCTAGTACATACCTGTGAACATCTGAACCTATAATGAGCTCTTTTGAGTGATGAGAGTACAAAGACTGAGCTTTTTCCTGTTCTTATATTGAACTGGTATATACAACGTTAAGTACTTGACCAACAGTTCCTGTGATGGCATTACACAGGTTTAAAATTGGTGACTGTAGTCATTACACATAGGTAACAACAGCTGCAATAGCACAAACACTGAGGAAAATAAAGTTGTATTCTACCAGAAGGTAGTGACTGTCATGTGACCATCATGTGACCATCATATGAGCTAAAACCAGTTTTGTTTTGTTGCTCCAAAGTGAATGTACAGTAGTTAAACTCAAGACTAGAGAAAGGTGAACTTGGATGGAGGGGGAAGGTAAAAAGAAAGGAAAAAAACTGAGGAGATAGAAGGTGAGAAAGGTAGAAGAAAATTAGGAAATGGGAAAATGAATGAAATGAGGGAGAAAGGAAAGAGTGAAGGAGGGGCAGGAAAACAAATCAAAACTATCAGCAAATACCTAATGATGTGAACCAAGTATGTCTTCAATGAAAATGCAAGTAAGGAAACTAGCATGGCAAGGATACCAAGTGAGGAGAATTGTTATGTGCTGCGATTTGTAGCCAGGTTTAAAAGTATAACATGTAGGTAAACAAAGGGGAAACCAGTAGAACCGAAAAGAAAAAGTTTTGTAATCTGGAAGTACTAATAAGAATAAAACTGGTTGTTGTTGTGTCTTTTGGCTTTTCCCAGTTAGGGGTCGCCACAGCGGAACTCCGGTCCGCTAATGATTGGCAGTAGATTTTTACATGTCAAGTTGCCAGCCCTGACGCACAACCTTCAACGAAGGTACGCCCATTCACACATGTCTCCACACAGAAGACGCTCTAGCTGAGAATCGAACAGGACAACGTCTTACTGTGAGGCGACAACGCTACCGCAGCACCACAAAACTGATAAGAAGCAAAAAATAAGACAGGCACTGTTATAAATGGTTACTGATAGTCACTGCTTCTAAAGTACATATTATGTAAATAACCTAATAAATGGACTGGGTCTGGGGGAAAAAATGGCAGAGACATTGGCTGCCTAATGACATAATTGTCATCCTGTCTGATTGATTTCTGTCATCGATACTAGCTTTTCCTGAGCTTGTCATGGACTAACTTTGGTTTTGTTTTGGCTTTTTGAAGTCTGACATAAGTTCCTCTAACATTACACTGTATTTGTCTTAGTTATTTCCATAGAAAGACAAGACAGGTTAAGCTCGACAACAAAGTTGTTTGCGAATAGACTGAATGATACGTCTTCCAAAGCTGAGTGATTGGAACTGCAGCTCTGGCTGACTGGTCAGCACTTGTTGCTTCCCATTACAAGTTTTACTCCTGGCCTATTGTTAGCTCCTGTTTACTGTGGATCATTATGGAGCCTTTACATGGCTATTGATTGCCAACTGCTTCTGCTGATGTGCTTTTTGATTGCATAAACTTATTTTAACTGGATTTGATGGTGATTTTACTGTATTGGGCCTTGGTGATCTCAGCTTGCTTGTTCCATTTTTACCATTTCTGTCACATATCGAGATTTGCTTCTTTTGGAGACTGCTCTTTATTTCTTTTTCAATTTAAACTTCTAAGCTCTTGTTAGTAACATTTTACACTTTTTCTAGTTTGTTTACTTGCCAGTTACATACCAGAACTTGTGTCGTTCAACCATTTTTATTTTCGGCTTTTGTTTTAACTTTTTTTATCTTACAGTGCTTTTATAACAGATACGTTGTTATTTATTTGCTGTAGTATTACTCTAAACACTTTAATGTGGTCATTATTACTAATATGATATCTTTCATTCTGTCCAGATTGTCCTTGCTTTTGTTTCACAGGCAGAAATACCTGTTACATGAACATCAGGGTGGCCATTTTGATTGGCTTTCATCGTGCATTCTGGACATATGCTGGTGGTGGGCTGAAGGGTCCATGTCTACTTCCTGTAGGCAATTTTTGGAAATCTTGTCTCCTCAGTACCAAGGGTGCCAGTTTACCATCAATTGTGAATAACTGGAACCCACTCTCCTATGGCCCCCTCTTAGGGTTATGTATTCTAATGAACCCACTCTCCTATGGCCCCCTCTTAGGGTTATGTGTTCTAATACAAAGTCTGGAAGCAACAAGATAGAAATGATTTCTGATCTGTTGCATGATACTAAGCTTGATTTTATAACTGACACCTGGTCGGATGTGAATTTTGACCTGCACTTGACTGCTGCTATCCAACCAGAATTCTTGGGTATACATTGCCCTAGAAGAGGTAAAATTGTGGGTGGGCATATGGTCTGTAGTAGAGACAAACTCAGGCTGACCGAGGTTAACACTAGAGAGACCAACTCCTTTGAACAAACCTCAGAGGTATAGTTTGGGCATGTTGAATGGAGAGGCTGCCCCAGGCACTAGCAGTAATATGGCATGTTAGCATGGTACCAGCATTCAGAAGTGAGTGCCAGTGCTGTATTTGCAGTTTAGGCTAAAACTCTGCTGAAGTGCTTTGTGTGTGGCATTATAACTGTAGCAAGCCTCTTGTTAAATTTGCAGCAAGTGCTACTCTTTCAGCCCCTTGTATGTTTGCTTGTTTGTTTGTTTGTTTATTTGTTTGTTTGTTTGTTTGTTTGTTTGTTTGTTTGTTTGTTTGTTTGTTTGTTTGTTTGTTTGTTTGTTTGTTTGTTTGTTTGTTTGTTTGTGGTGCTGAACATAGAGTTGGTGGAGGGCTGCCAGATCTGGGAACTGTACAGGGTGCCAGATAGTGTAGCTAAAGTTTTGGAGAAAACTGAAGGTTTTTCACTGTCTGTCATGCATCATTAACAGGTTGCGCAAGGACCTTCCTTCAAGAATTTACTGACTTTGTTGTCAACTCACTTATGGGTCACCAACACATAGCTGTGCTGGATAACTTTAAGATCTGGGCTGGCAATGAATCAATGTCTCTAGCTGATAAATTAAGTTAATTGTGGAAGGTTTTGGGTTTTCTCGATATGCAAACTCTGCAACACCTATTGGACTTTTTAATGGATGCTGTGACTCAGATTTGGTGGTGGAACCTGTCTCATAGTCAGATATCTTCTTTGTCCATTTTGGTCTTGACCTGTCACATTGCAGTGCACCCAATCATGAACTGGAGTTTGTTCATAATATGAGCCGTATTATTGCTGAACTCTTTTCCTATCAGACTGTAGTATTGATATAATGGATGCCTTGGTCTGACAGCATAACAAATCTCTTTCCTTGTAATACAAACCAAGGGCAGACACAGAAATATATATTTTCTTGCATTGGTATTTTTGACCAAGACTGTGACAGCCTTGTGTTTGATTCCAAATCTTTTTTCATTACTTTGGACTTCAGTCATGTTCACCCAGACTCTACAAAGAGATGTGAACCCTGGTTTAACCATGATCTTCATCTCATACCTACAGCTGGACATATGTCGGAGTGTTGTTCACAAAGTACAGGACTCTGCAGTGACAAGCCTGAGCCTGATGACCATTATGTGGTCAAGTAACGCCACTTTTGAGAGATCACAGACTTAAACATTGACCATTTGTGCTTTATCTTGCATTGTTACTCAGACTTCATGATATCTATCTCTTCTACTAGGATATGAGAATAATTATTTCTCATGGTCACCCTTTGAAACAATAGGTACTGTAGATTCAGTGTGCAGCCCTATGTCCAACTCAACTCCTGGCACTTCAGGAGTGAGTCACTTACCTTTCAGACTGTGTACTTCCAGACATGGAATACTGTACACATCACACTTGTGATCAGTCACAGCTTAGGTTCAGACACGAATGCAATGAAGCTGTTTTAAGCACAACCTTTGTATATAATATTTATATACTCTCCCAAATTTGCTCTGTTATGGCAGTTTGCATGAACCTATTCCTTGAAGTAGCAGCCATTAGCATGATGAAGAACTGTGCTACAGCAAAAACATGGCAACATCTGAGAAGATGTCGATAATATAATCATCATTTATGGTCAGAATTCCAACCTTTGGAGTACTTTTTATCAACGCTATGATCTGTAGTGCTTTATGTAAGCGTTATGCAAGTTTATACCTCTCATGTGTCAGTGTGTTACTTAAATGTCCCTCTTTATAGTGAATCATAAAAAATGCACTAACACATCACCCAGTAAAAATATCCACAAACCTTTTAACAAAAATTCAATAAAAATGTAAAATAGTTGAGTGCTTCCGTCAGACTTTGTCAAAACATGAACAATGAGCAATAACGGATATCGAAACTTAAGAACCTGTCATGTGACCAGGCAGTAGAATTACCCTATATCCTTCTTGTACACAATAAATAGTTAAGTACTATAACTTGCCAGAATACACAACTAAAAACATAGTTGCAACTCATTGTAAAATATATTGACAATGTACTGCCAACCTATGAAATTCTGCTATATATAGTGATACGCTGTTATCTACTCTCTGATTTCTTTTGTGGAATCTAAACTGTTAATGTATAAATGATGGCTCTATAATATAAGCATACTTTCTTGAAGAGAATGTGAATTCCTTTACTGTGATACTACCACCTTGCAAAACAAGTCATGTATCTTCCATCCCAGGAAATAAAGCTAAAGCTTTTCTTAATGTTTCATAGGTTCATAGGTTCATAGGTGGTTACCAGGCTAATGAAAACAAGAGGCCTTTTTAAGCCTAACTGTGCATCCCAAATCTCTGACAAGTTCTGGTACCCTTGATAAGTGTAAGCGGGGCTTGGGAGATGAACCATTTACAGGTTACCTGCATTCTTTTAGAGACATAGGTGCAAAACCAGGGATGAATTTCTTGTTATCCATCCATTTATCTAAGTTACACTTGAACTGGATTAAGAAGGAACTCTGCTTCATGTAGATGTGCAGCTTGTCCCATAGAAGGGGAAGTCTCTGGGATAAATACCTGTTGCTTCAGCAGGTCCTACTTATATCACAGGTAAGGTTTAAGTTTTTAGAATGAGTAATTCAGGTGCTGTTTGTTTTATGG
Source organism: Protopterus annectens (assembly GCF_019279795.1). NCBI lineage: Eukaryota > Metazoa > Chordata > Ceratodontiformes > Protopteridae > Protopterus > Protopterus annectens. The sequence continues at coordinate 34,580,618 of NC_056732.1, forward strand.
ATATGCAGGAAGTAAATCAGGGTATGATCTGTGCCAGGCATAGATCTCCCCTCAACAGCCTGTAGGAGACAAAATACAGGGAGAGAACCCTGAGGTCATGTTATTTATGCCTTGCATTCTATTATTTTTATTTTACTTTTATTGTACTTTGGCATTTGTTAACTGGGGCATATCTCACTGAGCTGATACCCTTTTTCAGCAGAGGCCCAGGGAGAAAAGCTCCATATAGAAAAAAAACTATAAATACAGAAAAAAAACTCTAAATACAGAAAAAAAAAAGAATTACAAAGTAAAATGCTACCAAACAAAGCATTGTAGTAGATGATACATATGAGGAATAAGAAGGGCATAAAACAATAGGTTGATATTAGCCTGCGTGACTGGGGAAGGTACAAACATGAATGAGCATGCAGATAGTAGAGTCAGGAGAACTTTAGTGTTACACTAGTGTGCTGCGAGTATTAGAGGAAGGGGTGAAAGTGATCGGCAGGAGACGTGAAGTAGGAATGGAGAAGAAGTAAGGTGGGGTATAAGGAAGTTACAGATGGGGGTGTTGGGGGGGGAAGAAGAAGGTGAGGTGAGAGGGAAATAGTGAGAGTGAGGGGTGAGGAGGAGGGAATGACAGAGTTGGGTTGGGTTAAGGAAGGAGTAGCTTCATGAGATCAGTACTGTTTCTCTTAATTTTTTTTGAAGTTGAGGGTACTTGATGTAGTTCTGATGGTTACTGGATGTTTGTTCCGGACCACGGCTACTCAATTGCTGCATATCAACAGAAACTGGTCAAAACTCTGGAGAGAGTGACTGGGAGTGTTGAAGGTGATGAGGGAAGAGACGGCAGGGCAGGAGGTAGGTCTGTTAATAATGGAGTGAGTAAGGAACAGTTGAGGAAGGAGGAGCTGGTGAGGGAGCTGAAGCCAATTTAGGGATTTAACAGAAAGACAGTGCATGAATTGTAGGGTTGATTTGTGGCAATCCTAGTGACTTTATTATATGACACTTCAAGTTTCGATTGTAGTGAGGATCTCGGGTTGGTTAAGATAGGAGGGGTATAGAGTAATGTAGGAAGAAGATAGGCATAGGCAAGGGAGAGTCTGCAGTCCTTTGTGAGGAACTTTTTGTTTGTATAAAGCAAGCCAAGTTTTTGGTGATTTTTTATGCAATTTTGAACATGTAGATTGAATTTTAGTTGATCATCAATGATGCTGCACAAGAGCTTAATGTGTGCATCTCTACGTTTATTACAGTGTTGTCGAGAGATGCAATAGTGAAGGAAGATTTAAGATGAGAGTGAGATTTGGGGAGAAATTGGAGAAGTTTTTTGTTTTGGGGGGGGTTGAATATAAGTTGATTGTCAGATAGCCACCTTTTGATGGAGATGAAGGAGTTTTTGGTGATTGATTAGAGGTGCAAAGGATTATCAGATGGGCAGAAGATAGTGGATTCATCGGCATGTTGTATAAGTGAGGACTGAGAGCCGGATGTGTGGAGACCGTTAGTAAAGATGTTGAATAGTAGGGGCCCAAGAATGGAACCTTGTGGTACTCCGGTATTAACAGGAAGGAAGTGTGAGAAGGAAGAGAGCCACTTGATGGACTTCTGTCTGTTGGAAAGGTAGCTAGGGAACCATTTGAGTCTTGAGTTGGAGAAACTAAGATCAGAGATTTTAGTGAGAAGCTTGGGGTGAGAGACAGTATCAAAGGCTTTGGAGAGGCCTAGGAATGGGAAGGAAACTAGGCTATTGTTGTCTCTGGCTTGATAGACAGCATGAGTAAAGGAGAGTCAAGCAAAAGTAATGCTATGGCTAGGGCAGAAGCCATGTTGGGTTGCAGTGAGTGAATTTTCTTGTAGAAGATGTTCAAGGAGTTGTTTGTGTATGCATTTTTTAAGTATTTTTGAAAGGGGGAACAGAATGGCTATGAGCCTATAGTTTGAAAGGTCAGTGGAGTATCCTCCTTTGTGAATTGGAATAGTGAAAAATTGTTTCCAGATAAAAGGGACTGCAGATTCTTGGATAGATCTGTTGATAAGAATTGACATAGGTTGGGCTATTGATTTAGCGGATAGTTTTAGGAAGACCGGTGGTAGATTGCCTACTGAGGGAGAACAGGGCTTTAATTTGGTCACTAGTGATTTGATGTAGGCAGTGGGGACAGGTTTGAGAGAAAAGGTAGGCTTATTGGCAGGGGGAGAGAGAGGAAAAGTGAGTTTGGAAGTGTGACCATTTTTGATTGGTTTGTTAATGAAGCCAATGAAATAGGAGTTGAGTTTAGTGGCTGTTTCAAGAGGAGAGTTATTTGGGCAAGGTTTGCTATACTGGGAGAGCCTGGGTAAAGGATCTTGTTAATGGTGTTCCACAATTCTTTTGATTGTTGTGATGGTATGTTTGTGGCTTTAGACAGAAGTTTTTTTTTATTTATTGTCATTGACTTGTTTTTTATTGTGGTTTTGGAGGTGTTTATAGGTTTGAAGGTGAGTAGGGGACTTTGCTTTTAGCCAGTTCTTCCATGCAATATCCCTTTTGTGCATTAGGGAGTGTGTCAAATGAGAAAGTCAAAGTGTGCATGGACAGTTTTCACTCTGATTTTCCTAAGTGGAGCAAAGACATTGGGAATTTCTAGAAAAATGTAGTTGAATTTCAGAACAGCATCCTCTAGTGGTAGGTTAAATAGGAAGGACCAGTTTATGGGGGGCAATCTATTTTTGAATTAATCAGGGTTGAATTTAGTGAGACTATGGTACTCTTTATATTTGTGTTGCCTAATTTGATGAAGAGAGTGCCTCTGAATGCTAGTTGGAAGGTGGCCGCTGATAGAATCTAGCAGTGTTTTGGGATTATACTACAGGTTCGGATTGGATACTAGGATCCAGTCTAGGATAGAGCTGGATTTGGTTGATTTGCTATAGTGGGTAGGGGTTATAATTAGTTGAGAGAAGCCATGGATATTTATACTAGAGATAGTCAAGGTTTGTCAGTCGATATTGACATCACCCAGTATTATTGTTTCATATGTAGTGGCAAAACAAAAAAGTAACTGGAACCATGAGCATGGATAAAACAACAGTTCTTTGTTCAAAAAGTATAAAGTCCACAACTTACTTGAAAAGTTGCTTTTTTAAAAAGTAAGGCATGTTTATTCCAAATGTACGCTGTGGATTTTAAACTGGATGGAGACTACAAATTAAATAGGAATGGTCCCAGGGGAACTCTCGCAGAGAGATGAATCTCAGGGAACAGTATTTGGATTTCTTATATAGGTAGGGCAATGAAGGAAGGATTTCTAGGTTAGCCAAGCAAAAGGCAGTAACAATACTGGGATATGGTTGCACAATTCAAAGTAACCTTACAGTACAATAACTGAACAGCCAAAGAGATATTTCACACTGGCTGACATGGCCTTAGCTTGGGCCCTGTGACTAGAGTTTGAAACTACTAAAGTAGGATTCAGCATGCATGAGTAGCAACATGAGTTTTCGTAGTAAACAATAGGTTATACAAGGAAACAATAGCAGCTATACATTACACAAAATATATGCTCTCTCCCTCACAAGCCAGTATATCTGGCATTGAGAAGATTGTCAGCACAAACACCACACCTCAAACACCACCCACACCTACACAACACACACCCACATTTACGGAGGTCCTCAACTAAAACATACCCAAACAAAAGAGACCTCCAAGACCAAATCACATGCAAACTCCACTGCCGACCACACCACACATAGTCCACACACACCTGTGCCTCACAGCCACTAAGGCCTAAACATAAACCCACCATATTAATCATAGGAGACTCCATTGTGAGGCACACAGATGTGTCCCTCACCAGGCTGGATAAGGAGAAGGTCACAGTTAGTTGTTTGTCAGGTGCTAGAATCCACCATATTACTCATGTACTCAAGTCTCTCAACAACAGGTACTGTTATGATTCTGTCATAGTCCATGTTGGCGTGAATGACTTGAGAAATAATTCCATGGACTATATGGAGAGAGACATGATCGAGCTCGCTAAGTATGTGTCCCAGGCAGGTATGTTCCTAGCTTTAAGTAGCATTCTACCATCACCCAGAATGATGCCTCAGTACAAACAGAAAATGACTGACTTTAACAATTGGCTTAATTTCTGGTGTCATTCCAAGGGGATCCAGTACCTGACAGACTGGGAAGACATGATCGACAGACCATGATGCTTTGCCAGAGATGGCCTGCATCTGTCTCCCTTGAGCTTCAGGCTTCTGGCATAGGCTCTTGCCTCCCCCATAGTGCCTTTTTTAAGCAATGTCATGAGGTCAAAACTATCAACATGACAATTTCATCAAAAACAAATTAAAGGTCATGCTGCTAAACACTAGGAGTCTAAACATGAAACAACACTCACTGCAAGCATTCATAAACCTGGAAGATGCTGACATTTGTGCAGTCACAGAAACCTGGCCCAAAGTTGTGAAAACCACCTCATCCATGCCAGGTTACTCATCCCATCAAACATTCAGACCCCAAACCGTGGGCAGCAAAGCAAAAAGGAGGTGGAGTTGCAATATATTAAAGACATACATACCTCCAGGCTGGTCAAACAGTATGACACAACTCCAGGCTGGTCAAACAGTATGACACACCTCCAGGCTGGTCAAACAGTATGACACCCCTCCAGGCTGGTCAAACAGTATGACACACAGCAGACACGCCAAGTGCAATTAACCACTGACAAGACCACTATTCAAATCATAGCTAGCTACAGACCCCCAGCTTTGAGTCAAGATGCCCACTCCACCTATCTGGACCTCTTCGAATATATCAAGATTCAACCCTTTACCCTGATCCTGGGCGACTTTAACTATCCAACCATAGAAAACTACTCATGCCAAAACACAAATACCCAGAGATTCCTTGATTTTGTCAAGGCAAATGCCTTGGACCATCTGGTCGACACCCTCGCAAGAGGTGATACTTGGACTTGGTATTAACCAACATGAGTAACCGCTGCAGCATCTCTACAGTGTCATCCTCCTTGATAAGAAAGTGCCACTTTCAAAGTCACCATCTTCCCAGACCCCCACCTCCCCCAGCTAGGGTCAAATAAAAAAAATTCTCCAAAGCTGATTTCAACCTCTTGAGGGAAGCTATAAACAGTTTCACAGCCCCCTCCACCTCCATAGGAGCTGGCATATATGTCCAAACCTACACCAACATACTATACGAGCATTTATAAAGCTGCATGGAATCAGGAATACCTGACAGGACAAAATCCTCCCCCTCAAGGAAGAGTAAACCTGTCTGGTAGACATCTGCAGTAAAATGATTGGATGGGAAATTCATCCCAGGGATCACCTCTGTGGCTCTGCTTGACAGTGGCACAGGAAAATAATTTTCTTGAGTGGCAAAAGCCAGGGTACCTTTTTGGCTGGGCTTGTATAGGCCCCAGGGCCGATAGCCTAGTACCTACCTATAAACTCTATAATAAAATAAAAAAAATTGCTGTCCAGGACCAGGAAGGAGCAGGTGCCTAATTGGAAGCAATCTCTCCTTAACCTGAACAAGCAAATAAGATTACTAGTGAAATCCTCCAAAGCAAACTTCGAGTCCAGACTGGCCAGATCTACTAAAGACAATCATAAGGCCTTCTTCGCATATATCTGCAATCTTAAAGGAAGCACTCAGATCTTCTCAGAACTGGTGATCAAGGACACCACATACACAAATGTGGTAGATATAGCCAACCTGCTGGCAGACAGGTTCAATGAAAACTTCACCCCTCTATCTCCTTATCAGTAAATCACAACATCCCCACAAGCCTTTACAGAGTATAAATCTATCAAAAAGAACAAACACTTAAATAGCAGTGCCAATAAAAAATCTAATTACACAATTCACTTACCCAATTGTTCACTTAATTAATAAATTAAACAATTAAATAACTAAATAACAATTAAAGAAGTGCCTTCCATTTACATTCTAAGTTAAGACCTTTAGGGAACAAAGTATCACATTTTAATATAAAAAACTGTTTCTTTATATAACAATCTAGCTGTTAAATCCATATTATCAAATTGTCCACAATAAATCTGATCTAAAACAGTAGCCTGTAGTCCCCCCTCATTGATAACATGGTGAGTTTTAAAATGTGCAGCAATCGGGCTTTCTATTCTCCCCTTCCTAATGTCCCTCAAGTGTTCCTGGAGATGCACCGTAAACACCCTCTTACTTTCCCCAGTGTAGAACTCACTGCATGGACACTGCAAAGCATAAACTAATCCCTCTGAGTCACAACTAAAATTCCTCTTGCATTATACCTCCTACCATTACTAACACTAAAACGTTGTACCACATACTTGCAGCTACAACATCTACCACAAGACATAGTCCCTGGTTACTGGTTTGAGGTATGGAGTGTGCGAGTGGGAGTGTAGGTGGATACTAAGGAGCACAGAGCAGAGCAGGAGGATGGTTTGTAAAGTATGGAGTGAGTAATTTGAAACTGAACAATAAAAGCAGTAGCGAAACTTAACTTCAACAAAATAATAAACAAAAGATGGCACGGATCACCCAATGAGGCAAGACACACTTTGATATCTCCAAAACATTAGACAGTGAGCGCTTTCATCACAAATAGTGACTTTCTCAGACTGAATAATGACAAACAACTACTTGTTTTTTTTTAAACATAAAACAACCAATCACAAACACAATAAACAATCATGCGCTTTGCTTACTGTGATGTTTCAAGACCTTCCTTCAAAGATAAGCTGTGAAATCATCTCTATTATTAAGGCCAGGTAGAAAGCAGGCATTTAATCTCACCTGCCACATATACCCTCTCCGGCATAACTCACTTTCAGCATCAAATCTTTTATCACAATTAGTTATTTCTTCAAGCACTATAAATTTAAATTTGATGCTACGTCTACTGTTAGAATAGTGTTTGGTCAAAGCATTCTTTAAATCTTTAGATTCCACAACATATTTGTGCTCATACACACGTTTGTACAGTTCTCTCACAGTACGTCCAACATAAAAAGAAGGGCAAGACTGACACAAAATTAAATACACTACATACTTGCTTTTGCAGCTAAAATAATTTTTAAAACTGCATTTAAAGCCATTTATATTGACTTCGCAAACATCAGTTAACATATAGTCACATAATTTACAATTGAAACATTTATACATGCCCACCTTTTTATGAATATTCTGAAAAGGTTTATCTAATTTACTTTGAAAAAGATTCTTAAAACTTTTGCCTCTCTGATACATAAATCGGAGCTCATCTCCCAACCTATCCTTTAGTTCAGTCGAGCTTTGTATTATTTTCCAATTATTAACTATCAAGTTCTTAATTTTATGACTATCAATAGTATTACTAATCTGCATACAAACTCCATAATCATTATTACTTTCTGCTCTTTTATTAAATATAACCCTATTGCTTCTTGTTGACTCAACTTCCTTCATAGCAATAATCATCACATTTGTTGGATAACCCCTATACTTAAACTTTTCACAAACAACTTTACTTTCTTCTTTAAATTCCATATCATGTTCAGTGAGCCTATTTATCCATGTTAATTGACTTTTAAGTATATTGTCTTTCATCCTTTTTGGATGCATGCTGCTGTAGTGTAAGTAACTATTGTTTTGAACATCCTTCTTAAAAATCTTAGTATAAACCTTACTCTCTCCTTTAAACACCTCAACATCCAAAAATTTTATACTAATAGCACTAAATTCCGTAGTAAACCGCAAATATGTATTAATACTATTTAAATAAACAATAAAATTATTTAAGCTGTTCTCATCCCCCTGCCACAGAAAAAAGACATCATCAACAATTCTGACAAAAAAAGCTAATCTGATCAGAAAAAAAATACTTTCCAAACTGTTAACCCTTTCCTAGCCTTGCATAAAACGATTGGAGTAACTGGGGGCCATAGCGGCACCCATCGCTACGTCATTAATTTGATGGTAAATACCATTATCAAATTAAAAATAATTATAACTTAAAATTAAATCTAACATTTCCATCAACAATCCTACTGTGCTTTTAGAATAAGCCCTTGAATTCAGCAACTCTACTCTTACTATATCCAGTCCTTCACTGTTGGGTATCATTGTATACAGAGACTGAGTATCTAGAGTTACTAGTATGTCATTTTGTGTAGTTATTACACTTTCCACTTTCTTTTTGAAATCAAAAGTGTCTTTAATAAAAGTTGGCCCCATTTCCACAACCTTCTGCAAATGCCTATCTGTGTAAATTGCCAAGGCTTCCATCTTGCTATTCACACTAGACACAATAGGTCTAAGAGATGGATTATTTAAGCTTCTATGTATTTTGGGTAAACCAAAAATACAACTTAATTTAGGAGTGTCTGTCCTTAGATATTTTCTATTGGTTTCAGTTATTCGATTAGTATAAAACCATTCTTCCACTATAGAATCAATAAGAGTAAAATATTTTCTAACATCTTTAAATGAAACCTTTTGATAAAATCTTTCATCAGACAGCATTTCATACATCTTAGAATCACAATCAGACATATCAAGCACTAGTAAAGCTCCACCTTTATCAGCTTTAATAACCAAAATATCAGGATTGTTTAAGAGACTTTTCAAAATACAGTTTTCATGTTCACTTAAATTATAATATTTAAAACTGGCTGGCAAACTCAACAATTCTATTATTTGCAATTCTGTAGTCATCAGAAAAACTTCTAACTCTTTTTTCAGAGGAGGGTTAAACATGCTAGTTTTTGATTCATTAGAGGTGCAAACTTCATTATCAAACATCATTTTAAAATTTAATTTTCTAACATAATCTCTGAGAGAATTAATATATCACATTTATTAGTTCTAATATACTGTTGTTTTTCTGCATTTTCCTGTTGCCTTCTTGAAAAAAAAAACAAAAAAAACAAAAAAAATCCTTGTTTCCCGCCTTTCCTGACCAGAATAGTCCCCTATACAGGCTTTGCTGTATTCTGGACTTTGGGATAGTTCCTGTATTGCCCATTACCTTACTTGGATAGAAGGAAGTTTCTTTGCTCACCAGTGGGAGTGGGGAGCCTTGAGCAGCCTATCTGTCCCTGAAGGAGTGACCTCAGCACAAGAATATTGTAGTAATTGGTCGTTTTGGGCCATTTCTAGCTCTTTGAAGTTCCCTGCTTAAAAATCCGCGTTAGCGCACCTTTGCGCACTTTTGCACGTTTTAGCGCAAAGTTGCCCATAGCGCAGCATCGGGCAGCACCGGTTAATCTAGTTTAAACTATTTCTGGTTCTGCAAAGTCTGTTCTTCAGTTTTTTCCCTTAGAACTGCTCTACTTTCAATCTAAACAGTCTATTCTCTATCTAAAAAGCCCAGCACTTGCTCCTAAAGCATTTATACACAGGTAAAGCACTCTTAAACAAAAAGAAAGCACCACATCCACCTACAATCCCCTTGAATACCCATTACCCTATAGGTCCTTTCTGACCCAGTTACACAGCAATCCCTTACACTATTCTAGCATGTCGAATGGTCAATTACTGGCGTCCTCTCCAGTTCAGCTGGTGAATCTGGGAATCTTGAGGCAATGTTACAACTGCGTCATGTACACAGACAACCCTCTCCTCCTCCCAACAAATACAAATATATGTGAGAGATGCGACTATATAGCCAAACTAGAGGCTGAGCTCTCTTGACTCAGTACTGGCAAAACCAGTCAGGAGGAGAAGGTAACCACACTCACCACAAACCCAGTCTCACATAGACCTGTCACAACTGCAAACCAAACACATAAACACACAAAAACATACTCGGAGGCTCTAATTAAAAATCTACCAAAGCAACAGAGGCCTCCAAAGCAGACACCCAAGCAACTACTACCTCAAAACACAGCACATGCAACACATAGTTCACAAAGTCAGTGTGACAAACAGTCACAGCCCTAAAGGCCAAACAACATGCCTGATACACTTGTAATAGGTGAATCCATAGTCAGACACACTGACGTCCCGCTCACCAGACTGAACAAGGAAAAGGTTACAGTAAGCTGCCTGTCAGGTGCTAGAATCCGCCACATAACACAAGCACTCAGGTCACTCCAAAGCAAGTACAAATATGACTCCGTCATTGTCCATGCCGGTGTGAATGACCTGAGACGTACCTCCCTGGACTACAGGAAAAGAGACATAGAGGAACTCTCTGATCATGCAGGCCAGGCCGGTATGACCCTGACTCTGAGCAGCATCTTACCCTCACCAAGAATGATGCCACAATACAAAGACAAAATGATCAGCTTTAACAATTGGCTCAATTACTGGTGTCATTCTAAGGGGATCCAATGTCTGTCTGCTTGGGATGACATGCTTGACAAGCCACGCTGCTTCGCAAGGGACGGCTTGCAGCTGTCAACCCTGGGCTTCTGGATATTGGCCAAGGCTCTTGCCACCCCCATAGTGCCTTTTTTAGGCAAGGCTCAAAAGACAGACCCACCTCCCTAGAAAACACAAGTGGAAAAAAACTAAGGGTAATGCTGCTCAATGCCAGAAGTCTAAACCTCAAGATGCATGCTCTTGAAGCCCTCCTCAGCATGGAGAACATTGATGTCTGTGCAGTGACTGAAACCTGGTTCAAGGCTCCTGAGAGCACCCCAGCACTACCAGGTTATACCTCATATCATGCTTTTCGGCCTCAAAACTTGGACCGAACCACAAAAGGAGGGGGAGTATCCATATTCATCAAAGATACCCACACCTCCAGGTTAGTGGCAACGCACAAAACATCAGAGACCATCCAGGTGCAACTAACCGTAGGCAAAACTGCCCTACAGTTTGTAGCATGCTACAGACCACCCTCTCAAACTCAGGAACCCCACTCAGCCTTCCTGAAGACACTGGAGAGTATGAATGTCTCTCCAAATACCATCATATTGGGGGACTTCAACTACCCAAACATAGACTGGGAGCATTACTCAAGCCCCAACACCCTAGCCCAAAGGTTCCTAGAATTCATAAACCCAAATACAGTGGAACAACTAGTCACCACTCCCACAAGAGGAGATAATATACTAGACCTGATCATCAAAAACATGGGGACACAATGCTCCACACCGGAAGTATACCCCTCATTAGTGAGATCAGACCATAAATTAATCTCACTGGAAATCCACATCCTGCCCCCACCCCAGCACAAAAGACCACAGTGACGAATTTCTCAAAAGCTGACTTCACACTTCTTAAGACTGAAGTGGTATCCTTCAAGGCCCCTGGGCCAGTGAAAACCACAGCCCACACCGCTGAATCCTTTATAAACGCTTTCTATGGACACCTTCAAGAATGCATGGATCATGCAATCCCAAATAAAACCAAAACCCATTCCCCCAATGGCAGGCATCCTGTCTGGTGGACCTCAGCCATAAACAAGCTTTACAACAGGAGGAGGAAGCTACTACATGACAGAGCAAAATCCCCAAAAGGGAAGGCATCTCTGATCAGTACTAGCAAAAAACTATGATCACTCATAAAATCATCCAAGGCCAACTTCAAGAGAAAAATCGCAAAAGACACTAAAGACAATCACAAGGCCTTCTTTAGTTATGTTAGAAACCTGGGTGGAAACTCCCAGATATGCTCAGAGTTAGTCCAAAATGACAAAAAATACACTGAACCCACAGACATTGCCAACATACTGGCAGACAGGTTCAGTGCAAATTTCTCCCCAAAGGAGAAATATCTATCCCAGCAGAGTGTAGCCTCCCTGACATCTCAGATGCCCAGGTGAGAGCTGCCCTCTCCAAAGCTAAAAACACAGCATCAATGGGACCAGACGGTATCCCGGGTTGCGTGCTACATGAACTCCAAGAGGAATTAAACCCGCACATAAGGCTGCTGTTTAATCTTAGCCTTACTACAGGATACGTACCCAAAAAATGGCGTACAACAACAGTGGTCCCACTCCACAAAGGAGGTGCTTCTACGGACCCTGGAAATTACTGCCCCATAAGCTTGATGAGCCTGGTCTGCAAAGCTATGGAGAGGATCATTATGGAACTCATAAACAAAGACATTGGGGACCTACAGACACTGGATCCTACCCAATTCGGCTTTGTCAAGGGCAGATCCTGCCTTTTGAACCTGGTCAACTTTTCTGAAACAGTCACTAAGGCCATTGATGAGGGTAAGGCAGTTCACACAGCCTACCTTGATCTTTCAAAAGCCTTCGACACAATACCCCTTCATAGACAAGCTCACCAGCTTAAACGTAAACCCATATGTCATAAGATGGGTTGCAAACTGGCTCAAGGACAGAACCCACAAGGTCAGAATTGCTGGAGACATGTCAGACTCTAAGCCAGTCACAAGCGGTGTCCCACAGGGCTCGGTCCTGGGACCCCTCTTGGTCGGCATTTATTTTTCCGAGGTGCAAGCAAACATAGGAGGATTGTGGCTAACAAAGTTCGCAGATGACTGCAAACTGGGTGCCATAATTGATACTCCAGCGGACACAAGCATCCTTCAGAAAGGCCTCATAGAAACGGATAACTGGTGCCAGAGCCATGGCCTTAAACTGAACGCCAAAAAATGTATAGTCAAACCCTTTGGGAAAAACAAAGTACCCACAAATTACCACATAGGTGGTAATCCATTAAGTACGGAAGAAGTAATCAGGGACCTAGGGACCCAAGTTGACAGTAACTTCTCATTTGACACTCACGTTGCCAAGGTGGTTAGGAAGACATTCTATATTACCCACCTTATCATGAAAGTATTCACATCTAGATCAAGAGAGGTCATTGTGCCCCTGTACTCTTCCCTTATCAGGCCCATAATTGAGTACAATGCCCCATTTGGGATGTACCTTACCCGACACCCGCAGCAGTTAGAAAGACCCCAAAAGTACCTCACCAAGAGGATCAAGGGTCTCAAACATATGTCATATGCTGCCCGGCTGAAGAAACTCCAGCTCTATTCAGTCGTATACCGCCTACTCAGAGGCGATCTATGTCTGACGTACAAGGCCATGTCCAATCCGGAATTAATGGACATGCTCCACTTCAGAAAATCCAAATCCACCAGAGCCATGAGAGCGAGAGATTTGAACCTCAACACAGAAATAAATAGGACGTGCTGGAGGTACAGATTCATAACCCAGAGGCTCCCTATACTCTGGAACAGAATCCCAGTCCATGTTAGGCAGAGCCCCTCACTGACTCTCTTCAAGAGAAATCTTGACGAGTGGATGGGAGATCGTAGGTTTACTCTGGGGGTCATCTCTGCGTCACTACTAGACAGAGGCACAGTAAACTAAACTAAATGGGCATAGTATTCTCATTCCAAGGGGTGGCGAAAGCCACACACACTCGGGCTAGGCTTATAAATGCCCTAGGGCAGATAGCCTAGTATGAACCTATGAACCTATGAACCTATGGTGCTAGGTACAAAATTCCATCTTTTGGAAAGTAAACGGCAAGTCTCTTCATTTAAAATAATTGAAGATAAATTAACAATTTTAAAGTTAACATTTTTAGTACCTAGAACTTCCGTTGCTGGTATCTCTGGTTCTTCCATTTCTTTTTGTGATAATTGTTCTGGTAGTTGTAATTCCCTGATTGATGATTTGCTATTGTTACCTCTGCCCAAGTTCTTATACCCTGTGCTCCTGTTTGATAAACAGTTATCGGTTGTTGTAAATGAGCATTCTGAAAATCTGAAGTATTGTTCTGTCCATTGATATCTTGGTGGCTAACAAAATTCTGTTCATTTCTATTGTCTTTCCTCTCCCCGCTGATTCCATTTTTGGCTGCCAAATATTCAGAATGCCTAGGCAAGCTGTCGCCAGCGTCAGGATTCTCTTTCACTTCCTAGTTCGAATTGGACAACTGATAAATGTGATATTATTAATTCTCTCAGAGATTATGTTAGAAAATTAAATTTTAAAATGATGTTTGATAATGAAGTTTGCACATCTAATGAATTCAAAAAAACTATCATGTTTAACCCTCAGCTGAAAAAAGAGTTAGAAGTTTTTTCTGATGACTACAGAATTGCAAATAATAGAATTGTTGAGTTTGCCAGCCAGTTTTAAATATTATAATTTAAGTGAACATGAAAACTGTATTTTGAAAAGTCTCTTAAACAATCTTGATATTTTGGTTATTAAAGCTGATAAAGGTGGAGCTTTACTAGTGCTTGATATGTCTGATTGTGATTCTAAGATGTATGAAATGCTGTCTGATGAAAGATTTTATCAAAAGGTTTCATTTAAAGATGTTAGAAAATCTTTTACTCTTATTGATTCTATAGTGGAAAAATGGTTTTATACTAATAGAATAACTGAAACCATTAGAAAATATTGAAGGACAGACACTCCTAAATTAAGTTGTATTTTTGTTTTACCCAAAATACATAAAAGCTTAAATAATCCATCTCTCAGACCTATTGTGTCTAGTGTGAATAGCAAGACGGACACCTTGGCAATTTACACAGATAGGCATTTGCAGAAGGTTGTGGAAATGGGGCCAACTTCTATTAAAGACACTTGATTTCAAAATGAAAGTGGAAAGTGTAATAACCACACATATTAGTAACTCTAGATATTCAGTCTTGGTATACAATGATACCCAACAGTGAAGGACTGGATATAGTAAGAGCAGAGTTGCTGAATTCAAGGGCTTATTCTAAAAGCACAGTAGGATTGTTGATGGAAATGTTAGATTTAATTTTAAGTTATAATTATTTTGAATTTGATAATGGTATTTACCATCAAATTAATGACGTAGCGATAGGTGCCGCTATGGCCCCCAGCTACGCCAATCTTTTTATGCAAAGTTGGGAAAGGGTTAACATTTTGGAAATTATTTTTTCTGATCAGATTAGATTTTTTGTCAGGTTTATTGATGATGTATTTTTTCTGTGTAAGGGGGGTGAGAACAGCTTAAACAATGTTATTGTTTATTTAAATAGTATTAATACATATTTGCAGTTTACAGTGGAATTTAGTGGTATTAGTATAACATTTTTGGATGCTGAGGTGTTTAAAGGAGAGAATAAAGTTTATACTAAGATTTTTAAGAAGGGTGTTCAAAACAATAGTTACTTACACTACAGCAGCATGCATCCAAAAAGGATGAAAGACAATATAGTTAAAAGTCAATTAACATGGATAAATAGGCTCACTGAACATGATATGGATTTTAAAGAAGAAAGTAAAGTTGTTTGCGAAAAGTTTAAGTATAGGGGTTATCCAACAAATTTGATGATTAATGCTATGAAGGAAGTTGAGTCAACAAGAAGCAATAGGGTTGTATTTAATAAAAGAGCAGAAAGTAATAATGATTATGGAGTTTGTTTGCAGATTAGTAATACTGTTGATAGTCTTAAAATTAAGAACATGATAGTTAATAATTGGAAAATAGTACAAAGCTCTACTGAATTAAAGGATAGGTTGGGAGATGAGCCCCGATTTATGCATAAGAGAGGCAAAAGTTTTAAGAATCTTTTTCAAAGTAAATTAGATAAACCTGTTCAGAATATTCATAAAAAGGTGGGCATGTATAAATGATTCAATTGTAAATTATGTGACTATATGTTAACTGATGTTTGTGAAGTCAATATAAATGGCTTTAAATACAGTTTTAAAAAGTATTTTAGCTTCAAAAGCAAGTATGTAGTGTATTTAATTTTGTGTCAGTCTTGCCCTTCTTTTTATGTTGGATGTACTGTGAGACAACTGTACAAATGTGTGTATGAGCACAAATATGCTGTGTCATCTAAGGATTTAAAGAATGCTTTGACCAAACACTATTCTAACAGTAGATGTAGAATCAAATTTATATTTATAGTGCTTGAAGAAATATCTAATTGTGATAAAAGAGTTGATGCTGAAAGTGAGTTATGCTGGAGAGAGTATATGTGGCAGGTGAGATTAAAGGCCTACTTTCCACCTGGCCTTAATAATAGAGATGATTTCACAGCTTATCTTAGAAGGAAGGTCTTGAAACATCACAATAAGCAAAGCGCATGATTGTTTATTGTGTTTGTGATTGGTTGTTTTATGTTTTTAAAAAAAGAAGTTTGTCATTATTCAGTCTGAGGAAGTCACTATTTGTGATGAAAGCGCTCACTGTCTAATGTTCTGGAGAGATTAAAGTGTGTCTTGTCTCATTGGGTGATCCGTGCCATCTTTTGTTTATTAATTTGAAACTGAGATAGAAGCAGTTGTTGTGGAAGTTCAAGCCATTGAAGAGAGTTGAGTGCAAGGCAATGGTGTGAGTTAAAAGGGGAATTTGTGACAAATCTTGCTCCTTTTGTTAAGTTTGTTGGAGTTTAGCAAGGGTAGTAGACTGAATATTAATTAGGATTAGGGTGACATAGAGAAGGCAGGTTAGAAGAAGAGCCTGTGCCAAGGAGAGTCTAGCATTAGAGGTTAAGAATTTATGGTTTCGATAGAGCAGACCCAATTTTTTGAGTCTTTTTAATACTATGAAGGATATGTAGGATGAATTTGAGTTTGTCATCAATAATGGCCCCTAGAAACTTTATGTGGGAGTCAGGTTGTATGGAGGTGTTATTGGAGAATGTGATTAGAAAGGTAGATTGAAGGTGAGAGAGAGAACGAGGGAGGAATAGCAGGAGTTTGTTTTTTTTGGGGTTCAAGATGAGTAGATTATCAGACAGCCACTTTTCAATGGATAGAAAGATGTCCTGGGTAAGAGTGTGAAGGTCAGAGATATTGCCGGAAGTGAAGATAAGAGTAGAGTCATCAGCGTATTGAATTAGAGCAGATTGTTTGCAGGAACTATGAAGGTCATTAGTAAAGATATTGAGCAGGAGGGGATCCAAGATGGAACCTTGGGGTACCCTGGTAGTAACTGGGAGGTAGGGTGAGGAGGAGGAGAGCCATCAAACAGATTGTTGTCTTTGAGACAGGTAACTAGAGAAAAATGCAAGGGTGGAAGGAGATAAGTTGAGGCTAGAAAGTTAGGTTAGAAGTAAAGGATGAGAGGCAATGTCGAAGGCTTTAGAGACGTCAAGGAAAAGGCAGGATATGAGGTGTTTTTTTATCACCGACCTCCGCTATTGTATGTGTAAATGACAGGAGGGCTGTAGCAGTGCTGTGGTTAGGGCGGAAGCCATGTTGAGTGGGTGTGAGAAGGTTATGCTGGAGAAGATAGTTTAGGAGTTGTGAGTGTATACATTTTTCCAGTATTTTGGAAAGAGGAGAGAGATGGCAATTGGTCAAAAGTTTGATAGGTCAGTTGAGTTCCCACCTTTATGCAGGGAGATGGTGAAGAAGGTCTTCCGAATCTCTGGCACTGTTGCTTCCTGAATAGATCTGTTAATTAATAGGGATACCGGATAGACTACGGGTTCAGCAGCTAATTTGAGGAAAGTGGATGGGAGATTATCTGAGGAGGGAGAGCAGGGTTTAAGCTTAAGTAGGAATGATTTAATGTAGGAAGCTAGAACTGATCGAAAGGAGAAGAGGTTATTGTTGCAAGGATTTGGAGGGGTAGAGGAGGTAATAGTGTTGGAATTTGAGGGTGTAAGTTTCAGGACAGTATCAATGAAGTGTCTGTTCAGAAGGGTAACAATTTCTAGAGGAGTGTTATTTGGGAAAGGGGAGGGATTTGAAGGGCATCCGGGATTGAGAATTTTATTTAAAGTAGTCCAGAATTTCTGTGGATTGGTTTTGCTGTTAGTCTGGGAAGAGTTATGATTTTTTGTCGTTGATGACATGTTTTTTGACAAGATTCTGAAGTTCTTTGTATTTTTGAAACAGGGGAGGTTGTTTGGTCTTATTTATTTATTTATTTGTTTATTTGTTTATTTATTTATTTCCAGTTTGATGACTGGGGAGGTCCACTGGGCTCAAAGAGCCCATTTTCAGTGGAGGTCCGGGGAGAAAAGCTCCAATAATACATAGTACAAGCTCCCATAATATGATGTACATTAATAGTGGAAACAGAAACAAGCTCAGCAAATTTTACATACAAAATAGCAAAAACTAAACAAAAGTTAAACAGTAGCTTAGAGAAGGATGTAAAGCATATTTACATGTTTAGTGGTTGTGAACTGTGGTACAAGGTTAAATTAATGCAGGGGTTTAAATCATCTGAGAATGATATAGAAGTAACATTAGCATGGATGAGTTCTTTATGCATGAATAATAGCATGAGTTAAATTAATACAGAGGTTTAAATCCTCTGAAAGTGGTATAGAGGAAACATTTGCATGAAGGCAGTGCATAGGGTTAATCAATAGTGTGTAAGGAAGAACAAACTTTGTGTGTAATAAAGTATTTATGTATTGAGCAGGTTAGGTAGGTGAAGTGCAATTGCATTTCCATTTTTGGGAGAGATAAGAATGCAGCTCAGTTTTGAAGTGTTCAGAGTTCTCAGACGTTCTTAGGGATGGAGAGAGAGAATTCCATTTTTTGGCGATGGAGAAGGATAGGAGAAGCTGACCAGCAGGATGGTTTGGTTTATAAACAGAGATTAGATTTTGGTGGGTATATCTTAGAGTTCTGTTCGGAGTGTATAATGTTAAGATGTTTGTTAGTGCAGGGCGTATAGTTGATTTGAAAATAAGCTTGTGGGTGGTGATGAGTTGGAGGTAGTCAAGGTAGTTTGGGAGTTCTAGCCATTGCAGCTGGTGGAGAGGTTTACAGTGATGAGTGGAGTATTTGGAGGTGGTGGCGAACTTTGAGATTTTATTGTAACAGGATTCTAGTTTAGAAGAGATGGAGGAAGATAGGTTGGTTAGTAGGGGAGCACCATACATTAGTGAAGGTAGTAAGAAGGTAGTGGCAAGGGTATGTCTTGTTAATGGGGAGAGGAAGTGGGAGTTTCTGTACAGCATGCCAAGTTTCTGATGGGTTTTCTTTATATTTAGCTGAATATGGATATCGAATTTTAGGTGTTCGTCAATAGTAACTCCAAGAAGTTTAGCAAAAGGAACAACTTCTATAGTGGAGTTGGCAAGGCTTGTAATCTTGAAAGAGGTTTTGTCTAAGTGGATAGATTTTGAGGGAGAGAACAGAAGGATCTTTCATTTGTTGGCATTCAAATGGAGGTGATTTTGGAGCATCCAGTTCTCAGTAGTTGAGAAGGCAGTTTGAGCTTTTTTTTGGAGCTCAGGGAGGTTTGATGCAGAGCAAACTAAAGTTTAGTCATCTGCATATTGTACTATCTTAGTGTTAGGAATGGCCACATGGAAATCATTAATCAAGATATTGAAGAGCATAGGGTCAAGAATGGATCCCTGGGGTACCCCGGTTGGGGTGGGAAGGAAGGCTCAGGTGCCAGTCTTCCATTTTACTGCCTGAGATCTGTCAGAGAGGTATCTGTTGAACCAGGTAATGGTGTTTTGTGAGAGGTTAAGATTGGAAAGGTGGTGAAGAAGGTGGGTATGGGAGACTGTGTTGAAAGCCTTGAAGAGGTCGATGAGGACTGTGGATACAAGTTCTCCGGAGTCTTGGGCATGGTTAATGATGTCTAGAAAAGAGAAAAGAGCTGTTATTGTGCTATGGCCAGGATGGAACCCATGTTGTGTTGGGGTGAGGAGTTGATTATGTGTAATGAATGGCATGAGCTGGAGGTGGATGCATTTCTCAAGATTTTTTGAAATAGGGGAGAGAATCGCTATGGGTCAGAAGTTGGAGATGTTATTATTTTTGTCTCCTTTATGGAGGGGTAAGATAAAGGCTGCACGCCACAGTTTGGGGACATATGATTCTTGTATGGATCTGTTGATGAGTATGCTAATGGGGATGGCGATGCTGTCTGCTGCTATTCTTAAAAAGAGAGAAGGGATATTGTCAGGAGCATTGGGGCAAGGTTTAAGCTTAGAGAGACTTTTTTATGCATAAGGTGGGGATGGGTATGAGGTGGAATATGGGAGGTGAGTTTGGGGTGGAAGGTTGGGCAGAGGGTTTGATTTGGGGGGAGGTGCTGTTGTTTGGGAATGTTTTAGTGAGTTCAGCTATAGAGTTAGTAAAGAAGGAGTTGAACAGAGTGGCTATTTCTGGGTCATATTTGCTAGTGTCAGGGCAGGGGTTGTTTTTGGTGCCTGGGTTGAGAAGTGAGTTGATGGATTTCCAGAATTGCTTGTGGTTAGAGGAGTGGTTAGACTGGAGTTTAATATAGTATGCTTTTTTGTCTTGTATTATACATTTTTTTTGCAAAGTTGTTTATATTTAAGAAGGGTGTCAGGGTGCCTATTATAATGATAGAGTTTCCAGGTCTTGTCCCTTTGTTGCATGAGTGTTTTGATATCTTTACTAAGCCAAAGGGCAGAATTGGTTTTTATACATTTTATTCATGAAGGGGCTTGGGAGTTAAGAGTGTCTAAGAAGGTAGAGTTGAAGAATTCGACAGCACTGTCCAGAGGTAGAGTTTTTAGAGTGCCCCAATTTATCAGTTTGAGAGAATTGGAAAAAGTTGTAGGGTTAAAGTTGTTGAGATTCCGAGTATGGATGTATTGGTGTAGATGAGGAGGGGAGGGGTTTGCTCTATGGATGAAGGCTGATAAGTGATCACTGATTGAGTCTGCTAAGGTGCCAATGTGGGAGATTTTGTTAGGGTGGGAGACAAGGATCCAGTCCAGTATGGAGCCTGGGGGGTTATTTGTATTAGGTCTGGTTATAGCATTTGTGAGTTGAGTGAAATTACATAGATTGATTGAAATGGTGGGGTTATTGGCAGTAATTTTGTTCCAGTCAATGTTCACATCTCCTAGGATGTATGTCTCAAGCGTGATAGTATATGAGGCCCATAGAAGAATTTCCTCAAGTGTGTTAATGTTGTTTCCAGGGGGGATATAGAGGGCTATAAAATAAATGCTTTTCTGGTTATTTAGTTTGAGATTTCCTATGACTAGTTCAGCATTGTTAAACTGTGGAATGGGATTTTTGTAGGGAGTGATGGAGAGTAGGCTAGAGTAGATTAAGGCTACTCCTCCACCCTTCTTTTTTAGGTGGTCTTGTCTAAGTACTTGAAACCCTGGGGGTAGTATTTCAGGGTCTGAAATATGGGGTTTTAGCCAAGTCTCAGAGACAGCTGATATGTCAGGTTGGGTTTGGGATAGCCAAGCGTGGAAGTGGGCTAATTTGTTTCTTAGGCTCTGCGTATTGATGGTCAAGATCTTGAGGTATTTAGGGTTGGTAGTATGGGTGGTAATGGGGGAGATGGATTACTGCTGGTTCTAGGTCCTGGGTTGGGGTGTATGTCTCCTGCTAGGCATAGAAAATTAAATGGGGATAAGAGCAGGAGTTTGGATTTGCTCCGAGAGTTTGGTGGGAGGTACAATAGTACTTTGGGAAGATGAAGCTTCATTGAGGTGGATAGGAGTTTTAGTTTAAAGCAGGGAAGTGGGTTTGGAAGCACTAGGGAGGAGGATATAGTGTGGAAAGGAGATGCGGCAGTGTTATGATTTGTGTTAGGGGTGATGGTGAGGTGCAGAGGGGATAAGAAAGAAGGGAGTAGTTTGTAAGAGGAATAGGAGGTGGCATGGTATAGAGGTATTAGTAGTAGGCTAAGGGAAGGGGTGAAAATGGTTTGAAGAGACATGGTGTGGTGTAGGTATAAAGGAATAGCTGGGGTTTAGGTGTTGAGGATGTAATAGGATAATTGGTGACAGTGTCGGAGGGAGGAGTATGGAAGTGTATCTAGAGCTTTAAGGATTAGGGATGGGAGGGGTGAGAGAGTATTGGAGGATGGGAGGGGATATTGATGAGATGAGAGTGGATTGGGTGATACAGGGGGGTGGGGACTTATGGGTAGAATAAATGTAGAAGCACTGGGGGTGGGTGAGATTTGGGGGTAGGGTAAGGCAGTGGATTAAGCCTGCAAGGCGATTGGAGGAGGTAAACCCAAGGAGAAGGAAGAAGGCAAGACTGTGAAGAACAATCAGTGGTTAGGTAGGTGAGCTCAGAGGTACGGAAAGTATGGAGGATGTAGCACTTGTTTACTGTAGGTGTTTGTTAGGTAACAACAGAGAGGGTCATAGAGATTATAGGCTAAAGGTAGGGTATTAATGGATCCTTTGGAAAGGATTTGGTATTTGTTTAACCTGGGGGATAAAGTGAATACTATACAATAGATATATGCTGCCACCTACTGGACAAGTGATAGATGACAGGAGCACTTAGAGCAGAGTAGGGGAAGTTAAAAAGTAATTTAAGAACAAAATAGTGGGGTAAATGGAGTCCACGGTAGGCTGCTAGCAATGGAGCACAGGGCTAAATACAACAGTGACTGGTTACAATGTCATTCCCTTTAGGATACATACACTTTAGGCCAATGTCATAGGACAAGCAAAGGAAGTTGAGAGAACAGTGGAGGATCCCTGCTTGGAGGTTCTTTTTTTCTGTCAGGAAGCCAGGAATATCTTGGAATGGTGGGATGCTTCAGGTTAGGTTATACACTGTAGGAAAACCGCAAGCAGGGCCAGCAGCCTAAGGCAGAACAGGACTGGAGGGGGCAAAGCATAGTTTAAAGATGGCACCACAGATGCTAGTCTTAGTCCAGGCTTTCCAAGTACTATCACATTTATGCATGAGGGATCTAGTTTCTTTCGAAAGCCAGGGAGCAAAGTTAGAGTTAATTCAAATTCACCTGGTAGGGGCAAAGGAGCTAATGGTATCTAGGAATATTTTATTAAATTTATGCACTGCTTCATTGAGAGGTATCTGTTTGAGGATGGACCAGTCAATACTAGAGATAATTGAATTGAATTATGTGGTATTAAAGTTGCATAATTTATGACAGTCTCTGTAAGAGTGCAGTTTAAGAGTGTGGTTTAGCTACTTGGGTAGAGTGTCATAGAATAGAAGTAGGAAAATGGTTACTCAAAGAGTTAGGTAAGGTAGCTGGATTGTGGTAAAGGCTGGGAGAGTTACAGAGGATCCAGTCAGTGGTAGAGTTGGATGAAGTGGTATTGTGCAGGAGAGTGGGGGATGGTATCAGTTGGTGGAATCCCTGAAGGTTGATAGTGAGGTGTGGGGAGTCAGTAGAAATTCTGTTCCAGTTGATGTTAACATCGCCTAGGATGAGAGTTTCATAGCGTATATTGTCTGAGAATCAGGATAGGATAGATTTTAGGATAGGAATATTTTTTCCAGGAGGGATATATATGGAGCCAATGGCAAATTTCTTATAGCGGTTTAGATGGCAGTTAAGGATGATAAGTTCAGCTGGGTGGACGTCTGGAGTAGGGATGGTGATAGTGGAGAGGTTGAGACTATCAGAATGGAGCATGGAAACACCACCACCTTTTTTTGACTGTCTATCACAGTGGTAGATACTGTAGCTTGATGGAAGTATTTCCTTGTTTGTTATGTGGGGTTTTAGCCAAGTTTTGGATAGGGCTAGGATTTGAGGGGTGGTGTTGGCAATCCAGGAATGTAGCTCAGTGATTTTGTTAGTGACGCTTTGTATATTTAGGGAATAGATAGAGAGGTGTTTGTATTGTGAGGTTTGGTATGAGGGAGGATGAGGAGGGTGTGAGAGGTTGGAAGATGGGGGGTAGATGGGCTGTTATGGGGTGTAAGGTTATAGGGATGGGAGGGGGTCAGGTTTGGGGTGGATGTCGCCTGCAAGAAGTCTTGATTTGGATTTATAGGAGAGAGTGTAGTTCTTAAATATAATACATTTATGAAAGCAGTTAATGGTGAAGTTGAAGAGAGATGGGAAGATTAAGATGGGGTGAGATGGAGGGGAAGGTTTGGGAATACATGTGCTAGGAGAACATAGGAAAGGCTGGGAAAGGTTTGTGTGATATGAGGTAAGAGTAGAGAGCAGTGTTAGAATTGGTAAGGTAAAGTAAAAAAGTAGCATGTTTGGTTGTGTGGTGAGTAAAAGAGAGAGATGAGAGTATGATCTGCTTTGGGAGCAGGAGGTTGTATAGTAAATAGTGATGGAGTAAAGATTGGGTGAATAGCAGGCAGGAAGTGCAGTAGGAGTAGTTAAATTGGTCAGGAACGGGAGTGATTTGTAGTAATCAGGAAGTGGAATGTGTGTAGTGGTTGTTCTGGACAGGAAGGGGAGAGAGTGGATAGGATAAAGGTAATTGAAGTGGGGGTGGGTGGGAATGGAGGTAGGGTAGATGAGCGGGGTAAGCCCGAGTGCAGCGAGGGCGAACAGAGCAGAGCCAAACCTGCAATGACTTCAGAAATCCCCAAGACAGACAATCAGTGAAGCTGGTAAGTTTGGTCTAAGAAGAGGCAAGAGAGGCTGGAAGGAGTAGAGAACAGACACAGGGAGAGAGACTGTAAAGATCAAGTAGGGAAGGAGATATTAGGATTGAGTAAGGAAAGCTATCAAAGGTCAGTGAGATACAGTAGTGCAGGAAGGCAGGCAAGAGAGAGAAATAGCCAGAGATGGGAGCATAGAAAAATAGGGGTCCTATGAGCAAGAGTAACTGTAGAAGGCAAGGGAGAGGGTGAACCCAAGTAGCTGGAAGATGGAGGACTAGAGAGCAGTCTGGAAATGCAACCAAGGGAGAAATATAAAAACAGTACTAGTAAGGTATTCAGTAATAAACTTTAACAGGACATACTTCCAAATTACACCCTGAAAATACAATGGAGAGAGGCAATTAGCAGGAAAAAAAGTGTGTAAGAGAGACAATGGAGCAGCAGTACTACAAATAAATACAATTCAGTTCAAAAAGGCATTAGTACTATATAATATGCTATTTAGTTCAATAGATCAGACCTTGGAGCATTAGTACTAAAGTAAGACTGCAGTTCAGTTTAAGGAGCAGCAGTACAATTTTAAAAATGCAATTTAGGTCAACAATTCAGCAGTTTGAATTATAACTGGAATGCAGCTCAAAAGATGGCAGTTCCAAATAATAAACTAAAATAATAAAATGCAATGCAGTTCAAAGATGGCAGGTCCAATAGTAAACTTTAACAGTCAATTTGCAATAGTACATAGGCACCCTTAGCAAGGAAAATAAGGTGGATACAGTGTGGCAAGATTTAATGAAGCATTTACTCTGCAGTGCAATTTAGATAGTTGTGAGACAGACCAACAAAAGATGAAAATAAAATGTAGCCTTGTATAGTCAACAGCCCTACCACAAGGCAGAGAAAGATTGTAGCAGAGTCTGAAAATACACCAGCGAATTAAGCAACGGGAAAACAGCTGATGAGCACTACAGCAAATTTACCCCCCTACAGCAACAAAATGCAAATAATGCAAAGAGTATAAAGCAGACATTATGAGAGTTAATAAAATGAATCAGACAATACAGCAGTAACAGAGCATGTAAATACAATTCTTAGCTTATGGGATATGGCTATGCCAGGTTTGTAGAATAGAAGATCTCAAAGATGGCACTCCACGAGGTAAATTGATTTTAAATGTCGCAACGGATCACGGGAAGGGTATTGGTGAGATTGAGATTTATATTCCTAGGGAGCATTTTGTGATTGATAATGATAAGTTGAGCCAGTACGGTTGTAATACAGTAGAAGAGAGAAGGAAAAACAATCATGAGTAGTGGAGCAAAATGGTAAGGAGCCAGGAGAGGCTATAGCCTCTATTGTGGAGGGGAGAGTAGTTTAGAGACAGAGTTCAGAGCCAGGAAGCAATTAAGCTGGAAGAGTAGAGATAAAGGAAGGAGAGAAAGTAAGAGACGGAAGATTTTAATCAGGGGTAATGGATGAGCTGGAGGAATTGTGATAAAATAGGTGGTGGGGATGCTGGATAGAGGGGTTTGTAAGGAAGGAGGAGGATGGAGAAGGTTTAGATACCTATAGGAGCCATTAGAAACTGCTTACAGGAATAGGACTTATAAGTCCATATTGAAATCACTATTCAGAGTAGGAGAGAAATATGTTTGAGTTAGGCAGTATCCATGCAGAGTACAGGATGCTAGCTGTCTTGTTTTGGGTTCTGTTTAGGGACTGGTGAGGCTGCAGTTGTAATCTTGCCCTTGACAGTGTGCAAGCTAGCAGGATAATTATAAGAATTTGTAGTTTACAGTAAAATAACAAAGGTAGGGTGCAGGAAGCTTCGTCAAACATACTTATTGTCTGTCTTTCAAAGTAGGGCACTGGAGAGAAGTAGCTGGTTGTAGCAGTCTTTTAAGCAGGAGGTGGATTTTTTGTTGTATTAATGGATCAGTCTGCCAGTTATGTACAGTGGGATTGTAATATGAGGAAGCATGCTACCACCAAGGGGACACAGCTGTGCCAGGTTTGTAGAATAGAGGAGTTACAAACCTCTGTGGACATTCCAATTGTTGGATATGCCTGCTTAGGTACATATCAAAGGGCTCATTGTACTCAATGACAGGTGTGATAAATGCCAAATACAGTGTAACAATGACCTTCTGGGACCTAGATGCCATACCTTTGTTTATAAGTTGCACAACATAGAATGATTTCCTCACTGCTGTAGATACATAATGGTCAAAGGCTAGATTACTGTCTATGTGCGTCCACAAATCCCTGATTACTGGGTTGACTGTTAGGAGTGTGTTGTGAATACAACAGTTACCAGGGGTGGATGACTTCCTGAAGGATACTATTATGCTTGGCATTTATGTTTAGTCCAGGGATCAGACACCAGTTATTTGCTTGTGTCAGCTCTTCCAGGAGAACATTTGTGTCTGTGAGGGATTCTTTGACTGTTTCTAATTTGCAATCATCTGCATATTTATTCAGCCAGAAGCCATTGACATTGGCTTTGACTTCAGAGAAGGAAATGCCAAAAAGGAGCAGCCTCAGGACCAATCCTTGAGGGGCTCTGCCTGTGACTGGCCTACTTATAGAGGTGGATTTTCCAATTCTAACTCCCTGTGTCCTGCCTGTGAGCTAGCTGTCTATCTATCGGGTGACATAAGGGTTTATACCTAACCTCCTGTGTTTGTTAACAATGCCTGAGTGGGGTATTGTGTCAAATGCCTTGACCAGATCAAGGTAGGTGGTGTGAACCACTCTGCCCTCATCTATTGCTATGGCCTTCTCAAAGAAGTCCATCAGATTGAGTAGGCATGACCTGCCCTTCTCAAAAAACAAACTGAGCTGGGACCAGTGTCTGGAAGCTTCCTATGTCATTATTACACATTTCAGTGATAATTTTTTCAATGGGTTTGCATATGAGACTAGTGAGACTTATGGGTCTATACTTTCCAGGATCTATAGATGGCCCGCCTTTGTGCAGAGGGATGACTGTTGCTGTTCTCCATTCATGAGGCATGAAGCCTGTTTGGAGACTACAGCTAAATAACAACTCCAGAAGCCCTGATAGGTCATGTTTCATGCTATTTAGAACGCATCCTGGGATATTGCCTGGGCCCATTGATGCAGTGTTCTTGGTGTTAGAGAGAGACAGCATTAAGGACCTGTTCCCTAGTGATAGCAGGGGGGTTATATTTGATGGCACTATCTGAGGGAAGGTAGAGACGAAGAGAGCGGTAAAGCTGGAGCTGAATTTGCTGGCCAGGAGGTTTCCTATATCTTCTGGCTCAGTAGAGGTGGCTCCATTTACAATGAGCTCTGCACACAACTGTGTATTGCCTTTGAGGCTGCAGACATAGGTAAAGAATGCCTTGTGGGTCTCCTTGGCCTAGGAGGCCAAATTTTCCTCAGATTTGGGTTTGACAGACTTTATTTGTTCACTGAGTTGTTTGTTTAGTTTGATGAGAGTGCTTTTATCCTGCTGAGTGCCGCACCCCCTAATTTTTGCTATGATTTTCTTCATTCTTGTCTCTCGTTCATCTCTAACACAAATAATAAGAAGGTTTGGGGTTTCGTTTAGATGTTTAATGCATAGAAACACATCAGGATGGAGAACAGCATCTTTAAATATGAACGAACCAGCTAACAAACAGAGCTTACATACATGCCTTTTCACATCTCAATGGCTAACTGGAAAATGGCAGTCAGGCTCGCACATGCTCAGTATTTATACACTTGTGCAAGCCTTTGGATAGCTTCTTAAAGATATATACACACACATTGATCTACATTCTCCCTCTTAAAAAGATAGCCCTTTATGCAAAACAATAGCAGAGCCAGGCATGCATGGTTATGCATATCAGAAACAAAACACAATATTCATGTCCAAGTTGCTTCAGATCTTCTACAGGGTTTAGAGATTCAACCATATATCGTAACATAACAGCTGGGACTAAATTTAGCAACAGGGACAGTCTGCGGTGCTCAACTCGTATAAGGAATATCTTTTGTTCATCACAGGAACAGGAATGTCATCTGGAACTTCCTCTGGAATTGGAACACTGGACAACTCACTCTGAGATAAAGAGTCTTTCTCACAGCCTATATGCTGTGGTACAGGCTCAGACACCAGTAGTAAATGCCTCCCATTCCACCTAATACTTCTTACTTCTGATTCCACAATGTACAGTCTCAGCTCTGGACCAATATTCTTCACAACACCAATCGGATCATAACCTTTGGACATTTGCATCCTTACCATTTCTCCTTTTAGTAATGGATTGAGCAGTTTACTGGTCTTATCATAGTAGGACATCTGGGATAGGCGTTTCCTCAACAGACTGTGTTTCACTGATCTGCTGTTCTTGACACATGGAACCAACAACTGACTACTGAGTGGTAATGTGATTATGGTTTGTCTCATCAGAAGTTTCTGAGAAGGTGAAACAGGATGTTTATCACAAGGAATATTTCTGAGATTCAAGAGATTCAGGACAACATCACTATTATCTCATTCTGACTTCAAGTAACTGCATGTTCTGCCAAACCATTTGACTGCGGGTACTCTGGACTACTTGTGACATGAGTAAAGTCCTATTTATCAGCAAATCTTTTGAACTGTTGGCTTATAAACTGCATGCCACTGTCAGAAATAACTTTGTGTGGGCTACCATGTACTGCAAAGTGATGCTTCATCTTAGTAATGACAGTACTGGATGCTAGGTTGAGAAGCAGGTCAATCTCAAACCAATTTGAGTAAGAGTCTACTAACACCAAATAATGATGACCATTCCATTCAAAGATGTCTGTGGCTACTGTCAACCATGGTAGTTCCAGAATTTGGTTAAGGTGAAGTGGTTCCTTCTGTTGATGTTGCTTTGTACTATTACATACTAAACAAGAAGAAAGTGCTCTCTCATTGTCTTGTTGTATAGAAGGCCAAAATACTACCTCTATCGCCCTTCTTTTGATAGATTCAGTTCCTAGGTGACCATAATGCAAGACAGTAATGCACTTAGGTTGCAAGAATTTTGGAGCAATTACTTTTGGACCTTTCATTATGATACTTTTATCAGACAAAATCTCATCTCTGTATGGAAAATTTAGTTGCAGGTCTTCAGGTAAATTAGATTGCTTTGACAGCCATCCTTGATTGATAAAGTGGTTGTGCCTCTGTAAAACTGGATCTGTGGCTGTATGATCTCTCAACCAATCAAGACGTGTGGAAGGAAAAATTTCTCACTTCCATGACTTCAAAATCATCAAGCGAATGAGAACGTTGATTGTCATTCTGTTCAGGGGTATTTCTGGACAATCTGGATAACGTATCAGCAAGATAAAGAAGTTTGCCTTTCTTGTAGACAAGATTTAAATTATACTTCTGCAATCTCAGTATCATGCATTGCAGTCAGGCTGGAGGTGAATGCGTTGGCTTTCTCAGGATAGTGACTAATGGTCGGTGGTCCGTTTTGATCTGGATAGGTCTACTATAAACATAATCATGGAACTTCGAACATGCAAACACAATTGCCAAAAGTTCTTTCTCAATCTGAGTGTACTGCTGTTCAGTTTGGGTAAAAGTTGTTGATGCATAGGCAGCAGGTTGATCCTCTTGTAGAATGACTGCACCAAGTCCAAATTTCGAAGTGTCACAGGAAAGTGCAACTGGTTTGTGAACATCAAAGTATCTGAGCGTTGGTGGACTAGCAATTTTCTGTCTCAAGGCATCAAATGCTCTTTGGTGTTGCTCTAACCAGGACCAGGATACATCTTTATATGTCAGCTCTCTGAGTGGTGCTGAAAGTTGGCTCAAGTCTGGAATAAACTTGCCTAGGTAGTTGACCATGCCAAGAAAACATTGCAGGGCTTGAACTTTGTCTGGAGCTGGCATCTCAAGAATGGCCATTTGATTTGAAGGGTCTGGTCATAGGCCTGTACTCATAAATAAATGACCAACATAAGTAACTTCTTGTAGCCTGAATTTTCTTTTGTGTGGATTGAGCTTAAGATTCACATGACATGCCCTTTCTAGAACTTTTCTGAGTCATGTTTGGCTTCATCCCAACCTCCTACTAGTATGTCGTCTACTATGATAGCACAAGGATACCCAGAAAAAATTTGCTCCATTGCACGCTGAAAGACTTCACTTGTAGAACTTATCCCAAATGGCATTCTCAGAAATTTGTACCTGCCAGAGTACTAAAAGTAATGAGCAATGAAGACTTCTCGTCAAGCTGAATTTGCCAAAACAAACTCTTTGCATCTAAGACACAAAAAATAGTGGCATTTGGCATCAAGGCTACAACTTTTTCAACTGTGTGCATTGGATGCCAAGATTTTTTTAGTGCTTTGTTTATATCTTGTGGATCAATACATATGCTGATGCCATCTGAGGTTTTTTTATGAGCTAACCACCATGGAACATACCACTTCAGATGGAGTTTCAGCTGGACAAATCACACCTTGTCTCATCATGTTATCTAACTCAGCTTTCTCTCTGTCCTGCATGGTTAGTGGAACTTTACGTGCTGGCCTGATAACTGGACTGACCTCTGGGTCTAACTTCATGGAGTACACAACTGGAAGCTTGCACAGTTTGTCTTGGAACAGATCAGCATAGGTCAGGGTTGCCAGACGTCCCTATTTGGGCGGGACTGTCCCGAGATCAGCAGCCTGATTCCAAGTCCCGCACTGCCGGTTTAAATCCCGGGCAGCCTCCGCTTTTTTTTTTGATTGGCCCGTATACCGGCATACGGGCCAATCAAAAATCGCTAAACACGGAGCTTCTTGTGGTTAATGCGGAAGTTCCGTATTAAACACAAAAAGCTCCGTGGTTAGCGATTTTTGATTGGCCCGTATGCCGGTATACGGGCCAATCAAAACATCGCAAAACAGAGCTACTTCTGCTTAATGCAGAACTGTGATGTTCTGCATTAAACAGAAGTAGCTCCGTGTTTAGCGATTTTTGATTGGCCCATATACCGGTATACGGGCCAATCAAAACATCGCAAAACAGAGCTACTTCTGTTTAATGCGGAACTGCGATGTTCCGCATTAAACAGAAGTAGCTCCATGAGCTACTTCTGTGTAATGCGGAACTGCGATGTTTCGCATTAAACAGAAGTAGCTCTGTGTTTATTTATAAAAATAAACACAGAGATACTTTTGTTTAATGCGGAACTGTGATGTTCCGCATTAAAGACGTGGAAGACCTTTTTTTTTTTTTTTACCTGGCCAGTCGGAAATCTGGCAACCCTGGCATAGGTAGAAAAAAAATGTAGTACACAAAATTAGACTAGTGGTCTTTTAAGCTAACATAATGTACTTCCCTATTAAACAAAAGCAGCTGCATTTTCACAGTGTCTCTGAGCCCTAATAATGACTGGATGTGCCTCTTGACTACATAAAATAAAAAGTTGTAGCTTCTTCCAGCAGAGTAAAATGAAAGCACTACTGAAACTTCGGTTTGAATTTCTTCACCTCCACAGGCAACAAGTTTCACACACCTTGCCAAATCAAGCCTTTCACCTTTACACACAAATGTTTCTGCAGACATAACACTACATTTGGAGTCTGTATCAGCTTTGATTTCTGTGTGGTTTCCATTTATCCAAACAGTACAAAATACTTCATTCTTGGCCCTTAAATCTACTGCATTGACCTTTTCATGAAGCACTGACACACCATCAACATAAAGAGTGGGTTTGCCAGAGTCTAACTGATCAACTTGTTTCTTAAAATGCTCCCTTTTAATAAAAGAATATGGGCATTTTGATTTACAAAATCTTTTGAAGTGATTCCATTTATTGCATTTGTGGCATTGTTGACGAAAAGCTAAACATTTCACCCTTTTAGATTCATGATTACCACCACAGTTATGACAGTTGGCAATGAAACTAGGTCTTGGCCTAGGCTTCGAGTTTGCTGACTCATGCTTATGCTTCACTGAGACTGTGCAAAGTCTGGAATGTGCTAGAAAGTTCTAGGGTTTACCAGTGAGTGCTGCAGGGGTTCTAGCTGCCATTTGCTTGAGCCCATTTTTTTAATAACGTGCTGCATAGTATCAACATGAGCTTTATTACTGTGCCTTCCAGAGCTGCTCTCATTTGTAAACATATTTTTGTGCTTTTCTGTAAACTCGTATATCTGACAAATCTCAATGGCCTTATTCAAAGTTAAATCACTGTCACGAAGCAAAATCTTTCTCACAGCATCATCTTTTATACCACACACAAATCTGTATTTTATCAACTCATCCCTTAAATCACCACATTTGCAGGTTTTAGCGTTATTTCTCAGGTCAGTTATATATGCTGCAAAAGTTTCACCAGGCTTTTGATCCTTTGTGTAAAATAAGTGCCTTTCCATTGTAACATTTGTCTGGGGGTTACACATTTCTCTAAATTTACAATTTAAGCACTCTGAGTCCTCCTTTGACTCAGCCTGTACAATAATATGACGTTTTTTCCCCTCTCCAGCATAGATAGCAGGTGCATATACAAAAGAACGTTCCCTTTCTACGGCTTCTGACCCAGTTAATTAAGTAGAATAAATGCCTTTCTATGGTCATCTTTATCCGAAAATTCATCCCGTATTAAAATGTTGTACTCGTGCTCAAACACTCCCCAGTTCTCAGCAATATTACTGTCAAACACAAGTACTGGGTTTTCGAAATCCATCTGCCATGCCCACAAAGTATACACAAACATACTGAAAATATGGCCCATGTAATTATGTACAAACAAGCTGTTCTGTGAGCTTGTAACAATATTTAAATGCACAATAAACTCTTTGAAATACTTTACTTTGCGAAATATACTCTGTAATGGCTGTACTCTGTGAAATATGGCTTGTAATGTCTGTACTTTTGTGAAATAACGTTACTATAACACTGCACAAACGTGAACATTTTATACACTTCTGAAAACTTGGATATCTTTGCTTAATAAGAAAAATGCACATGCTTTGCAAAAATGCGGTCATTTCCCTTTATTTTATTCATTTTATTCAATTCAGACTTTATTTCAAACATTTTCCGTAGTAACTCGAATATTTTTATTAATATCGTACATATTTGTTTATTCCAGTATTATTTGAAATTCTCTGTATGCCTCATTTCATATTATATGAAAATAAATAGTGCTGAACAAGTTTTATTACCTGAAATTCATTTCTGACCTGTTTTGCAAAGTTTTACCCCTTTTAGAGTGATCCACTCGTATATATTCCTCCAACCATAGACAAGTGCCTTTAATCATTTTCTCCAAGCCATTTCAAACTTCATGCCCCTTTGGAATGCTGGTTTTGACTTAAGGCCTTTTTAGACATGCCCGTTCTAACTCCATGTCCTTTAGACATGCCACTTCTGGCACCATGCTGCTTGTTCATCTCTAACACAAATAACAAGATGGCTTGGGGTTTCATTCAGATGCTTTAATACATATAAATACATCAGGATGCATAACAGTATCTGTAAATACAAACAAACTAACTAACAAACAGAGCTTACATGCATGCCTTTTTACATTGCAATGGCTAACTGCAAAATGGCAGTCAGGCTCACACATGCTCAGTATTTATACTCTAGTGCAAGCCCTTGGATAGCTTCTTAAAGGTACATGCACACATATTGATCTATACTTCTGTTATACAGCCTATTGATGCTGTAACTCCACCATGGAGGCTTGTTTTTTGAGTTAGGTCTGTACGTCTTCCTGGTGGGTACAGCTGCCTCTCTGCACCTATCAACATCCTTGTATTTGGTTTCTGTGAACAGTTCTGCATTGGCAGCAGTGTTTTCAGGGTTTATGTTGGCTTGAAATTTTGCTATGTTATCAGTTAATATTAGGAAGCCAGTCTTGGAGTAGTTTGTGAAAATTCCAGGGTTATCTGTGGTTCAGAATTTTATTTTTGCTTCAAGGGAGACCATTTTGTGGTCTGACCTTAGCAAAGAAGACATTACACTAGGGGGTATGCAATGCTCTCCTATATTAGTGAGCACCAGATCCAGTATGTTTGGACCCCTGGTCAATGTATTGATAATCTGGTCCAGGAAGTTTGTGTTTACAAAATGCAGAAATCTCCATGCCTGCACGTTTGATGTATTAAATGATTCCCAGTTAATAGTGGGGTAATTAAAGTCACCCATGAATATGGTATTGGTTATGGGTTTCCTGGGTCATAGTGTGGGACCTATAGCTTACAAGGAAGTGGTATGGCATTTTGCGTATGGTGATTTGAATGTGGAGCTCAGTGGAGCTCAAGTTTATTATCTTGTTTGTCCAACCTTGAGATATATTTATTTTTGATGTAAATAGAGACACTTCCACCTTGCGACCCTGTCTATGTAGTAACCATTCTAATTGTGTGGGAGGCATTATAGCCTTACACTGTTGGTGTGCTCCTCTCATCTTTAAACAGTGCCTCAGTGACTGTACAGAGGTCAGTCTTCTGTAGGGTGAGGAGATTTTGTAAGAAGTGGAGCTTTTTGTTTAGCCTCCTAGCACTGAACAGTAACACCATTAGATTTTCTTGGGTTTGGTTTGCTGTGTCAGAAGTACTTTCAATTTGGCATTGCCTAAAATAGGCAGTAAAGGGGAGGGCAGTGTTTTAGCTAATATTCAAAAGCCTAGAGAGGAGGGGTGCAGACCATCCCTAGTAAAGCACCATGGTCTGGTAACTGTATACTTCCATGCTGTCAAATATTGCACCCCTTAGAATGACACCAGCAACTAAGCCAATTATTAAAGTCAGTCTCGCCAGCTGGATCATGTGACCAAAGGTGACATCAGATGCAGCAGATCAAAGGGGAATATCATGTCAGAGCCAAGGTAACACAATCATGAAACATCGGCAAAAGAGAAAATTGTTTATTCAGTACACTAAGCATTTTCATCCTTTTAATACAATAGGACTTCCTCACATTAAGAAAACTCACAATCAGTTCAACATATATACACACTTAATCAGAGAAACTAATAAGTAGACCCTGATGGTTTATGGATGGAGTATTTAGAGAGATATTCTGTAGTTAAGTTAGACAGCAGCTAATTAAGCAGTACATACTGAAAAGAAAGAATTAGCTTTCTCAAGAATGACGATAAGAGGGTATTTGCATGATTAACTACTGCCTGGTTACTACTAGTGCTGGTCTCACCATAGCTTCATGATGCTGGGATACAATGCTCATTTGCTTCTTCTGTCACCAGAAGCAAAACTGTAGCACCAATCCCAAGATAAGAAGCAGGCTACAGTTTCTTTGGTGATCACCATTGTTGTCCCAGATGATGCAAGGATCTGTAGGCTTGATGCAGACTTTTCCTGGTAGATGCCTTGAATAACAACCAAACCAATCAGGAAGGTCTAACACAGGCACTCACTGCCCAATCAGAAACAGTCAGCAAACAATGAAGTCTGCTCCTTCTCTCACCAGGAGCAAAACATAAGCACAAATTTCCAGATGGCGCATACGAAGTAGCTATTGGGCTTTCTGGTGATCACCAATCTCTAAGAAACAATATGCCTATGCTTCTTTGCTCCCCGGGGGCAAAACACAAGCACTAATCCCAAGATGACAACTTAGAGGGGGTCTTGGACTAGATGTTGCAGATTATTAAGGTAATGTTGAAAATGGGTTAATATTCCTTGACTTGCTGGGTGCCCTGTGATGCCCCACCACTGGACCCATACTCAATTACCCTCAATCCTCACCACTGGCAACACTGGGGGATGTACACTGGGAGGATGACAAGGTACACACACAGTATTCCCATATGCAACTCTCTGCATTAAGTGTAATATCCCTTAAGAGCACACAGAGACCACAGTCAGTCCAGGGCTGGTTTCTCCCTCTTTTTCCAGATCCCCAATAAGACTCCCCACTGGCACAGCTACAGAGTTAGGATCTCAGCTGAGTGGCCAAGCCAAAACCTCCAGCACCCTCTCTGTCCAATCACTGCTTTATGTCCTTGCCCAGGTAGCTGATACACACACACTTTGAGATTTGATTTATATACAAACACACACACACATACCTGGGAAAGGCTGGCACAAGTTTACTAGGTATTCCCCCTTCTGCCCAAACTATAAGGTAGTTATTACTGCCACCAGCCTCCTCATTATCAGCTGCTTTAATGCCCATAACAAAGGGTGTCTAATCTTACTGTGTAATGTTGCTATCAATACAAATGGTAGTTTGACCAAGAGCAAGGCTATTAGGAGTGGCCTACACAGTGTCATCAAATAAATATGCAAGTACTCTCAGAACTTAAATATCTATAGACAGACTAGCCACAATGAAAGGTTTAAAGATATTTAATAATAAATAATAAAAGAACAAGACAATACTTAATATAAAAAAAAAAATATATATATATATATATATATATATATATATATATATATATATATACTGCCACGGTGGTACGGCGGTAGTATTGTTACCTTACAGCAAGAGGTTCTCCTGTTTGATTCTCGGCGTGGCTTGGGAGTACCTTCTGTGTGGAGTCTGCATGTCCTCCCTGTGGTTGGGTAGCGTTCGAAAGACATGCGTGCGTAAATGGGCATGCCTTCGTTGAAGGTTGGGCGTCGAGCTGGCACCTCGGCATTTCGTAAAAATCTACTGCCAATCATTAGTGGGCCGGAGTTCCCCTGTGATGACCCCTTACCGGGAAAAGCCGAAAGACAAACAACAACGCTCAAAATCACAGGAAATATTTAAAATAACATTGCAGGACAGTCCCCAATAAATAAAGAAAAATATCTAAGCTAAGCTTTGCTGTATTTCCGACTATATAGGAGAGAATTACTATAACCTAATACACTTAATTAGAGCAGCAAGGCAGATGTGGTGAGTGGATCTTGTCTAGTTGTTATCAGGTCAAAGACAAAATACAAAATACAGTATCTCTCAGAGACTTTAATATCTCAAATATTACTGCTGGGAAAGCTTGCAGAATGATATCATTTCTTGTCATTTGACTCTATCCCAAGCAAAACTCCCACTGCTGAAAGCTAACAGTATTTAGCATCTATCTGTGAAAATACATACACAAGGGCTTTTCCTCAGACCTTTGCAAATCCTGGAAGTCATAAAACAATAAAGCACTTCCAAGACAATACAGAAAACATTTCAAGACAGACATTGTGTCTGTTGCTGCACTGAAACTGAAAAATAACATCTTTTTTATGGCCCAGCTATAAAGTAATTTAATTTCAGCTATATTTCTGAAGTTTTGCAAGTTAAACTTCTGTATTCTAGTTTCCCCTGTTAAAATATATACATTTAAACAGTTACAATAGTGTATTTACATTTCTGTTTTATTTCAGTAGGGCATGCTGTGGTTACATTTTAAGTACTTTGAAAAAACTTTTTTCAACACAGACTTCAGTACTAGCAGTTTGATATACACCTGGCATACATTTCTAATACAGTTGTAACACAAGAATCTTACACAAATCATTTCGATATTCACAAGTGATATATAATTATTTACAAAATTCTAGATAGCTATGCTGGCAGTATCGCCCTTTGTTGCAACCCCCCCCCCCAAAGGCTCAAGCTATTTGTTTTCAAGTGACTTTTGAGAAACATTGCTTAAGAGGTATTTGCCTATCTGAGAATACATTACCCCATTCCCTTTCTTGAAATTTCAGCTGCTTTGGCATTGCTGACCCCAGTACAGTGCTGCACTGTCCTGTCATATGCATGCAATCCTAGGCTCCACCATTGTAACTTGGGATTTTGTTGGCTGGCTCCCTGTAGCCATAGATCCCCCTCAGACTCCTCCTGCATGTTACTGCAAATACTTAGCACCAGGTTCATCCTATCATGGTAAGGTTTCATTGTGTTAACATGGTACAATTTGTGCCCCTGCCTCCTGCCTATCAGTTCCACCATGTAGTTAACATCACTGACCTTCCTTACCACCTTTTAGGGTCCGCCCCAAGCTGCTTGCAGCTTGTTATATCTGACAGGAATGAGAACCATTACCTGCTGCCCCAGAGCATACTCTCTAACTCAAGTATTCCTGTCATACCAGACCTTTTTCTGCTGTTGGGCTTCTGTAAGGTTCTCCTGGGCCAAAACCATGAGTTCCCTGAGCCTTGTCTTGAGGTTTAGGACATATGCCACAACAGACTCTTGTAGAATTCACACTCACCCTCCCACTCATCATGAATCAAATCTAAAGGTCCTCTCACCCTATGCCCATACAGCAACTCAAAGGGTTAAAAACTTGTGGATTCCTGGGGCACCTCCCTGTAAGCAAACAACAGATGGGGCAAATATTTGTCTTACTCCCTCTTAAACTGGTCTGCAAATGCCCATAGCATGGTTTTTAGTGTACAGTTCAACCTCTCCACAAGAGCATTAGTCTGTGGATGGCAGGGGGTGGCCTTAAAGTGCTTTACCCCACAGCACTCCCACAGACAAGCCAGCAGGTCTGACATGAAATTGATACCTCTGTCAGTCAATATTTCTTTTGGGAATCCTACC
Organism: Protopterus annectens; assembly: GCF_019279795.1. Taxonomy (NCBI): domain Eukaryota; kingdom Metazoa; phylum Chordata; order Ceratodontiformes; family Protopteridae; genus Protopterus; species Protopterus annectens. The sequence continues at coordinate 34,619,279 of NC_056732.1, forward strand.
CAGCTGGAAATTTCTAACAAAGCATTTGCCACCTTTCTGCCTCAGTAGAGGACAGGGGCACCACCTCAGGGTATCTGGTAGCATAATCTACTACCACTAGGATATATACTTTCCCTGTGGAACTTGGGGTACTCAGAGACCCCACAGTATCTATAGCTGCCCTCTGAAATGGCTCCTCAATCACAGGCAAAGGCATAAAAGGAGCTTTGACCTTGTCTCCTGCCTTACCTACCCTTTGACACTGCTCACAGGTCATGCAGTACCCTGTTACATCTCTGGAAATCCCAGGCCAATAAAATGTCTGCATAATATGTCTCTTTGTACGCTTTATGCCCATATGAACTGCAAAGGAGATATCATGGGCTATGGCTAGAAGCACCAGATGGTAGGCTCTAGGCACTATCAACTGCTGTACCCTCTCACCTTCTAGCCCTCCCTCAGGTGTCCACTCTTTATACAGCAACCCTTTGTCCCAGTATACAGATTCCCCTTTTCCTTAAGAATCAGGCACCTTCCTGGCTACTGCCCTCAAGCCCTATAATGTAGGGTCTGAGAGCTGAGCCCATCTCAGATGTCTCTTTGTAACCTTTCCCAGCTTCCCTTCGACAGGAAGTCTGGTATCCTCTGACAGCGGAGCCTCACTGTCAGCCTGGGTACTACTACTCACCTCCTACCCTGCAGTCACTCTGTCCAAGGGAACATCAGTACCCACCAGCAACTGTGACTCACCTTCAGTCTCACTGCTACAGGGTAGTCCCCTCCGTGAAGTAACCACCTCACCAGTCTGGCTTTAAATGTGTGGTCCGTCTGGGTCACCACCAGGCTACCAGACCCACATGCTTGTCTTCAAGCCTGACTGCATGTAACTGCATGCACATAAGCTACCGCATTATCAAAATCATTCCCTATCAGAACATATGCAGGGAGGCCCTCAAGCACACCTACCTGCTTGCTTCTTTTTCCACCCTCCCAGTCAAGGTGAATCTTAGCCAAAGGTATTTGGAATGGGGTCCTTCCTAAAGCTCTGACTGGAGTAAATTGCCCAAGCAAGTAGTGCTCCTCTTTTACCAGTGCTGGCTTCACAATGGTTAGGTCAGAGGCTGTCTCTCTTAGCAATGACCTGTTTCCCATCTACTAAGATAAGATATAACCTCTTGTGGTAGTTTGGTACCTTTGTTGTCTGCAGACAACTTACCACTGTCATTCTGTCATTTACACTTGCTGGCTCCCCTAGCTTTTGTTCCCCACCTTGCCTCTGTGGACATCTATATGCTACATTTATTTATTTATTTATTTAACATTTCTTAACTGGGAAAGTCCGACTTGGAATGAAGCCAATTTTCAGTGGAGTCCCAGGGAGAAATGCTCCAGACGCATGTCTTTGTAACGTGTACATGGTCCCACTGGTTACATTTAAAACATTTAACCCTTGATCCTGGCTGTGCACCTGAACCAGTGGCTTCCTCTGTTACTGGCAGACTCTGTTGGGGTGGTTTAGGCTGCTCACCATGGGTTCCCTTAGACCCATGTGCAGCACTGTGTATCCCTTTCCTGTGCAGTCATACCCTGTTTGCAAGGTATAGGTCTCCCTTTTTCCCCAACTCATCTGTGGTAATTCATTCTCTATCTGCCAACCTGATTCTCATGTCCTCAGGAAAGGTGCTAAAGGCTTGTTCCCTCAACAAACGTCTGCCAGCCCTTCAGAAGCGATGACCTGACACACACTCACCCACCTATGAAATAAGCGCTTAACTCAGCAATATATTCACACACACTTTCATCTGCCTTGCATCTATGCTCACAAATTTTTTTTCTGTAAACTTCAGGTATTAAACACACTAATATTAAACATACTTAAAACACACTAATAAACAATTTTAACTGTATTATAATTTAAGCAGTCAGTGTCAGACAATTTAGAAATAGCAGTTACAGATTTACTATGGGATAAGGGGGTCAGGAACTGTACCCAGAGCCCTTGGTCAACATTACACGGTTTACATACCCTTTTAAGCTTTCAAAATTATCGCCCTCTGTAAATTGTGGAAGAAAGTTACTGGCCTTTATTGCTTTTGGGGTTATTCCCTTCCCCATTACTCTGACGAAGAGTCAGCTTCTCCTTTTCATGTTACCTCTGCCTCTCATTTTCTTCAGCTTCAAGACATCTCAGTCTTTCTGCTGATTCTAGTTCCAAATGTTAGTACTCCAGTCTCTTTAACTCCAGATGGATTTTTAAGACCTCTGAGGCAAAGTTGAACTGTCCATTTCTGAGAATTGTACATCCTCAGGTCCAGTCTGGTTGACCTCCTGGTTGCTAGTCTGTGATACAGCTGTGGTTATGGCTGCAATCAGTCCTTTGGCTTGGCACATCTCAGCCAACTGGCTCCTTGTCAGCTTGCCATAATCCTCTACTGACATCCTTGCCTGCTCTTCCTGACTAACTAAGCTAACAAAAATATAAGTAAAACTCTGAATGTCTCCCACGTGGCTGCATGAAAGTACAAATACCTTCTTTAATGACCATTGTTTACAGGCTACATGAGTTCAATATCCACACCACATCCCACCACTGCCAGCCAATTAATATGTGATGACCCACTACTGCCAACCAGTAATCAAGAAGCCTTAATCCTCATCACTGGCAACACCTCTCCAGCCCAATCTCTCACTTCTCTTTCTCCTACTAGTACCCAACACTACCTCCTTCCAAACTCACCCTCCCTTCTTCCCCACTAAACCCTTTCCCTATTCCTACCCCTAACTGTCCTTTACTAGATCTATCTCCTCACCAGTAAAATGGTCAACAACTACCGTTGCACTCTTATCTCTCCTTCACTGCTACCCAATCACTCCTTACTAGCTTCCTCTCTCTCTCTTTAAATTCAATCTTTCCTGGACTACCTGCCTTATATACATAGCTAGCCAACAATGCATAGAATCTGTAATCAGTATTATCATTGTATTCTTGTTTTACATTGTTAGTTTTTTTTTTTGTGTATTTGCAAATGTTTTTATTCTTGTAACTTGCATATATTTTGTAAAGCTTTTCTCCCGGGGTCTCCACTGAAAAAGGGCCTCGGCCCAAATGGACCAACCCGGTCAACAAATGTCAAATAAATAAATAATAAAATAAATAAATAATGTACACTGGGAGGATGACAGGTACACACACACACACTATTTCCAGATGCAGCTCTCTGCATCAACTGCAATTTCCCTTAAGAGCACACAGAGATCACAGTCAGTCTGGGACTGGTTTCTCCCTCTTTCTCCAGATCCCCAGTAAGACTCCCCACTTGCACAGCTATAAAGTTGAGTCCTTAGCCAGGGTTCCAAGCCAAGTTCTCCAGTACTCTCTCTGTCCAACCAGTGCTTTGTGTCCCTGCCCAAGTAGCTGACACACACACACACACACACACACACACACACACACACACACACACACACACACACACACACACACACACACACACACCTGAGGAAAGGCTGGCACAGGTTTACTAGTTATGCCCCCTTTTGCCCAGACTATAAGGTAGTTTTCACTGCCACCAGAACCTTCTGCAGCTACTTCAAGGCCCTTGATAAAGGGTGTACAGTCTTATTGTGTACTGTTATTATTTATAGAAATGGTAGTTTGACTAAGAGCAATGCTGTTAGGAGTGACTCACACAGTGTCACCAAATAAATATGCAAGAACTCTCAAAACTTAAATATCTCTACACAGATCAGCCATAATGAAAGGTTTAAATATATTTAATAATAAGTAATTAAAAAACAAAACAATACTAAATATATATTCACAGTGACATCAGAATTCAAAACCACAGGAAATATTTAAAACAGCATTGCAGGGTAGTCTCAAATAAATAAAGAAAAATATCTAAACTAAGCTTTCCTATATTCTTGACTATATCCAAGAGAATTACTATTCCCTAGAACCTTACTTCATTAGAGCAAGGTAGATGTGGTGAATGGATCTCCTAGCTGTTATCAGGTCCAAGACAGAATGCAGACTTCTCAAATTAATATCTCAAACATTACTGCTGGGCTAGCTTGCAGAATGACATAATTTCTTGTCATTTGACTTTAGTGTCCAGGCCCAAAACAACCATAGATGGCAACTGGTAGCATTTAGCATCTACCTGTAAAAATAAATAGATCTCAGATCTTTGGCAGATGCTGGAAGTCAAAAAACAATTCTATTCCTCCACATTCCAAGACTAGTAATTACTTCACCCTAAAGCCAAATAGAAAGCTCTCTAGTACAGACATTGTTTCTCTTGCTGCATTGAAAACTGAAAGATACCATATTTTATGGCCTAACCATAAAGTAATTTAATTTCAGATATTTTTCAGAAGTTAACCTCCTGTATTCCAGTTTCCACTGCTAATAGGTTCATAGGTTCATAGGTAGGTACTAGACTATCGGCCAAAGGGCCTAAGTAAGCCTAGCCAACAAGGTTCCCTGGCTTACGCCACCCAAGAAAGTTAATTTCTTGTGCCCCTGTCGAGCAGAGCCACAGAAGTGATCCCCGGTGTGTATTTCCTATTTCCCATCCATTCATCAAGATTTTTCTTGAAAAGTGCTAATGAGGAAGTTTGCTTGACATAGATGGATAGCTTGTTCCAGAGTATAGGAAGTCTCTGGGACAGGAATCTATCCCTCCAGCATGTCCTGTTTTTTTGTGGTGACAAGGTTTAGGTCCCTAGAGCGTGTATCTCAGAGGGACTGGGATTTCTTTAGGTGTAGCTCTGGGTTTAACATAGCTTTATATGTTAGGCAGAGATCTCCTCGAAGTAGGCAATATGCTACAGAGTAAAGCTGGAATATTTTGAGATGGTCAGTGTAGGTCATCTGTTTGAGGCCAGTAATCCTCTTTGTGAGGTACTTCTGTGGCCTTTCCAGATGCTGCAGATGTCTTGTGAGGTTCCAAAAAGGGCATTGTACTCTATAATGGGTCTAATGAGTGCCAAGTAGAGGGGAACAATGACCTATTTTTTTCTGGATGAGAACCCTTTTGAGATGAGGTGTGCCACATAGAAGGATTTCCTGACTACTGTGGTGATGTGATTATCAAAGGAGAGACTACTGTCCACCTGGGTCCCAAGGTATCTTATCACACATTCGGCATTAAGGAGACTGCTGTTTATGTGGTAGTTCATGGGTACAGAGTTTTTACCAAAGGGGATGACAATGCACTTTTTGGCATTGAGCTTGAGGCCATGCCTCTAACATCAGGCATCTGTCTCAGTGAGGCCCTTCTGTAGGATATCCACATCATTTGAGGACTCGACTATGGCTCCTAGTTTGCAGTCATCTGCGAACTTCATTAGCCAGAGGCCTTTTTAGCCTGTACATTAAAGAAGTAAATATCAAACCGGAGAGGTCCCAGGGCTGAACCCCGTGGTACTCCACTTGTCACTGGTTTGAAGTCAGATTTGGAGTTTACAACTTTTACAGTGTGGGTTCTGTCAATGAGCCAGTTGGCAACGTATCTTGTGACGTAGGGATTTATACCTAGTTTAGTGAGTTTAGCTATAATTCCAGAATGGGGGGTGGTGTCGAAAGCCTTGGCAAGGTCAAGATAGGCTCTGTGAACCACCTTACCCTCATCTACGGCTTTAGTGACTGCCTCAAAGAAGTCAATCAGGTTCAGAAGGCATGATCTGCCTTTCACAAACCCAAACTAGGTGGGGTCCAGAGTTTGGAGGTTACCAATGTCTTTGTTTATGAGTTCCATGATGATACATTCCATGGCCTTGCAGACCAGGCTCGTCAGACTAATAGGGCAATAGTTCCCAGGACCAGTGGTGGCTCCCCCTTTGTGGAGTGGGATAACTGTTGCTGTGCACCATTCAGTGGGCACAAAGCCTGACATGAGGCTATGAATGAACATGGTGCTTAGGTGGGGAGACAGTTCATTATGAAGTTTGTGTAATACGCAGCCTGGGATGTTGTCCGGTTTGATGGATGCTGTGTTTTTGGTCTTATAGAGTGCAGCTTTTACCTGCATAGATGTGAGTACAGTGACTCTGCATTCTTCCTGTATAGATATGGGCCCTTTAGGGGGTGAGAGGGGGGGTAAAGTTAGCACTGAACCTATCTGCTAGGATGTTGGCAATATGAGTTGGTTCTGTAATTTCCATGCCATTGTGCTGTAACTCAGAGCAGATCTGGGTGTTGCCATTGAGAGTCTTGACACAGCTATAGAATGCTTTGTGGTTGTCCCTAGATGCAGTGGCGATTTTGTTTTCATAGCTAGCTTTGGAGGATCTTATAAGGGATCTCACCTTCCTACTGAGACTGACCAGGAAGCTCCTCCACTCATGGGATTTTACTCTCTTTTGCAACAGTTTCTTCCTTCTGTTGTAAAGTTTGTTTATGGCAGGGGACCACCAGATTGGCTTCCTTTTTTTGGAGGATAGCATCTTTGCTTGTTTGGGATAGCACGATCCATGCACTCGTGTAAGTGCTTATAGAGTGCATTTGTGTAGGATTCAGCGGTCATAACTGTATTGTCCATCTGTATGGGTGTCGTGAAGTTCGCTACTTCTGTCTTAAGAAGCATGAAGTTGGCTTTGGAGAAATTTTTACCATAGTTTCCTTAATGGTGGGTGGGGCGGGATGAGGATATCTTGGGTGATTAGCTTATGGTCGGATCTGACCAATGAGGAGTTGACTTCAGGTGTGGAACACAGGTCACTCATGTTGGTAATGACTAGGTCTAGGATTTTGTTACCCCTGGTGGGGGTGTGGATAAGTTGATCCAGGGCATTGGAATTTATGAATTCCAGAAAGCGTTGAATGAAGGAGTTGGTACATGAGTAGTTTTCCCAGTTAATTGTGGGATAGTTGAAATCGCCGATTATTAGGGTGTTTGGTTGAACCCTAATATTTTCTAGTATATGAAGAAAAGAGGAGTGGGAATCCTGGGGCATGGTGGGGGATCTGTAGCAAACTACAATTTGGATTGCAATTTTGCCCAGAATTAGTTGCACTTGAATAACCTTGGCTGCATTATGCTGTGCAACTAGCCTGGAGGTGTGGATATTCTTAATGAATATGGACACACCTCCACCTTTGGTGTTCTGGTCCAGGTTAGATGGCCGAAAAGTGTGGTATGAGTTATAGCCTGGTAATGCAGGGGTGCTCTCTAAAGCCTTGAACCAGGTCTCAGTCACTGCACAAATATCGATGTTCTCCATTTTAAGGAGTATCTCGAGTGAGTGTATTTTGAGAATTAGACTTCTAGCATTGAGTAGCATTACCCTCCATTTCTTCTTGCCTGTTCCTGTTACGGTTGTGAATTTGTCATTTGAACCTTGCCTAAAAAAGGCACAATAGGGGTGGCAAGACCCTTAACCAGTATCCAGAATCCCAGGGGCGACAGGTGCAGGTCATCTCTGGCAAAACATTGTGGTCTGTTGACCATGTCATCCCAGGCAAACAGATACTGGATCCCCTTAGAATGACACCAGAAGCTTAGCCAATTGTTGAAGTCAATCATTTTGTCCTTGTACTGTGGTATCATTCTGGGTGATGGCAGGATGCTACTCAGGGCTAGGGTCATACCTGACTGGGCTACAACATCGGAGAGCTCTTCCATGTCTCTTTCCATGTAGTCCAGAGAGGTACATCTCAGGTCGTTCACACCAACATGGACAATGACAGAGTCATATTTGTACTTGTTGTGGAGTGACCCAAGTGCATGGGTTATGTGGCAGATCCTGGTATCCGACAGGCACCTGACAGTAACCTTCTCCTTGTTTAGCCTGATGAGTGGGACATCAGTGTGCCTGACTATACAGTCACATATGACTAGTGTGTTGGGTACGTTGTTTTGCCTTATGGGCTAAGGTTTATTGGCACACTGAGTCTGTGGGCTATGTGTCATTTGGGTTGTGTTGGGTGGAGGTTGCTTGCATTTCTGCTTTGGAGGTCTCTGTTGCTTGAGTAGATTATTATTGAGAGCCTCATCAAATGTTTTTGTATTTCTATGTGTGGATTTTGGTGGTGTAGGTTTAGTGGGTCTATGTGATGAGTGTGGTGTGGTGCAAGTGTTTACCTTCTCCTCTTGACTGTCAAGTTCAGTCTTGGTTTGAGAGAGCTTTACCTCCAGTTTGTCTAGATAAGTGCATTTCTCACAGGTTGTGGTGTTGGGTGGTAGGAGGAGAGGGTTGTCTGTGTACATGAGGTAATTGCTACATTGCCCCAAGATGCCCAGATTCATCAGATAGACAGGAGAGAACACTGGGAGCTGACCCTTGGACATACCTGAATAAAAAAAACTATTTTCCTCTAGATAAGTGAGGAAAGTGAGTACAAGAGCTGTTTTTCTCTAAGCAAGTGAGGAAAGTAAGTACCAAAACTGTTTTCCTCTAGGTAAAGAGGAAGGTTGAGTGCTGCAGTAATTTGTTGCTTATTTAGTGCTAACAACAAGTTCTGAACAAGTGCTGAATACGAATAAGCAAATTCAAGTGCTAAAACTAAGAATCTGTACCTGGATCTTGTGGTAGATAGGCTACCTAGTCTTTACCACTCCCACTGATAGGTTAGAAGGCTTCCCTCCAACGCAGAAAGGCTTGGGGGCTCAGAAGCTTACAAGCAGTCCATGATACAGCTAATCTGTATCTGAACTAGACAAGTTACAGGAAAGGTGGGGGACAAGTGCAAATGCGGCTTTTAAACCAGAAGATTAAAAGAGATGGAAAAACTGCCCAAATGGCCAATAAACTACAATTTCTGGGCCAGAAACCACTCTTGTGGTAGATAGGCTACCTAGAGCTTACCACTCCTACTGATAAGCTAGAAGGCTTCTCTTCAACACAGAAACGCTTGGGGGGCTCATAAGCTAGCTTAGAATGTTTTTTTGGAAAGTGGAAAGGGAGAAAGGAGAAACAGAAGATAATTCAAAGTTAAGGACCTAAGTGGCTTGCCCTTCACAAATGTTCTGTCTGTATTAGGTAGAGTGAGCTAGTGGCACTAGACTGGAATAGAGCTGGGATAGAGCTGAACAGATGGGACTGGTAGGAGTGTCTGAAGTCAAAATATGATCTCACTGTACACAGTTGAGTGAGCAAATGAGATAGACCCAGGAGAAGTGTTCAAACACAAATTTACAGGAGGGGAGGGCAATTCCAAAGTCATCAAGATTAATACCAAAACAAGAACAGGGAGGGAGGGCAGGAAACTAACTACAGAGAGAGAGAGAGAGACCACAGTATTCTCTGAAACAATTAAAGAGAAAAATAAGTAACTACAGAGAGATACAGACTACAATAGTCAATGAAACAATTAAATAGACAGAAAAATAATATGCAGTACAATCTTTAACACTGCAAGTTTATATTTAACTCAACTAGTAATGGAGTTAATTGTAGGTATGTAGCAGAAGCCAAACAACTTAGATATTGAGCAGTAATAAATTCAAAGGTATGTGACTAACACTTATAAATACAAATAAACCCTCTAGGCTAAGAGTTTAACACTGAATATCAATGAAGTGAAACACAATAGCCCTCACTTACTGCAGAGAGAGAGAGAGAGAGAGAGAGAGAGACCACAGTATTCTATGAAACAATTAAATAGAAAAATAAATAACTACAAAGAGACAAAGACCACAATAGTCAATGAAACAATTAAATAGACAGAACATTAAAATGCAGCACAATCTTTAACACTGGAAGTTTATACTTAACTCAGCTAGTAATGCTGTTGATTGTAGGTATGTAGCAGAAGCCAAACAACTCAGATATTGAGCAGTAATAAATTCAAAGATATGTGACTAACACTTATAAATACAGAGAAACCCTCTAGGCTAAGAGTTTAACACTGAATATCAATGAAGTGAAACACAATAGCCCCCACTTACTGCAGAGACAAAGAGAGAACACAGTATTCTATGAAACAATTAAATAGAAAAATAAATTACTACAGAGAGACACATACCACAATATTCAATGAAACAATTAAATAGAAAAATAAAATGCAGTACAATCTGTAACACTGCAAGTTTGTACTTAACTCAGCTAGTAATGCAGTTGATTGTAGGTATCTAGCAGAAGTCAAACAACTCAGATATTGAGCAGTAATCTATTTAATATTTAAATCTATTTAATATTTAAATAATTACAATAGTGCATGTACATTTCTGTTCTATTCTAGTAGGGTACACTGTGGTTACATTTCAAACACGTTATAAAATACCTTTTCAACACACATGTCTGGACAAACCAGTTTGATATACACATGACATACAGTTCTAACTCATTTGTAGTGCAAGCATCTTATATAGATCATTTTGATATTTAGCAATGACATATAATTATTTACAAAATTCCAGATAGCTGGGCTGGCAGAATCTCCTTTACACCAACCATCAAAAGAACAATCATTTTAGACTGAAAACAAAAAAAAACTATTTTCTGCACAGGGGCAAGCCCCCATGCACCCCCACTAATTCCTACTGCACCATGATCCCATGCAAGATGCCATGGTAAAAACTCCATTGAAAAAATGTTCACTCATAGGAACATTCCCTGTTATTTACAGCCTGAAAAACCAGTCACTCATACAGGTGTTCAGTGTTTCAGACTGTAACTGGACACATGTACACACGTATATACACCCACACACACACACATACACACACACACACACACACACACACAAACACACACACGCATGTACACACATTCACAGTTTAAGTACTAACCTTTCTACATGCTGGCAGTAGCAGGAGTATACTTGTAACAAGAACAGCTAAAAGTATACTTAAAAAAAAAAAATATATATATATATATATATATATATATATATATATATGGATCGCTATCAGATCGCTGAAATTTCAAAACTCCGAAGACCATATGGCCGAGACTATATGTCCAAAGTTTTGATATTCTGGAAAAAAAACAAACAATAAAATAAAACAAAACAACTTTCCTGTATGTTTTTGCAGGGGGGGAAGCCCCCCCTGCACCCCCACATCCCCTGCTACTTAAATATACCCACTCTGAGGTTGCACTACAGTGAGGAAAATGGCATATCCTAGGTTCCGCACTTTACAGAGATCCAAAAAGACATTTTTCAGAGTTTCAAAACTTCGGACATATGATCTTCAGATTTTTTACACTTCAGCGATCTGATAGGGAACTATATATATATATATATATATATATATATATATATATATATATATATATATATATATATATATGTATATATTCCCACTTTTATGGCTCTGTGCTTGCATGTACAATAGTTCCCTCCTTTCAGTCCTCAGTCACATGACGCAGCCTGAATCGATACAAAGAGCTCCTCACTGCTTCATAGAGCAGACAAATGAGACACGTTTTTCCAATGTTTCTGCTGTCTGCTGAAAACAGACTTATAATAACAGCTGATCACATTATTCCCAACTTGGAGAAGATATAGTGCTGGACTTTTTTAAAATGACTCATCAAGCATGGTAAGGTCATTTTTTTTCCATCACATCCACTTGAAAGTCCTCACAGCTTGGTTCCAACAACTGCAAAGTTCAATTTTATAGAAAAAGAGTAATTTAAAAATGCAGTTTTTTAATTTCATTTCTTTCTTTTTTTTTATAGGGGGATGCAATCAACAAGCAATACCATGAGCTATCCTTGTTTATAAATGATCCTGATCCTAAAAAATTATCTTGTATAAAACAATTATTTAACTCAATTCCAAACCAAATTACTGAACTGGAGATGCATGCACTTTCTCTTATAGTGTTGCTAACCAAGAAACTGAAAATACTTAACTAGAAATTTATGAGCCTAATTCAGCTTACCAGAATTAAATGTATTGTGATCAGTCTACTCTGCATGGCGTTACAACCATTCTCTAGATTATCACAGGATCATAGGAGTTCACTAGGCTATTAGCTCTGAGGACCTTATAAGCCTAGCCAAGAGTTTAGCCCATATTTAGACAAATCAGCTCCTGATGCCCCTGTCCAGCAGGGACATGGGTGGAATCCCAGGGGTATATTTTCTGTTTCCCATCCAGTTATCCAGGTTGTGCTTAGAAGGGGGCAAAGAGGTACTCTGCTCGATGTGGAGAGGGAGTCTGTTCCATAGAAGGGGGGAGTCTCTGGGACACAAATCTGTCCCGCCAACATGTCTTGTTGATGTCACAGACCACATTGAGGCCAAGCGTGTGGGTTACTCGTGTGGATCTTGACTTACGGATATGCAGTAATCCCATCAAGGAGGGGTCCGTGTTCACCTTGTATGCCAAACAGAGGTCACCTCTGAGGAGTCTGTATGAGACAGACTAGAGGGACAGAGCTTTTACCCTATCTGTGTAGGGTAGATGTCTGAGGCCTTGGATTCTCCTGGTGAGGAATGTCTGTGATCTCTCCAGCTGCTGCATGTGCTTTGCGAGGTACATGCCAGAAAGGGCATTGTACTCAATAATGGGTCTTATAAAGAAAGAATGCAGAGATTTTATGACCTCTTTGTCCCTGGATAAGATACCCTTACTTATGAGGTGGGCCATGTAGAAGGCTTTCCATACAACGGAAGCAACATGGTGGTCAAAAGTCAGGTTGCTATCAACCTAGGTGCCCAAATCCCTCACGACTGATTGAGTGCTTAGGATGTCATTATTAATCTGATAATTAGTTTGGACATCACTCTCTCCATAGGAGATGATGATGCATTTTTTGGTATTCAGCTGGAGGCCATGTTTCTGGCACCAGTCTTTTGTCTGAGTGAGACGCTCTTGGAGGATGTCCACATCACTAGGGTAATTGATGACAATGCCCAGCTTGCAGTTATCTGCAAACCTGGCCAGCCATAGCCCACTAGTTTTGGCCTGTGCCTCAGAAAATTATATCCCAAATAACAGAGGCCCCAAGACTGAACCCTGGGGTATGCCGCATGTTACGGGTCTACTGCTTGAGGTCGCTTCCTCTATTTTGACTACGTGGGTTCTATCAGTGAGCCAGTTTGCTTCCCATCTGCTAACATATGGATTGATGCCTAGTTAAGAGATGTTATCTATTATGCCAGAGTGGGGAATAGTGTCAAAGGCTTTGGCCAGGTCAAGTTAGGTAGTGTGCACCATCTTCCCCTCATCCATGGTTTTGGTGACTGTCTCAAAGAAGTCAACCAAATTTAGCACACATGACCTCCCCTTGATGAAGCCAAACTGTTTGGGATCAAGTGTTTGGAGGTTGCCAATGTCCTTGTTAATGAGGTCCATGATAATCTGTTCCACGGCCTTGCAGATCGGGCTAGTTAGGCTGATGGGTCTATAATTTCCTAGATCGGTGGACACTCCACCTTTGTGTAAAGGGATGACAGTGGCTGTCCTCCACTCAGCTGGGATGAAGCCAGTACTCAGGCTTTGGTTGAATATGTTGCCTAATGATGCTGCAAGTTCCTGCCTGAGTTCACGTAGGATGCAGCCTAGGATGTTACTGAGTCCCATGGAGGCTGTATTTTTTTGCCTTTGAGAGACCAGTGATAACCTGTTCCCTAGGTATAAGGGGAAGGGGACAAGAACTGAGGCTGTCCTGATTTACTAGTTTGCTATATCTATGACATTTGTGTATGTGTTGCCCCTGACCACCAGTTCTGAACAGATCTGGATGCTTCCTTTGAGGTTGCGGACATATGTGAAGAAGGCCTTATGATTGTCTCTAGCAGATGTGGCCAATTTGGACTCAAAGTTTGCTTTGGAGGATTTCACTAGTGCTCTTATTTGCTTGTTCAGGCTAAGGAGACATTGCTTCCAATTGGATAACTGCTCCTTCTTGGTCTTGGACACCAAATTTATCCTTTTGTTATATTATTTATTGCAGATGTCCACCAGACAGGTTTACTGTTCCTTACTAAGGATGATTTAGTCCTATTTGGTATTCCTGATTACATGCATGTATATAAATGTTCCTATAGTGCTTCGGTGTAGTTTTGGATATTGGTGCCAGTTCCTACAGAGGCAGAGGGAGCTGTGAAGCTGTTTATACTATCCCTCAGGTGGATGTAATCAGCTTTGGAGACGTTTTCCTGTCTGATCCTAGCTAGAGGGGGATTGGGGGAGATGGTGACTTCGAAAGTGACCATTTTATGGTCTAATATTACCAGGGAGGATGATATTATAGGGATGCTGCAGCGGTTACTCTTGTTGGTTAATACCAAGGTTTTGTTGTTGTTGTGTCTTTGGGCTTTTCCCAGTTAGAGGTCGCCACAGCGGAACTCCGGTCCGCTAATGATTGGTAGCTGATTTTTACGTGCCGAGTTACCAGCCCTGAAGCACAACCTTCAACGAAGGTACGCCCATTAACGCATGTCTCCACACAAAAGACGCTCTAACTGAGAATTGAACCGGACAGCGTCTTACTGTGAGCCAACAATGCTACCGCAGCACCACCACCATGGGTTGGTTAATACCAAGTCTAAGATATTATTACCCCTTGTGGTACCAAGTCTAAGATATTATTACCCCTTGTGGAAGCATCAACTAGCTGTTCCAAGGTATTTGCATTGATAAATCAAGGAATCTCTGGGAATTTGTGCTCTGGCATGAGTAGTTCTTCCAGTCCATATTTGGGAAGTTAAAGTCACCCAGGATCAGGGTAAAGGGTTGAATCTTGATATATTCGAACAGGTCCAAATAGGCGGATTAAGCATCTTGTATCAGATTTGGGGGCCGGTAGCTAGCTATGATTTGAATAGGGGTCTTTTCAATAGTTAACTGCACCTGGAGTGTCTCCTGTGTGTCATACTGTTTGACCAACCTCAATGTGTGTACGTCTTTAATGTATATTGAAACTCCACCTCCTTTGGCTTTACTGCCCACTGTTTGGGGTCTGAATGTATGATGGGATGAGTAGCTAGGTAAGGCTGGGGTGTTCTCTGCAGCTTTGAACCAGGTTTCTGTGATTGCAAAGATGTCAGCATTTTCTAGGGTTAGGAATGCTTGCAATGCATGCCGTTTCATGTTTAGACTCCTAGCATTTAGCAGCATGACCTTTAATTTGTGTTTTGTTAAAATTTTTATGTTGGTAGTTTTAACCTCATCACTTTTCCTAAAAAAGTCACTATAGGGGAGGTAAGACGCTTTGGCAGAAGCCTGAAGCCCAGGTGAGACAGATGCAGGCCATCTCTGGCAAAGCATCATGGTCTGTCGATCATATCCTCCCAGGCTGTCAGGTACTGGATCCCCCTGGAATGACACCAGAAACTAAGCCAATTGTTAAAGTCAATCATTTTTATGTTTGTATTGAGGCATCATTCTGGATGATGTCAGAATGCTGCTTAAGGCTAGGGACATACCAGCCTGGGACTCATAATCAGTGTGCTCAATCATGTCTCCCTTCATGTAGTAAAGAGAGGTATGTCTCACGTTATGCACGCCAACATGGACTATGACAGAGTCATAACAGTACTTGTTGAGAGATTTGAGTACATGTGTGATATGGTGGATTTTGGCACCTGACAGACAACTAACCGTGACTTTCTCCTTATCCAGCCTGGTGAGAGCCACATCTGTGAGTCTCACAATGGAGTCTCCTATGACTAATATGTTGGGTTTATGGTGAAGCCTTAGTGGTTGTGAGGCACAAGTGTGTGGACTATGCATGGTATGTGGTGTGGAGGGCTGTGAAGATTGCGTGTGTTTTTGCCTTGGAGGTCTCCTTTGTTTGGGTATGTTTATCTGGAGGACCTTCGCATATGTAGGTCTGTGTTGTGTAGGTGTGGGTGGTGTTTGAGGTGTAGTGATTGTGTTGACAACCTTTTCAATGCCAGATATACTGGCTTGAGGGGGAGAGAGCTTGGGGTCTAGGTTCTTAATGTAATTACTCTCTCACACAAATTGTGTTCCAAGGTGGTAGTAGTAGAGGGTTGTCCATGTACATGAGGCAGTTGCTACACTTTCTCAGGATGCCCATATCAACCAGAGTGGCAGGAGAAACTGTAGGAAATTGTCCATCCATATTTGTCAGAATCTGAGGGAGAAAGGCTAGGGAGAGCTAAGGGGTAGGTCTAAAGCCCAAGTGCTTAAACCAAAACTAAGAGCTTAGAATAACACTCATATATTTCACTACAGATCTCATGTGCAAGTATTTTTTAGGACTCTGGATACATATCCTCAGCCTATAGATATACTGCTTAAAGGTTGCACCAACTCTGGAAAAAAATGTTTCCATTTTTCACCACATTTGTGCCACTTCTGAAGTTATATAAGTAGTGATTGGAAGTGTGGGGGCAGACCCCTCTACAATGGAGCATGCAAGTGGCTGTACATTTCTCTCAAAAGGTTTCAAAATGTGTTTGCAACTTTACTTAATGGGCAGTCAGCTGAGATGGAAAGAAGATGAGTCAAGTGGAGTAAGGCAGTGAGTGTGTGTGTGTGTGTGTGTGTGTGTGTGTGTGTGTGTGTGTGTGTGTGTGTGTGTGTGTGTGTGTGTGTGTGTGTGTGTGTGTGTGTGTTTGTACAAGTGTTCTTTGGTTATGTTTAGAATGAGGACTAGGAAGGGGGATAGCTTTAGTGTTACACGTGTGGTAAGTGTAGATGCATGGGGAAGAGAAGAGAAGCATGTCTAGTGTGGGGCAAGAAGGCAGCTTTGGGCACAATGTCTTAAGAGATGCCAATTGATTGGGATCTGGTATTCATTTATATCCAGTCCTGTCTGGACAGAAATGAGTTCTGAATTTGTGGTCTGGAATGTAGATAAATAGTAGGAAGCCACTTAGTTCAGTTACAGACTTGTTTATTGCTCCTCAGCTTAAAAGTTGATGGGAATCTGATCAGAGCACCAGCCAGATTAGAAATGGGCCTTGTTTTCACTCCTCAGGATACTAGAATGGGGAAGGCACTGGGCAGAAGATGAGTATAGCTACAGCTCTGGGGAAGTGGGCAGCTTTACCTTTACACATTTGTGTGTGTTTGTAAGTCACGTGTCAATGTGTTCTGCTTAGTGGCACTACCACAGAAAATGCTTACAGATATATTTTTTGTAATGTTTAGGGTTGGGGTTATGGGCAGAAGAGTTAAAGTTAAAATATATAATGAGTAAGAAGTAATTATTTGTATTTGTGCATGCCTGGCATGCTGAGGTAAGATGCTTGACAATGCAAGTCTGAGCAAGTGCAAGTATACATAAACACTTAATGCCCTCTTTACCTTTCCAGACATACACAGCTTGCCTGCAATGGATTTCAAATAAGATATTTTTCAAGCATTCCTTCAAAATGGGGATGTCCATAATGTTAATTTCAGATTATTATTGCAAATATATTTATATTACCCTACTTTATTTGTTTAAATACATATGTAAGTGTGATGGTATTACATTTATTATATTATTCTCTTAATAGAGCTGCTTTGTGATTGATGAGATAAAAGATCGTTCCATTTGCTTTCTTATGTATATTATTATTGTAGACCTATATTTTTCTTATCTTTTTAGGCTGTTACAGCTGAAATTATAGTATGCAAAAGTACTAGAAGGCACTTTTTCAGCCAGTCTAAACTGAATTGTTTGCTTTATCCTTCTCCGTTCTTTATGGTCCTTCAATTTCTTCTCTCACTTTTATTCTATTACATAAAAATATACCTCTCAACTATCCAGATTTTGGCAGAATGTCAAGATTTTTGCCTTTTATGTTTGGTCTGTTCCACATAAAAGTTGTGGTTTTCTGGTAAATCTTTAAGGACAGACATCATTAAATAATGACAGTTTTGACTTTCAGACTTCATACCCTTCAGAAAATGCACGCTAATGCAAACTGTATTATTCTAGTAACTTTCTAAGTTTATAAGAGCAATATTTAAAGTCTATCTCTGATTTTGGGTTGTTGTCCCCCATTATTTTTGGGTTTGTCCACATATTTTGTGATAAGAGGTTGAGGGGTGTGATTAAAGAAAAAACATAAAGTATCTTAAAAAAATGAAAATATCCATTACTACCTAAATACGCCTGCTACACGACATGTGACATCACATGGTAAAACTTATCGCCATTATACCTTGGATAAGTACTGATCCTGCAAACCTTCATTAGTGAAATCATTTCTTCAGAGGTTTATAAGTACTTACTAGGTTGGTCCATCTGGATCTTTAGAAGCATAGCCATACATTCCCCATGAAGTTTTCAGCCTTTATATTTTAAGTATGAATGACCTAGAAATTAGCAGAATATTTACACGTTGTCCTTGTCCATGAATGACAAGGGTGCTAAATTAGGTAGTGAATTTGCAGTTGCCAATCTATTCATCCAGATTACATTTGAATAGGGCAAGAGGAAGTACTTAGTTTATGTGAAGAGGAAGGCTGTTTCAAAGAAGTGGCAATCTGGAAACATTAAAGCTTAGCATTGCTTTCTTTAGTCTCAGCGTTTCAGGAATGTGCTGTCTTTTGTCTTCTGTAACTGTTACGTGTAGTTACAGTTTATCAATCCCTTCATGGACACCAGCGAAATGAATAATTATCTTTAACAATATGATTCTTGATTGAAGCATGCATGGACAACGGGAATAAAGCCTAGGAGCTGAAAGTGGGGAGGAAACGTATAAAATAATAAATATCTAATCTATAAGCAAACATTTGTTTTCATTTATTAACTATTTGTATTTATTTACTTATTTTACATTTGTTTACTATGTCAAACCTGTTTTCGGCAGAGGCCAGAGGAGGGAAGCTCCAGAGGTATACATAACATATACATAGACATTTATATCACAAGTACATGTATAAAATACATTTACATAGCATTTGTATCACTAGAACAAGTAGAAATATATACTGACACAATGTCATAAGCACAGTTTGCAGAATATCTTTTTTTTTACACACCAGGAGTTTTGTAAGTAGTTAGATTCTTACAACAGAGTGAGAACATCTTAAATTATCTACAAATGAAATCTTGATAGATAGATAATTTTGTTGATGTTAGACACTGACAATAGGTTTAGCTCTGTTAGTTCTTTTAGTGTAAATGACAGAGGGGAGAAGAGAATATTTGAAGTGGAAGAGAAGACTGGTATAATGGTAGGGGTTCTCAGGTGACTGCTCCCACGATGGAAAGCATGCAGGGGAGGCTGGGTGCCATTAGCCTGGACTGGTGCAGGAACAGGTCTACTTGCTATAGAGGTGGTCTTAGTCACAGTACAACCTGTCCATTGCTAAATTAATTGCGTGGCCAATTTATTAACTAGCTTAGATTAATATGTGCATGTGTTGTTATGCTCAAATGGCCGAAGCAGCAGAATCTGGTTATGGGATATGCATAGAGTCAAACCAATTTCTGCATCAGGAAGCTTATGGAATCAAACCTAAGTCTGCATAAGATTGCATGATAACCCTCAATAGTAACATATTGCCTGAAGCCTCAGTAATAAACTGCATGACAATAATTCTCATAAAAAAAAATAATTCATGCACATTCAGTAATGCTCACTTCTAGGGTTAATTACATTTTATGTTATTTTACAAGGAAATGACTATTAAATAATGTAATATCTAGGCACAGGAAAAAAAATACAAAGCCTACAAGAGTACATAACCGCATGTATATATATTTTACTTATTTGCTTAAACATACCTACAGAATACTGTTGTGGGGGAAACCTTTTACTTGGTATTTGTAGAATGGGAATGACAAGTTTCCATTTTTCCAATGCACAAAAGGTTATTGCTATAGTAAGAAGGCCAGCTATGCAATGGACTTTCAAGAATATTATATGCAGACGGCAGCACAGATTTTCTTTTTAATTTGTAGCACCTTCTGATTCTGCAAACGGATCACTGAACAAATACTGATATGCACCAATGACTTATGATATCTACCGTGTCACAGCAATACTTTAATCCAGCATTACTATCAGGCACAGGCTTCACAGAACATGATCTGCATTTTTGTAATATCACCTTTTGACATTTGTTTCAATGATATATAATAACCTGGCCCTATAAACTTTGTGGAGGATTATATTGACTCTTTACCTAGCACTAAGCCTTAAAGCTTAAGTTCCCAGGGGCTAAGCAGTAAAACCAAAAAGTAGTAAAGAACCAGAGATATTGAAGTAACATCAACACCCAAGTTCAAACTTTTATTAGTTTTTCTTAAAAATGTATTTGATTAATTTGTTTATCCGTGTTATCCTAGTCTCAAAAAAGTGATGCAAGTATAATGTCCACAGCTATTTTAATTGATTTCAGTGTGTACATATATGCTTTCTTTGTAATATTGATTCCGAAAGAATAAATAATAACAATGTAGTGCATGGAGTGTAGCAATTATGTTCCAATATTCAGAAAAAAAACAAAACAGTTAAGCGCCAGAGTGGCACGAGACCCAGGCTTAACAATTGTTAAGCACCCCCTGCTTAAGTTGTTAAGGCTGGGTCTCATGCTAGGCAGTAAAATCTGCCAGTACTGTCTAGCAAATGGCAGTGGCAGAAATAAATAATTTGCTTCTACCTACTGTCTTTACCAGTAAAGTATGTGGAGCTTCACTCTGAAGGTGAATTTCCTGGCACTAAGTCATATAACAAGAATAACGCTTTCATGAACCCTTGGAATAGAAGAAGGCTCAAGTGAAGTCTGGTATCCCACTTGTGACCCAGAGGGTGGCAGGACTAACAAGAACCAGACTATAAAGGATTAGTCCAGATAAAATCACTTCAGAGCAAGTGTACTCATCCATATAACTACTTAACTGAATAAACTACTTGAAACTTCAACAAGGTGTCTCATTCCTCCGACAGGGAGGGTATCAGAGAGAGAGAAAGAGAGAGAGAATCTCCTAGATCTGTCAGCTGAAGTGATTTTATCTGAACTAATCTTTTATACTCAGTTTCTTATAATAGGCAGGGAGATTCAATCACTCTTAGATAACAACTAATAAATGTATTTATGTGATATAACTCACTTGATTTGTATATATACAAAACCAAACTTTAATGCATATTTTGGTTTCCCCTGACTGTGCTGCATATTAGTGTGATGTCTTCATAAATTACTGACTTCGAAAATCTTAGTAAAATATGTGATTATACAAGTTTAGAATGGCTAAGACAGTCTTCTGACATGTAAAAAATATACTAAGAACCATAAAGAAAAGACATTGACATAAATTAACTTTGCAAACAGATTTAACATAGTAAATGGACTTGTGTTCAACATTCACAATTTTGTTACTAGAACATCCACTCTGAAGAAATGGGTGATATGTATCTTACATTTATTTTAGTGTATGTTATTACTGTTTAAAGGTTTCTGTTATTTACCATTTACATTAAGTAAAATCAGCAACCCGGTAATAAATATTATTTAGGCTACACTGAGGAAATCATTTGTACTTCTCACTAATATATAAATAGACCAGTTGTACTTTGGTTAAGAGGCTAAATCTCTTATCAATCTGTTAATATATTGTGCCCATCTTTCTGGTATATTAAATTCAGATGCCTTGTAATGAAGGAATATTGTCTTCACAAAACTGCCTCCTACCTTCTGGAAGCCACATTCAACAGACTTCAGAAAAACACTTCTCTTATACAATGCTTGACTGTGTCTTATTCCAATGAACATGTGCATTAATCAGCATGTAAAATTTATTATTAGTAGTGTACCTCTTTTAAAGGTCTCATTGTATTTGCCTTTACTGAGGGATTGTCCTTTTTTGATTAAAAAATATACGGTATAATTTTCAAATCCTGGTAACATGCCCTACAGTAGCCCTAAAGGAAACTGTTATAGTAATGTTTGCCTGAATGTACACTTTAGATTCCACTAGACATTATAATACCCTTCTTACCTCCATAGCCATCCTCTGAGAGAAGAGTGGACAATCATTTGTCACCCCCTCCCTCAGTAGCTGAGCAGGCAGTGAACGGATTTAGGCTAACCACAGGCTTATGTAAGTAAGGGAAAGAGACTTCAATGTCTGGTTTGTGTAAATGCACATCTGTTTAGATGTTGAGGGCCAAAACTACCAGGTGTTTTTAAGGAATTATCTCATGGTAAACTCAGAATTAAAACACTTAAGATACTCACCTGTGTGGAAATGTATGTAAATTCCCTAATGCCTCAACTATGGTGGAATTCTAACACAAATGATTTAATTGGCTTGGTTTATTATGTATAACTATACATACTTCTGACCTGTTTGGACATTTTCTTTGTATGGGTTGTTTTGGTGTTGCATGTAGATTTGATTAAGAACTACTTATATGTGTATCCTGAACAGACACCAGCCTGATTAACAACAGGAAAATGATACCCCTCCTTAAAAGTGAACCTGTAAGCCATTCTATAAACTATATGAAGATGGACAAGCTATTTGCTGGAATTGATGCTGACAGAGTTTATAATATTTAGAAATAAACTCAATCAAGACAATATAATAAAAGTGTAACAAAAAGGAAGTCATATGGAGCAAAGGATCATTTGTTGCTAAATAAAGTCATGATGGAGAATTATAAAAAAGGGAAGAATTTAAGTATGGCATGGATACTTGACATGACAAAAAAGCATTTGACAGCATCTCACATTTATGGATAAAGGAGTGCTTACAGACAAATAAGATGCATCCTACATTGATCAGTTACATTACAGTGACCATGAAACAGTGGCAAACCGCTTTAAAGCTAAGAGCAAATTATTATCCCATGGATATTCACATGGGATATTCCAAAGAGATTCCTTGTAATCATTACTGCTTGTTCTTGCCTTAACAGACTATGCTATGGTTGCAGTTTAACTACCAAAATCCAACCTTGCTTAAAGATTTCTTATGTACTTTTCTGTGGATGAATTATATGGTTCATTAGATGGGGAGTAGAAATCACAACTACAAATGGTTAAAGCTTTCTCAGATGATATAATAATGACAATTGGCCTTGATAAGTGTGCAAAAGCAACACTTACAAAAAAGCTTCAGCACAAAGAAAATATCAGTTTAGGATCCACATATGATGTAAAGGAACGTGAGCAGGAGGGGTATACAAATATCTGGGACTAGGTGAAGGGCTGCTAATAAAATATGAACACATGAGAATAAAGCTCAGTAAAGAATACTTTGAATGACTAAAACTTTTATTGAAAACTGCCTTGACATGTAAGAATAAATTCCAACCAATAAATCAGTTTGCTTTTCCTGTTCTGACTTATGGCTTTGGGATGATTGATAGGTCCCAAAAAGTACTGAATCAATTGAACAGAAAAAAAGTAAAACACAATGTTTATCAAGCGATATATATAAAAATCTGTGTAGCCCCAAGATTATATTCCTCACTCTGAAGGAGGTATGGACTTCCTCAAAACTAATTACATGTATAGACTGCAAACATATCTGGTCACCTCATCAGATCCAAACATTGCGAAAGTTTTAAAACATGAGGAGAAGAAGCACAAATAACATCTTTGTTTAGTTTAGCAGAAGCATTTCAGAATTAAGTGAGAATGGAAATCAGAGCAGAAGTAGCCAAAATTAGCAAACGAAAGTGACAAAAACAAAAGAAAGAATTTAAAGAAGAGGAACAGATAAAAAGACAACAATGGAAATACTGCAGATACAGTAGCGAGTGCAGTGCAACTTTATGTTGTCCAAGGTTTGGCACAGGAATGGTTAAGGAGAGGGAAATGACATTGACAAACAGTAAAAAGGAATCAGATAAAGCACTGACCTTTGTGGTTTACCAGTAAAGGTAAGAGTGAATGGAGATTGGGAGTAAGTTCACAGGTTCATAGATAAGTATTAGGCTAGTTGCAATTGTGGACCATTTTAGGCCTAGCCATTTACCCAATGTGAGAACCAAACCCTGCACCTTGTGTTTGTAAGGTAAATACCTTAATCATTATGCCAACCTCCCAAGTTATTTTGTCTTATAGCCATCTATTTAATAAATAGTTGTAAACAGGAAGCTGGTTTCCATACCAAGACCATTGGCCAGTATGAGATAAATAAGAATTAAATGGTTGACAAGGTTGAATGCTTTCACCAAATTAAAAAAAAGATGGTCCCAATTAGTGTACCATCATTCATACCCTTGAAAACACGATTCATCAAGAGTCATAGTGCAGTGCAGATGTTGTTGTTATGTCTGAGATCATGCTGAATTCTAGTAAAAACTAAATTTCCTTAAGTATTCAGTCAGCTATATTGAGATTGTCTTTTCAATGGTTTACGTGAGTATATGTTGCTGTGATAAGGCAGAGTATTGACAAGGGTGACAGGAGTTGTTAAAAGTGGATATAGCTGCAATGGTGTCTTTTTTCCAATCCAGGCAGTTCTTCTTATGTCTTTTGGGTTTCTAACATCATGATGTGAATGGACCCCATTTCTAAGTCAAAGTATGATTAAAGATCTTGAAATTAGTATTGTTTCAATATTTGATCTTACCCAAAAGTGCCCTTTGCAGCACCAGCAATGTGCCCAGAACTTACTCCTTCTGCAATTTTACAGAGTTACACGTATCGGTAATATATCTAAATACAACTGCAAATTCTTTTTTTTATAAGACTTATTGCTCCTACTACTATTGGAACAGTCTGGGTATCTTTCTTCCACTTTGCCCTTGTTTCTGCCTGCAAATCCTGGTATTTTATGACTTTGTGTCTTTCTATACGTAAGACACTGTAATCACTAGGTGTAGCAATTTCAATGATCAATGCTACTTTTTGCCTTTGTCTTCTTTTCATGGACTACTGTATCTGGCTTTCTTGCATCTACTTTTGAAGTGTTAGTAATGGGTGATCCCATGTGATATAAACTTTATTATCTTTCTATAATGCTTTCTGGCCCATGTTTTTAATGCTTTTCAGTTAGTTCAATACTGCAATGTTTGTGCAATCCCCTATAACAGTCTTACCACATTATTATGCCTTTTAGTATACAGGCCTTCTGCCATTAGTGTATCATACCCAGCAACAAGATGTGTGACTGTTTCCAATTTTGTTTTAGAAAACCTGCATTTGTCTGTTTCTCTGACATGTTCAATGGACTTTGTAAATCAATGTGCATGTAATCCAGTATTCTGGGCAGCCAATATTAACCTTTCATCTTTTGGTTTAAGTTCACCTCTCAGTTGCCATTCCTGTGTTGGATCTTGATCAACATGAGGTTGTTCCAGGAGTTGTTTGTATTTGTAACTACGTGTATGCATTCTCATCTGTTCCTTCACCTTATATTCTTTCTTTTGTTTTTTTGGCAAATTCAGTTGTTGCCTGATTTTTATCTACTTTTGGTTTGATTTCCATTTCTGCTTGACACCGATATGCTTCTGCTAAACTGAGCAGGGAAGTCACCTTAGACTTGTTTTCCTCATGGTCATGTTATAAAGATTTCGCAATGTTTGCATCTTGCGAGGTCAGCAGATATGTATGCAGTCCTATGATTGCAGATCTATACATGTAATCTATTTTCAAGGAGGTCCATACTGCCTTCAGAATGGGGAATATACACCGATTTCTATAAATCACTTGATAAACATGAAACATTTGTCTTGTTTTCCTGTCCAACTGATCCAACACCTTCTGTGGCCAGTCAGTCACCCCAAAACTGCAAGTTAGAAGAGGAGGAGAAAATTGGTTTATGACTTGGACTTTGTTCCTAGATGTCAGGGCTGTTTTCAGTATTAATTTTAGTTTTCTAAAATATTCCTTACTAAGTTTTTTTTCACATTTTGTTCATGTGTTATTGTTGATCCTTCATCCATTCCCAAATATTTATACACTCCCATTTGTTCAAGTTCTTTTATACCACATTCCTGTCCCAAACTGATGTTTTCTTAGTACTGTAGCTTTCCTGCTTTAAAGGTTCCTTTTGCATATTTATCAAGACTAAATGCCATTGCTATATAATGTGAGAAAGTTTTGACCATGTGCAGTTGTGCTTTTCAGTTCCATATCTAATGAACTATACAGTTTTAATTTATCTACAAAAAGAAGATGATAAGTCTTAACATCTTGTTGTTTTCTGGGAGCCAAATTGTAGCCATGACCTAATCTATTAAGCAGACAATTTAATGGATTAGGGGCAAGACAAAAGAGCAGTGGTGAAAAAGACTCACCCTGGAATATCCATATTTTAACTTTTATCCCTGGAATAATAATTTGTCATTTATTGTGGCTTAGATGCAAAGTGGTTTGCCACTATTTCATGGTCATTGTAATGGAGTCAATCAATGTGGGGTGTATCTTATGCATTTATAAGAACTCTTTTCCACAAATGTGGGATGCTGTCAAATGCATTTTTGCAGTCTATCCATGGCATACCTAGATTACCCCCCTTTTCACAATTCTCCATACTGACTTTACAACAACTGATCCTTTGTTCCATATGACTTTCTTTTGTTACTGTTTTGTTTTAGTGCCATCATTGAGTTTTCTTTTAAATAATTATAAACTCGGTCTGCATCAATTTCAGTGTATAGTTTATACATCCTTAAAAGGCAAGCTGTTGCTCTATAGTTTTTAGGATGGCTTGCAGGTTCGCTCTTTAGGAGGAGTATTGTTTTTCTTGTTAATTGGGTTGGCATCTGTTTGGGGTGGCACATATAAGTAGTTCTTATTCAGGGCTAAATCTTCATCTAATGATGTTAATACTTTCAGCCAGAAGCTAGGTACTGCATCTGGGCCTGGAGTTTTCCAAATAGAAACTTTTCTTAAATTTGTTTAAATTTCTCTGACAGTTACTTCATCCCATTTCATATCCTGTACATTTGACCTTCTTATTCTTTCTTTTACTTCTTCTGTCCATTTAGCATTTTTGTTATGTTCCACAGGATCATAATAATGTACCATCATTCATACCCTTGAAAACATGATCCATCAAGAGCCATAGTGCAGTGCAGAAACGTTGAATTCTAGTAGAAAAATGAATTTCCTTAGGTATTCAATGATTGCATTTTCATGGATTTTGGTAAGTATATGTTGGTGGGAGTTGGGAAAGTATTGACAAGGGAGACAGGAGTTGTTAAAAGTAGGTATAGGCCCAATGATGTGTTTTTTCTAATGTAAAGGAATTGTTAATTATAAAGCAAGCATTTGCATACCTGAAATTTTGAAAAAATAATGTGGAATATACTTGTCCAATTTGGAGTATCAGCCATCAATTCTTAGATTTCATGGGATGAAAGGTACCAGATTTGAAAAGAAAGGACAAAATCATTAGGAATTCTAGTGCCACATGCCCCTGAGGAGTAATTATGACAAAAAAGTCAAAAATTGACTTTCAGGTCAGGAAAAGGCAAATCAAGTGAATAATGGCAACATTAAGGTACTGTAGGGAACAAGGAAAGTAGGCAAAGGATCAAATAGTTTACCCAAACAGATTAATTTGTGGTAGGTATGAGCTCTAAAAGCAGTTAGTGCCCTCTTCTCACAGAAAGAATGACGCCAACAGTAGAGACACCAAGGATACATTAATGAAGTGAATGGACAAGTTATCTTGTATTGTGAGGATCACAGTATTTACTAACCACTTGCAGACCACAATTCTTGGGGGTGGACTCCTTACCTTGACTGGGCAATAGTAAAATGTTGAATAGGTGTTCTTCTCTTCCCCTCATTGATCAATCAGTGTGGGGTTATAACTATCACTGATTTGCATGGGAACCCAAGATTCATCAGTTAGAAGAAGGAGACCTTCGTCCTAATTTGCATTCCCAGCTTTAGGCTAATTAGTGCCCCAATTTAGGTAAGGTAATCCGGGGTTCCCTCTACAGCCAATCTGTTGAGAGTTTAGTTCAGTAGTTAATCTCCACATCTACCAAAAGCTAAAATGTATCACCAAAAAAATCAAAACTGTAAACCTATCACCAGGATTTACTTATTAGTCTAGGGGACTGAGGAGTTCTGACAGTCTCCCACATGCACATTCACACATTCAAGCATACACACACTAACACACAAACACATACACAACAAACTGCCCCCTCCCACCGGATTGCACTCATGGACATGCTCACCCATTCACCCTTACACAAACACACACACACACACACACACACACACACACACACACAAACATATACACATGCACACACCCCTACCATATCCCCTAACTACCCCCGCACCACTGCAACATTTCAGGCAGACACATATTTAAACCATCAAGGGTCGGAGCTTGGAGCTTGGAGCAGATGCTAGAAAAAAGTTGCTGGCTCGGATCCAATACGGATCTGTATACCCACAGGTTGCAGAAAATGAAGTATAACTACTCAGATGGAACGTTATGGTGAGTACATAACTTCTTTTTAATTCACATTTTCTTATTCAATCAATGTCTCAAGTTAATGGCCAAAGTGGTTAGAAAAACATTTTATATAGCCCACCTAATCATGAAGGGATTCACATCTAGATCAGGGGAGGTCATCGTGCCTCTTTACTCATCCCTCATCAAGCCCATAATTGAGTCCAATGCCCCTTTTGGGATGTACCTTACCAGACACCTGCAGAAACTGGAAAGACCCCAAAAGTACCTCACCAAGAGGATCAAAGGGCTCAAACAGATGCCATATGCTACCCAGTTAAAGAAACTCCAGCTCTACTCAGTGGCATACCGCCTGCTCAGAGGCGATCTGTGCCTGACGTATAAAGCCATGTTCAACCCAGAATTAATGGAAATGCTGCACCTCAGAAAATCCAAATCCCATCGAGCTATGCGCTCGAGAGACTTGAACCTCAGCACTGAAATAAATAGGACATGCTGGAGGGACAGATTCATAACCCAGAGGCTCCCTTCACACTGGAATAAAATCCCAGTCCAGGTTAGGCAGAGTCCCTCATTGACTCTCTTCAAGAGGATTCTTGATGAGTGGATGGGAGATCGTAGGTTTACCCCGGGTATCACTTCTGTGTCACTGTTAGACAGAGGCACAGTATACTAACCTCGAAAAAGGGCATAGCAAAATTGATTTAAAATGGGTGGCGAAAGCCAAACACACTCTGGCTAAGCTTATAAATGCCCTAGGGCAGATAGCCTAGTATGAACCTATGAACCTATGAACCTATGAATAGTACTAATATTTAAAAGTCTCTGATTTTTTTTTGGATTTGTCCCTGATTCTGATGAAATTTGTCCCTGATTGGTTGAGAGCTATGGAGCAGCCATGTTACTTTATGCAGCTGAGCGATTCTCTTAATCATGTTGCTATATAAATGCCTTGCTGTAGGCAATTCCATGGAGATCACATGGCTAGTTAGCATAGTCTGCCCCCCCAAATGCCTCATTAGCATTTATCATGGCTGCAGAGACAACCAATTGCAGTACTAAACATCTTCATGCTGAAGCATCATGAGAAGGCTGTCTGTAATTAAAAAGGAATGCTACATGTTCTCAAAAGTTATGACATATAAATTCTAGATTATTATTTGAATAAACTGGAAATGAAACCTCATCCAATACGCCGATGACTCCACCATCATCTGCACCTCCCCTTCCATCTCCACTCTTAGCAAACTAACCTAAAGTGCTTTCTCTTCAATGGATCACAACCATCTAG
Source organism: Protopterus annectens (assembly GCF_019279795.1). Taxonomy (NCBI): domain Eukaryota; kingdom Metazoa; phylum Chordata; order Ceratodontiformes; family Protopteridae; genus Protopterus; species Protopterus annectens. Next base: position 34,648,766 of record NC_056732.1, read on the forward strand.
CACTAAATGCAACTAAAATCAAACTAATGCTATTCACCCCCACCAAAAACCCCTCCCTTGATATACACTCATTCGTAGTCACTAGCAAAAACAACATTCCCCTAGAAATAGTCTCTGACTCCAAACTACTAGGAATAATCATTGAAAATCAACTAAAATTCGACAAATACATACAGGCAAATATGAAAGAAACAACATCAAAAACTTGGCATGCTTTACCGCATAATCGGTACATCTCTCCCTCTACCAAGCTTACACTAGCAAATACTTATCTCATCCCATCCCTCCTATATGGTGCATCTATCCCCCCAACCTGCACTCCTCCCTCAAAATTAAACTATCCTCCTGTTACAAGATATCAAAATTTGCTTCCTGTCATAGAGCTAGCGTCCACCACTGAAATTCCCTTCATCGACTAAACTGGCTTGAGTTACCTAACTTCCTCACATTCACCCAACTCATCCAAGCACACAAACTGATTTACAACCCCTGTCTTTGTCCCTCCTTAGCCACTACATACACTATGCATGAACCAGACTGCATTCTTAGATCTAATTCTAGGTTGCACAAACTAACTAATGTCCTTTTCCCTAGCACGCCTCTAGAATTCTTTACCACCCACTATCCGTTCTATCAGCAGTCTCCCCTCTTTTAAAACCTCACTTCACTCACACCTAACCTCACTATGGGGAATGTTCTTGCTCCCATCCTACTTGATCCCCCTAATACCCTCCCCACTCTCCTAAAACTAAACAATTCTGCACCTAATACCCTCCCCACTCTCCTAAAACTAAACAATTCTGCACCTAATACCCTCCCCACTCTCCTAAAACTAAACAATTCTGCACCTAATACCCTCCGCACTCTCCTAAAACTAAACAATTCTGCACCTAATACCCTCCCCACTCTCCTAAAACTAAACAATTCTGCACCTAATACCCTCCCCACTCTCCTAAAACTAAACAATTTTGCACCTAATACCCTCCCCACTCTCCTAAAACTAAACAATTCTGCACCTAATACCCTCCCCACTCTCCTAAAACTAAACAATTCTGCATTACCTCCTCAACTCTTATTGGGTATCTTAACCAATTGCTGAACAACTATCCCACGAAAAAAAAAAAAAAACATTTCGTTTTTTACTATTTTTAATATATATGATATATTCTTGCTAGTTTGTTAGTTCCATATTTACTCTGTATTCCTATAAATCTTTTTATAATGCTTATGTGAAATGCCATTCCAAATGTATTTGATATTTTCTTATTAGTTTCATATTTACTATGTATGCCTGTAAAACCTTTTGTGATGCTTATTGTGAAATTAGTACTTTGTATTGTGTATATGTACTGTCTGGAGCTTTTCTCCCCAGGAGTCCATTGAAAACGGTATCTTAGTGGCCCAGTGGACTATCCTGGTAAACAAACTGCAAATAAATAAATAAATAAATAATGATTCAACATGTACAATGTATCTCTAACAATATGACTGTGGTGTTTGTAACTTATCTATGTCAGTGTTTCACATGAAATCTGTCCAGATATGATATCTTATTCACCTATGGAAATTTCACATTCTGAAACAAATCTTTAGGTATCACAAAATGACTTGCAATCAACAAGACAGGAGAGGATAAATGTGTTATATATGCAAATAATAGCAGGTCTGGAGCATGTGCCTTTGAGGTAAGCAGTAAAGTGTAATTATTCACCATAATAAAATATGCCTACAGTGTCTCCTCTAAACAGTAAGGTCCAATAACACAAGTAAGGTAGCAATGAAATTGCAAGCCTGGAGAAAGTAATTACTTTCAACAGTAAGGGGCCCAGGATAATAAACATTAACTGGCAGTGTTTGTGACAGTTTCTGCATTGTAGCATGTATTGATCTGACAAAGTGCAGAGCAAGTAAGGTCAGAAGTATAATTATAGTGCAACAGTAACGTTACTGATCTGTCATTCACCGTGCTCACATTCCTCTCACTATGTTATCGAAAGTGACTGACATTTGTATTTACTTAGAAATCCATATTTTCCTTACAGTTTCTCATTCTGCTTGCTAACTATGTGTTTCTGATAATGTATTTAACATTTTGTATGTGTTTCAGGGCTAGCAGTCCAAAAATTAATGCTGTAATTACTTAGTCAGTATCACACACTATTAAAAAGACATGGTCTGAAGTGCTATGAACCAGACTGTCAAAACAAAACAGTGGACTTCACATTGCAACATTCGATATGTTATAGTTATGATAATACTGTTAAAAAGAGACACTGAAATCAATCCACAGCATAATATCAAGTGATAGAATAAGAATTTATTTATACCAGAGTAAGAGAGAAAAATGCCCAATGGATTTCTTAGTTAGAATCTTGAGAGAATGAGGCCCAGGAAAAACCTTCTTGTCATATATTTTTTTAAATGTTGGTCCATGTTGAATCTGTATATGCAGGAGTGTTCCTTTTCCCTTCTCCTAGGCTTCATCTCTTTGTTTTTTATTAGTTGTTTGATATCAGGTGTAAGTCAAGGAGTTTATCTGTCTTGAACTCTTGTATAGGAATAATTCATCCTGAATGAAAGAGAGACGGTTGTAGAAAGTGGAGTGGTTGTTAGGTGGTCACTGTGTTGATAGAAGGAATTACTGTCCTGGTGTTGTAATTCTGCAGACAGTGGAATCAGGAGTGAATCTGCTTATCAGAATAATGGGATTAGGTTTACAACATTTAAGAGATCAGAGAGTATGGGGCAATGGTTGCTTAGGGAAGTTGAGAGTACCTGCAACTTGTTAATCCAGTATACTGTTTATTACCACATCAGTAGTGCAGTTAGGGTGAGGCAAGAGGGGCACCTGCCCTGGGTGCAGACTATTGGAGAACCCGATAAGACAACCCTCATCTCTCTTTACATAAAAACAGCTTCTAAAATCTGGTACTGTATTTGTAGTCAAACCTGAGTGCTGTAGTACTCTTTGTGTAATCTAAACTGCTGCAACTGCTTACTACATTTGTAGCAAGCAGTTTTCTATAGTTTAAAAGAAGAAAGTCTATATTTTTACTTAAATATGTTGAAGAAATGTTGGGGCAGGGCACATAAATAGGATTTGAATGGCTAGAACAGGTGGGAGTGGCCATCTGGTTGGTTTGCTAGTAGAAAGAACATCTGTTTTTTTTTTTCTTTTTGCTGATGAGGGTAGGGTACTAGTTCATAGTACCGGTCCAGAGTACTGGGTGAATCAGTTATGTATGTTTCTGATATATTTTTAGAGTTTTTTTTAGCCTGGTACCATCTGAGATTAATTGTGTTAGTCGATACACAGTAACTAGTATAATTAAATGTGTTCTAAGTGGGCTTTTTCAATCTAAGTTTAAATCACCCATTATGATGAGTTTGTAATGCCTCGTAACACCCAGAATCTTGTTTAATAAATCATCATAATGTAGTTTTTTTTTTTGTTCTACTTTGTCTCAAAACATACTGTAATTAACTTTATCATTTCTGCTTATCTCAATTCATGTAATTGTCATTATAATTCTAATTAACATTGCTGGAGCTTTTCTCCCTGGGTCTCTGCAGAAAATGGGCTTCTGCTCAATCAGACTAACCCAGTCAACAAATGTCAAAATTAATTAATTAATTAATTAATTAATTAATTAATTAATTAAGGCAATAGATCATGTAGATAGGATATAGATTAGTATTAAATGTTTCTCTATTTGACCACCCAGCAAAATTTGAGAAGTAGCCAGTTGGGCTCATCGTCCAAGGCTGCCTTGCTAGTACTCAGTAGTGGGCTCCAGTTTCTCTTCTTCTCAACAAGCATTTCCTCTCTGCCTGGTGTCTGGTATTGTCAGCAAACGCTGCATACTTGTTAAGGAACTGTGTAGGAATGACGGAAGTATTTTTCATCCTGGACTCAGTGATGACAATATTTTTAGGGTTTTACTTATCAGACCATAATTATAACTGAGACCACTTCTTATTTATACCCCAGATATTCATGTAAGATGGTGAAGGTCTTTAATTTTAGTCAGATGAGAAGGGAATGTAACTTTAGCAAAACTAGGATTTGGTTGAATATCACTGGTAATTAGGAGCAGGAAAGGAGAAAATACCATGAAAAAGTTTGCCGCAAGTTTACTGGTGACTTTCACTTTATAAATGTGCAGTAGTTTAATAATTAATATATAGGTTCGTTTATTGAAAAGCATGCCTGCACGAATATGTGTGGCCTACCAGATGTGCAAATCCCCCTCACGTTTATAGAAATAAGAGAAAGTGATGGGGCTGATATTCTGTGTTACTTCAGTATAAGTACCACAGCAGTCAAAAACAGGAAGGAAGAGTACAGCTGTACGCATAGTTGGAGTAAAAATGAAAAAAGAAAACATATGCAACAAGAGTAAGAGTGGCCTGTGTTAGTTTATAGTGAGATAGTTTTAATTATGTAGTTATGAAAATTGTAAGACAGGAGTAACAAATGTGACTTAAAAAAGAAACAGATTGATAGATATAAATCCCAATGCACCTCCCTGGATTGCCATCTGGCTCACAGATAGAATACTAGAAGTCAGGATTGGTGAAACCACCTCCACCAAGAGGCAGGTAACCAGTGGAGTACCACAGCACTCCGTGTGGGCTATACCCCTAAGTGGCATCTACTTCTTGGAGGTCAAGGCTAATGTTAAGGGTTTCTGGCTCACCAAGTTCCCAAATTATTGCAAATTGGAAGCTATCATAATTTTTTCCTATGACACTAGCATCCTGCAAGAGGATCTAACACAGACAAATGACTGGTGCCAAAGCCAGAGAATTCAAGATGTGCGTTATAGTGCCTTTTGAGAAAACATCTACCCAGACAAATTACTCTATTGATAACACACCACTAACAGTTGACCTGGTAGTTAGAGATCTGGAAAAATATATAGACAGCAATCTGGCCTTTGACTAACATGTAGCCAAGGTAGAAAGACAGTCATTCTATGTTGCCTAATTTATATATATATATATATATATATATATATATATATATATATATATATATAAGGGAATGGAACCCGGGTCTAAGGAAGTTGCAGTACCACTGTACTCATCTCTTATCAGACCCATCATTGAGCACAATGGTCCCTTCGGCATGTACCTGACTAGCAATGCCTGCAGAGGTTTCTTACCCAAAGAATCTAGGGTATTAACACACTGTCCTATATAGATCAGCTTAAAGCTCTGTATCTATACTCGGTCTACTATAGGTCGTTGAGTGGATATCTGTGCCTGGTATATACAGCATCCTTAGATCCAGTCTTGATGCAGTTTTTGCACATCCACAAAACAAGCAGCAGAAACACAAGATCCAGTGGTTTGAACCTTGCTTGTTACATAAATATGACACGCTGGTGACACAGATATGTCACCCAAAGGCTTCACATGTGCTGGAATAGGCTCCCGATCCATGTGACGCAGAGTCCATCCCTAAACCTATTCAAATGTAACCTTGACCCTTTGAAGGAAAATGTCAAATTAGTCACCAGGCTGGCCCCAATGTCTCTTTCAGACAGTAAACATTCTCTAACATCCCGTCCATGTAACTTTTTAGCATCGTCCTAACTAACATACCCCTCCTAACTAACATATCCCTCATAACAAACATAACCCCCAATTAAGAAGTGCATGTTACAGGATGATGCAATTGTGTTTGGTTGCACGGCCAGGTTTATAAATGCCCTGGTGGTCATTAACCTACTATATACTTATGAGGAAACCAAAGTCATGCACCCCTACTCCACTGCAAGCAGTGAGTTCAGCCCTCATCTGCTCCTGTCTTAATTGCAATCAGTTCTGAGGTCACTACAAGATAGAGAAAATTCTGACCACAACAACCTCCATCAAACAAACCTCTATTTCTAGAACCAGAGGTAGCACTTTTCAACTTAGCAGGCTTACAACTATATCCCCTATGGATTTATATGTCCTATGGATTTATACCTCCTATGGATTTATATCCCTTATGGATTTATATCTCTTGTGGAGCTTGTATCAATATCAGAACAGGATCAAATTAAAGTGTCGGCTCAATGCCATGAGTCACTCCTGCATTTGGAAGGAATTCGTATAGGTGTAATCACTGAAACCGGTCTTAAATCCCCAGAAGGAATTTCCTTTTTACATTGGTTTAGCACCTGCCTAGCCTTCAGACTCAATGGCAACTGTGCTGGCATGTCCATATTTGTCAGAGACCAGAAATAGAACTTAGCAAAGTCCATAGCATACTTAACATAATCAACTATCAGTTTATCACCTGTTACAAGACTCCTTCCACAACAGACATTCATGTCAGGTTCCTTAACATCATAGATGAACTCCGTTAATAACTTCATTCATGACGATTTTATCTATTCATCAACTGATTTGAATACTAACTCAACTAAAGTATAAAATATTCTTGATCTGGTACTTGCAAATGTAATGTCATTAAGCAGAGGCTCCCTAGTAACTCTGTCTCTGATTAACTCAGACCATAAGCTAGTAACCTTTTCTGTCAAACTATCTAACCCCTAGAAATCAATACATCAGAGTTCAAAGGCTTTGGGTACACAAATCTCCTCAAATTCTATGATGAAGTCTCAGAATTCACTTATAATATTACCCTAGCTATTGCCTCAGTAGATTGATTCATAAAGGAATTTTATACTCACATAGATAAATGCAAAATCTAACCACACTCATAGGTTAATAGGTTAATAGATTCATAGGCTGGTACTAAGCTATCAGCCCTAGGGCCTATACAAGCCTAGCCATAACAATTCCCTGGCTATTTCTTCCCACACTATTTACTTCCCTGGACCCCTGTCAAGCATGGTGACTGATGTGATCCCGGGGGTTAATTTCCTTTCTCCCATCCAATCGTCAAGGTTCCTCCTGAAGAGGGCCAAAGAGGCACTCTGCTTGACATGTATGGGCAATCTATTCCAGAGACTGGGGAGTCTCTGAGTCAGGAAGCTATCCCTTCAGCATGTTTTGTTTATTGTGATGACAAGGTTTAGATCCCTGGAGCGTGTGGCTCTGAGGGATTGGGATTTCTTTAAGTGTAGCATGTCCAACAGCTCTGGGTTTGACATGGCCTTGTATGTTAAGCAGAGATCACCTCTGAGTAGAAGATATGCAACAGACTATAGCTGGGGTTTTTTAAGGCGGTCAGTGTAGGACATCTGCTTTAGGCCTGTGATTCTTTTAGTGAGGTATTTCTGTGGCCTTTCCAGTTGTTGCAGATGTCTTGAGTGGTACATACCAAACGGGGCGTTGTATTCTATAATGGGTCTAATGAGGGATGAGTACAATGGGGCAATGACCTCCTTTTTTCTGGATGAAAAGCCCTTAGTGATGAGGTGTGCCACATAGAAGGATTTCCTGACTGTTGTGGCAATGTGGTTATCAAAGGTGCGACCACTGTCCACCTGTGTCCCTAAGTCTTTTATCACACTTTCAGTGTTTAGTGTACTGCCACCTATATAGTAATTCACAGGTACATGTTTTTTCCCAAAGGGGATAACTTTACATTTCTTGGCATTGAGCTTGAGCCCATGGCTCTGGAACCAAGCATCTGTTTCTGTAAGGCCCTTTTGTAGAGTATCCACATCATTTGGGGATTCAATAATGGCTCCCAGTTTGCAGTCATCTCCGAACTTTGTTAGCCAGAGTCCCTTAGTGTTGCCCTGTACTTCAGATAAGTAGATGCCAAACAAGAGCAGTTCTAGGACTGAACCCTGAGGTACACCATTTGTCACTTGTCTGAAGGTGGATTTGGAGTTGGCTACTTTTACAGTGTGGATTCTATCAGTAAGCCAGTTAGCAACCCATTGGGTGACGTAGGGATTAATGCCCAGCTTAGTAAGTTTATCTATGATTCCAGAGTGGGGGATGGTGCCAAAGGCCTTTGGCAAGGTCTAGATAGGCTGTGTGAACCACCTTACCCTTGTCCATGGCTCTGAAGACTGATTCAAAAAAGTCAATCAGGTTCAGGAGACAAGATCGGCCCTTCACAAACCCAAACTGGGTGGGGTCCAGTGTTTGAAGGTTGCCAATGTATTTGTTTATAAGTTCCATGATAATATGCTCCATGGCCTTGCAGATAAGGCTCGTCAGACTGATGGGATGGTAGTTTCCGGGATCCAAGGTGGATCCCCCCTTATGGAGTGGGATAACTGTAGCTCTGTGCCACTCAGTGGGCATGAAACCTGAAGTGAGGCTATGATTAAACATGACACTTAGGTGAGGTGCCAGTTCATATTGTAGTTCATGTAGTACACAGCCCGGGATGTCATCTGGTCCCATGGATGCTGTATTCTTAGCTTTGAAGAGTACGTGTTTTACCTGTGTGGCCATTATTACCGGAATTTGGCAATCGTCCGGTATTGAGATGGGCCATTTAGGGGGTGTGGGGGGGGTGAAGTTGGCACTGAATCGATCTGCCAGGATATTGGCAATATCCTTGGGATCAGTATATTTAATGCCATTCTGTTTTAGCTCAGAGCAGATCTGAGCATTGTCATTTATTCTTGACATAGTTATAGAATGCCTTGTGGTTGTCTTTGTAATCTTTGGCAATTTTATTTTCGTAACTAGCTTTGGAGAATTTTATGAGGGATCTCAGTTTCTTACTGAGGCTGTTAAGGGAGTTTTTTGCATCCTGGGATTTTCCTCTTTTCTGCAACAGTTTCTTCCTTTTGTTGTAAAGTTTGTTTATGCCAGGGTAGCACCAGATTGGCTTCCATTATTTGGATGAGAGCATCTTGGTTCTATTTGGGATGGCACGATTCATGCATGAGTGGATGTGCTCGTACAGTGCCTTAGTGTAGTCCACAGACATAATAAAATCAGCAATAAATGGAAAAATATTAGATCATACAACAGATGTAAAAACCCCTAGCCAAGAGGAATATTAGGAATTTGTCTAAAAATTAAAAAAAAACTAAGTCAAACAAAACAAAGAGCCAGCACAAATCCAATATTGGAATAGTGTTTTAAAAAATACACATATACATACACATGACAAAAAATCAGATCGGTTTCAGCTTTTCAGCCTTCCTCAGTGATCAAAAAATAATAATAAATGCCATTTCCCTCCAGCGATATGATCCATATATAACACCATTAATTAGCCAATATACACTTAATGCACCAATTAAGAGGGTTATTTAGAAATATTCATTAAGGCGAGGTGGAAAGAGCCCCCCTAGCTTAACAATCCACTTTTTTTCTTTTGAATTGAGTATTTCATGTAAACCTGCTTTATCTGTTGATTTATTCAAAATGCAATCAATGATGGTAAATCTAAAGACCCCAGTCTTGTGTTGACAAATACATTTATATAATGCACTGGATTGTTTGTGGTTCCTAATATCACTCATATGCTCACTGATTCTTATCCTAAGGGGCCTAGATGTTTGTCCCACATAAAAAGCTTGGCACAAACAACAGGCCAAATAAACCACCCAATTGGTGCTACAATTACCAAAAAATGACAGGTCATATACATTCTGTGTGTTCTTACTAGAAAAACTTATAGTTTTCGATACCCTTGGGCAATGTAAGCAATGTCCACATGGACTGCATCCAACCAACTTTTCCCCTGTGATGGTTCTTTGACCCAAGACTTTATCCTCACCTTGCCATCTTTTATAATGGCTGAATAATGATCCCAAGGATCGATCCTTCCGGAAGGAAAATGAACAATTTTCACCAAGAAAATCCACAAAGGAACCCTCACCCAGCAAAATATTCCAATGTCTGGAAATAATATTCATAAAAGATTTTGTATTTTTACCATAGGTAGTAACCAGCCTAATTTGATCCCTGCTGTCAGTGTAATGTTGTTTATATTGTAATAAATCAGATCTCTCCTGAAGATGAGCAAACTGGCTAGGCCTACAAATGTCACCAACCCTGTAACTCCTATCCTTAAAATGGGCGGAAAGATCATGTCTGAAATGATCATAAGTGGAGGTGCTGGAGCAAATTCTCTTCACCCTGAGAAATTGAGACTTGAGGATGTTCCTGATGACATGTTGGGGGTGGAAGCTGGAGGCGTGTAATAAGGTCTTATACTGAGGGAATTTGCAGAATACCTCAGTCTCCAGTGTATCTGAAGGAGAACGTTTCACTAAGACATCCAAAAATGTTATCTCATATTTATTCTACGTAACCTTAAATTCGATGCCCCATTTATTTTGGTACAAATATTCCACAACTTCCTCCAGATAGCCTACATCAGTTCTCCACACTAGCTAACAGTCATCAAGATAATGCCTCCAAATGTCAATTTCATCAAGGCAAATATTATGACACCAATTATAAATAGGTTCCTCCTCTAAATATGCCATGAACAAGTCGGCATAAATGGGGGCAAAAGATGCCCCCATAGCCGAGCCCCAAACCTGCCACACACATTGCTGCTGAAAATAGAACACATTTTTATCAAGAACGTGTTCAGCTAAACAGACCAGGAAGGTATTGAAACCTGGTCTGTATAATTCCACTCTATTCAGCCAATATTCAAGCGCAATCAAACCCACCCAGTGGGGAATGTTGGTATACAGGGAGGTGACATCAGGGGTGCATAATAACCAGTCTGACTCCAATTGTAGATCTGATATAATGCTCAAAAACTGGGTTGTATCCTGAATACGAGCCCGTATGTGTGACAGCAATTACTTTAAATGTTCAGTAAGAAATTCAGAGAGGGGTTCAGTAAGTGAACCCCTCCCAGAGACTACAGGTCTACCTGGAGGGTTGTTGGGGTCCTTGTGGATTTTAGGCAATAGCTAGAGATATTGCTGTTTGGGATAATCCACTTTAAGTTGGTATCCAACATCCTTAGAAATTATCCCTTCTGCAACTGCCTTATCCAAAAAATTGTCAATTTCCACCTTGAATTTATTTGTAGGGCCTAGATGCATCAGCATATAGTACCTATGGTCAAACAGTTGGTTAAGTGCTTCCTGTTGATATGTGGTCCAATCTTGGACCACAACAGGCTATCTACTGCCTAAAATCCACAAGGACCTCAACAACCCTCCAGGTAGACCTATAGTCTCTGGGAGGGGTTCACCTACTGAACCCCTCTCTGAATTTCTTACTGAACATTTAAAGCCGTTGTTGTCACACATATGGGCTCGTATTCAGAATACAAACCAGTATTTGGGCATTATATCAGATCTATAATTGGAGTCAGACTGGTTATTATGCACCCTTGATGTCACCTCCCTGTATACCAACATTCCCTACTGGGGCGGGTTTGATTGTGCTTGAATATTGGCTGAATAGAGTGGAATTATACAGACCAGGATTCAATACCTACACGGTCTGTTTAGCTGAACACATTCTTGATAAAAACGTGTTCTATTTTCAGCAGCAATGTGTGTGGCAGGTTCGGGGCATGGCTATGGGGGCATCTTTTGCCCCCATTTATGCCAACTTGTTCATGGTATATTTAGAGGAGGAACTTATTTATAATAGGTGTCATAATATTTACCTTGATGAAATTGACATTTGGAGGCGTTATCTTGATGACTGTTGGCTAGTGTGGAGAGCTGTGGGGCATCGAATTTAAGGTTACATGGAATATATATGAGATAACATTTTTGGATGTCTTAGTGAAACGTACTCCTTCAGATACACTGGAGACTGAGGTATTCTGCAAATTCCCTCAGTATAACACCTTATTACACGCTTCCAGCTTCCATCCCCGACATGTCATCAGGAACATCCTCAAGTCTCAATTTCTCAGGGTGAAGAGAATTTGCTCCAGCGCCTCCACTTATGATAATTTCAAACATGATCTTTCCGCCCATTTTAAGGATATGGGTTACAGGGTTGGTGACATTTGTAGGCCTAGCCAGTTTGCTCATCTTCAGGAGAGATCTGATTTATTACAATATAAACAACATTACACTGACAGCAGGGATCAAATTAAGCTGGTTACTAAGTATGGTAAAAATACAAAATCTTTTATGAATATTATTTCCAGACATTGGAATATTTTGCTGGGTGAGGGTTCCTTTGTGGATTTTCTTGGTGAAAATTGTTCATTTTCCTTCCGGAAGGGTCGATCCTTGGGATCATTATTCAGCCATTATAAAAGATGGCAAGGTGAGGATAAAGTCTTGGGTCAAAGAACCATTACAGGGGAAAAGTTGGTTGGATGCAGTCCATGTGGCCATTGCTCACATTGCCCAAGGGTATCCAAAACTATAAGTTTTTCTAGTAAGAACACACTGACTGTATATGACCTGTCATTTTTGGTAATTGTAGCACCAATTGGGTGATTTATTTGGCCTATTGTTTGTGCCAAGCTTTTTATGTGGGGCAGACATCTAGGCCCCTTAGGATAAGAATCAGTGAGCATATGAGTGATATTAGGAACCACAAACAATCCAGTGCATTATATAAACATATTTGTCAACACAAGACTGGGGTCTTTAGAGTTACCATTGTTGATTGCATTTTGAATAAACCAACAGTAGTGGCGGTTGGTGACTTCAAATTAAAGGGGGGGCTGCAGGAGACAGCTGAATGGGTGGGAGACAATGTGAAGGGGTGTGGCCAACTAGAAAGGGGTGGAGCTATTCCTAACACCACAACTGGAACTTTAATTAAATATGCTGCCCTGGGTGCCAAAACGTCATTACAAGAGTCCAATCAAGACGAAATAAAGTGTAGAAGAAAAAAATTTCAATGCATTGGCTACATGACAGCTTACTTAATATCTAGATGGAAACAAAAAGGTTTTGAGGCATGAATAAATTACTTTTTAAATACATTATTGGAATGCCACTCAAAATCAAGTATAAAAAAACAAGCAGCACTCAACTCAAACCACTTCTTGCACTGCAGTTCTAATTATAATTTATATTCAGCTTTATAAAATTACCAAGTAACATACTGAAAGTAGCAATCTCCTTGATACCCCCACTTGTAAGAACTGTTACCTGACAACAACTATCTACTTGTTTCATGGGGAAGACATGATCAAAGTAAAAAATTGAACAGCAAACAAGAAACAAGCTCAAGATAAATTGCTTAAAGGATTACTGCGCAGGTTATGGACCATACATGATGGACTGGCATTCTGTTTAGTTTACGGGTAAAGCTGCAAAGATGACAGCAAGTCTCCAACAAATGTAATGAGCTTCTGAAAATACTGTAATCCTGTCCTTTATTACAAATACTGTCATATGCATTTCAATACCTAAGGCTTATACATTATCTAGTTATGTAAATATTCTCTGCATGGCAACAACGAAAAGGCTTTCAATGTTGGTAATTCTTTAACAGTATGCTTATTAAAGCTTACTTGCATCTTACAATCTTTGACAAGCTTACCTGATGTTCATTAAAGCATTGCTACTTAAACACAGAGCAACAGGGCACTGTGACAGCATGCATTTCCTGAATAATAAGAAGCATAAATCAACAGTATAAAAATATGACAGAAAACCAGAACATTCTGCAAAATCAAGGACAGATGAAAAGTCACTGCCGTACGTGTGTCTACCTTGGATGGGGGAATACTCTGCACACTTACACTGCATAACTGCTCCTTGCCTTGCTTGGACACATCCAGAGTCACTGCATGGGAGAGTGGGGTGTAACAAGTATGTCACAATTTCATATGTCTCTGGCTGACGGTGATGGCTCTGACACTCATACCTCTCAACCTCAGAGCAAGAAATCTGGACAAAGCCATACACAGAAGTGGGACAAAGGTCCAAAATTAAGGACAATTTTTAAATATTGCTCTTATAAACTTAGAAAGATAATAGAATATTAGTAGTAGGTCTTGCATTAGTATGAATTGTTTTGAAGGGTATGAAATCTGAAACTCAAATGTCTGTCATTATTTTCTAACTTCAACCTTTAATGATTTGCCACTAATTTGCCAGAAAAACATAATTTTATGAAAAATGGACCAAATATGTGTTGCAAAAATACAAAATTGCCACACAATACAACTGGGAACCTGTCAAAGAAGGGACACATTTTTAATATTAGTACTGTTAACCTGAGCAGCTGACAAAATAAGAGGATCTACATGCATTTCTGAAATAAAAGTAATCTATAACTCTGATCATTACAGTTATTTATAATTGTAAACCCTCCATGTTTTCTTCCAAAATTGCCATTTTATGGAGAGATTATTAGGGGGTAGACCAACATTTTCATCCAAAATTGGGGATAGTTGAGAGGTTTCGATATTCCTAATTCTATAAAGCGATCTATTTGCATGTACCTCTCAACCTCTTAATGCAGGAAATCCAGACAAGGCCAAATATATTGGGGGAACATACAAACAGTACTAAAAATTGCTCCTGTATAAGACAGTTGGTAGAATAACAGGTCTTGCTTTAGCATGCATTTTTCTGAAGATTATGACGTCTGAATCTCAATGTCTGTCATTATTTAGTGACTTCATTCCTAAATGATTTGCCAGAAAACCACAAATTTTATGAGGAACAAACTAAAAATAAGAAGCAAAAATCTATTTATTCTGTAAAAATCTGGACAGTTAAGAGGTATAGATCGTCCAGGGCTGTCTTTGAGTTTGCTGCCCTTCCCCCCCTCACAAAATCATGGTCGAATGGAGCCTCCCCCCTGCAGCCATTCCAATGTCCCATTCCTTGGTTATTTCACCACGTTTACCATAAACACTGTAATGTGCATACTGCTTTACTTCTGCAATGATTTAGATTTCATTTGAAAGTTTTATTTTGCATTTTACAGCACAAACACTAATAGATATCTGCTAAACAATGCAATGCAGTCTCACAATGAAAATAGACTTAGCATTAAAACTTCTCTGCCTTTGAAACTTACATTCATAGAAACAACACTGAAACCCACATTCAAAGAAAATACACTTTGCCAGTGGCAGAGAAAGATTAGCTTTGGGCTGTTTTCAAATCACAGGCCCCTTGCACATGAAACATACACATGCTATTTAATGCACCTTCCTGACTGTATTAAATTATATTCCTTGTACAATACAGTACAGTTTTAGAGGGCGTTTTAAATTTATTGTTTTGAGCATTTTTCCAGTAAACAACGAAACAAAATGCATGCACCAATAATGACAAAACTGTCCAATTCAGAACATTTCCATCATAAAAGTCTACTCAAATTTCTACAGTCCACCAGTATCAGTAAATATGCACAATCTCCGAAGAAGTAAAAGTCATCTAAATAATTCCACATTAAAGAGATCTATAACTATTGAAGAGGCTGCTGCTAGCAAACAACTTTTTTTAATGGACACACTTTAATTTGCCACTGATATATTTTTGAAAATCCATTTTCATACTCAAGATGTGCTTGACATGGGCATGCAAAGAAAGTAATGATCATACCACTCATAAAGACTGTACTGTATTGTACAGGGCTTTAATGTGCTATAGATGGAAACACACAACTCTCTCTGAGTAATAACCCTACCAAATATCATGGAGTAAAATCAAAAAAGGGCACCTTCTCTGTAGTGTCCAAAACATCTGCCCCTTATGCATATGAGGCCATCTCTGAACTGTAGACCATTCACAAAACCTTCAACAGTACTGTCTGTGCTGTGTCCATAGCTTAAGCTACACAAGTCCAACAACGGAGAGTCAGCTTTGTAATGGTTGTGGTTGCCGAGATCCTCCTCCCTGCTAGGATGCTAATCAGCAGACAGAATTGAGCAACATGCTACTGCTGACACACAGTAAAATCCCACTGCCTACACCTCTGTTACACAGTAGGAAAATCCCTTCCAGAAACAGAGTCCCATATAGTGCAGGCAAACCTACCATATCCAACCTCCCCCATGCTGCAGATGAACCACCAGTTTAAACTTGCACAGCACCAGATCCCCTAATTATCATAATATGGTAATGACCACAATGCAACCCGATTCTTATGTACAAAATGATAAAAAAGGAAATGATGCCAATGCTGATGCCAACCACAATGCTGCCTGCCTAGTGAATGACTGTGAATGATGCATGAATTACAGTCATTCATGCCAGTGGCATACAGTGTTACTGTACAAGGCAGCTGAGCACAGCACAGCATGACTTATCAAGCAGCACCACAAACCACAATGCTGCCTGCCTAGTGAATGACTGAGAATCATGCATGAATTACAGTCATTCATGCGAGTGGCATACAGTGTTACTGTACAAGGCAGCTGAGTACAGCATAGCATGACTTATCAAGCAGCAACTGTTACTATTTGGTAAGACAAGCTATATCACAAGCATCTGCCGTATACTGTACCACTGTATAGTGCTACTAGGCTATGGAAAGCTACCACTAGTCTTGCTTACAGGAAGATCTGGTACATATTAACATCCCAGCCTCTCCCATGAGACATTTAAGAAAATGAGACAGTGGCTGAACACCCCACGGGAGCACCATGATGCCATGATTTACTTGTATAATCTAGGTACTTCCCAGCAGTGGACTAGTACAGAATGCATTTACCTTTGTGAATACTAAAGCACCTTTGAAAGTGTAAAGATACAAACTTTCCTTATGTTTTGTTGATGGTAAAACAGTGGAAATTTCATCTGAACAAAACAAGCCAATTTAATCTTTAACTAGATGAAATGAACCATAAAATCTTTTTTTGTTGTTGTGAGGACACCATGTGGGTGGCTTTGCACTCCCCCAACACTCTCTTTACCTATATATATATTTATATATTTATATATTTAGCTGCACAGTTGCCCGACTGCACATAAAAGAAAACTTCAAATCTTTAAATCACTGCGACGCCACACGGAGAAACAACACTAACAGTGATTTCCAGTGGAAGCAGTAGTTAGGGAGGTTCAAACCAGGAAATGTAACTCAATGAATTTAAACCATTCCACTTTACATTCAACCAAACATGGGGAAACTGTGGCACATGCTTCTAAGGACAAGGAGTTAAACTTAAATTATATGTAAGACAAGCAAGGAAAGCTACTCGCTACTCGGAATTATCGACTATGTGCTTACTATGATTACCGGCAGACAGCAAGCAGAAACAATGGTGTTTTCATTTTGCCAGTTAGTACTGGCAGAGCTGACTACCTACAGTGATACCAGAACTTAACAAGTTAGGCAGAGGTTGAGTCTTGCGTTTTAGTAGTGCTTAACTGATTTGTCTTTTTTCGGACATTGGCGCATCATTACCGAACTCCATGCACTACAGTTATGATAGCTTTTGTTGGATTCCCAGAATGGCAGAGAAAGTGTAGTAACAAACTTATTGCAAGTGTTGCCTAGTAAGATGACCTGACCTAAGTGTGGCCTAGTAAGATGACCTGACCTCTACATAAATATAGCCATTTAGCTCACTTGATATCGGTTTTCCAGGAAGCCTTCATTATTCCAACCCCCCCCCCCCAGCTCCGGTCAGATGAAACTTAGAGGCTAGAGCACAAACACAGTCAAATCAGCAGAGCACATGTGTGAAAAAACTAGAGGCTGGCATGGCAGATTAGGTAATAAAATGTTGACTTACCGACCATCACGAACAACAAGTACAAGTTTGTACAATAAAGTAAAGGCTTTTTTTAGCTGGCTGACACTCCAGAAATCTTTGTTTCCCCGAAGCAAGCAGTAACCACCAGTAAGCAGAAGCACAAGCACCCAAACTAAACAAAGTCAGGAATAACTCAGGATTCAAAAATCTGCCAAGTATAATAGCAAGCAAGCCAAGCAATGAATACAGCACTCACTCGGCACTAGCACCCGTATGGTAGCAACTGCAAGAAAAAAGAGCAAGACTAAGTTAGTCTGTTCAAAAAAGTACCTGCCCTGTCCTGCACTACCTGTTACACTGATTGTTTCTCGCTCTCTTTTTCAGAAAGAGAGTGAAAACCAATCCGTAGTCAACCTGCCATTCACGTCATGTACATGACTGCGGACGTGGCAGTCCGCCACCCTTCCACTTTACTATGTGGTTACTGCACAGACATCTGGGCATCACGCACTGATGCAGAACTCTTCATAGTCCGGACTGCCTTTATAGCAGTCTGAGACAGTCCAGCAACCAGATTTAGAAAAAAAAAAACCCCGGAATTCACAGAGCAATGAGCATGCGCAGTTCGAGTTCCGGAAATTTGAAAGTCAGTTGGACTTGTTTTTTTATGATAGTCAGCCAGTTTTCTTAATTAAAAAAAAATTTTTTTGTGCAAGTGTTGTGCTTTTTTTTTGCTCACACAGCTGGGGGGGCTGCAGTCCCGCAGTCCGATGCCACTAGCTGCCACTGATCAACAGATAAAGCAAATTTACATGAAATACTCAATTCAAAAGAAAAAAAGTGAATTGTTAAGCTGGGGGGGGGGGTTCTTTTCACCTGGCCTTAATGAATATTTCTAAATTGTTTGTCTTTCGGCTTTTCCCAGTAAGGGGTCGCCACAGCAGAACTCTGGTCCATTAATAATTGGCAGTAGATTTTTACGAAACACCGAGGTCCCAGCTCGACGCTCAACCTTCAATGAAAGCACGCCCATTTACGTAGCATGTCTTTCGAATGCTACCCAACTGTGGGGAGGACATACAGATTCCACACAGAAGGCACTCCCAAGCCCAGCCGAGAATCGAATGGGAGAACCTCTTGCTGTGAGATAACAATGCTACCACCATACCACCGTGACATTAATGAATATTTCTAAATAACCGTCTTAACTGGTGCATTAAGTGTATATTGGCTAATTAATGGTGTTATATATGGATCATATCGCTGGAGGGAAATGGCATTTATTATTATTTTTTTATCACTGAGGAAGGCTGAAAAGCTGAAACCGGTTTGATTTCTTGTCATGTGTATGTATATGTGTATTTTTTAAAGCACTATTCCAATACAGGATTTGTACTGGCTCTTTGTTTTGTTTGACTTAGTATTTTTTTGGGCCGATGCACTAGCAGTACTTGCAAGTTATTTTTTTTCTGTTTGAAAATTAAAAAAGTCTATTATATCTACTATTTATTTATTTATTTATTTGCATTTGTATACTGGGAGGTCCACTGGGCCAAAAGTGAGCCCATTTTCAGTACAGGCTTGGGGGGAAAGTTCCAAATTCAAAACCGGCCATTTTACAAATAGTAAGAGGCAATACAATAAACTAGACGGTATACAGTAAATTAAACAGTATACAATAAACTAGACAGGATATGCTAAATTAAACAGTGTACAAGTTATAAAATACAAGGCTGGATTACCAATGAAATTGTAAGTATGCCAGACATAACTTCCATATAAGTCCAGTGACATGGATTATTTAGTATATATGTGAATATTGCAGTTGCTGCTGGGTAGAGAGGAAGTGAATGTTCTAATAGTTGATCAGACTGAGAGTAAGATAGAGGCATTTGACCTCTACTAAATTAATTCCAAGATTAAATTGCATGTGTAGATAACTTCATACTAATATATAGATTGCAAGTGTCTGTGTTTCTCATGACAGGATGTTATAAGTTGACAGCACAGAATATACGAGCAGATTTGGGACGTCTATGAGACAGAAAGGAGAAGGGGATGAGCTGGAGAAATGGGCAGACAAGGTAATGTTTGGCTTTATATGGTCAGTCCTAGTACTTGCACATAGCCAGTGGGTGGTTAGGTGTTGTCTCAGGTGTATCTTGAAGTGTTTGGGGTTGCTAATAACCCTGAATGATGAGGGGAGGTCATTCCATTGCTTGGCAATGGTAAAGAGATAGTGCATTTGACCAGCAGAAAGGTTAGCTTTCACTACATTTAGGAGCATTTGATTTACAGATCAAAGAGGTCTATTTGGGTGATACATGGTGAACAGAGAGGAGAGGGCAGGGCAGTTAGGAGGCCTGTAGATTAGCTTATGAGCTGTAGTTAGTTGTAGGTATGTTAGATAGTGGGGTAGTTCAGGCCAGTTTAAAAGATGAAGTGATATACACAGTGGTGGGAGGAGTAGTTAGCATTGGTAACAAATTTGGCAATTTTGTTGTAGCAAGAGTCTACTTTGGATTTGAGAGAGGCTTGGATGTTGGTGAGGAGTGGTGCACCACAGAGCCAAGACGAAAGGAGAAAGTAAGAAGCAAGGGGTAGTTGTGCAGACTAGGTGAGGAAGTGTTTATGCCTGCAGAGGAGGCCTGTTTTCTGATGGGCTTTTTTGATATTGGTGTTAATATGCTGGCCAAAATTTAGGTTTTCATCTATATTGACCCGTAGAAGTTTGGTGTAAGAGACAACTTCAATGCAAATGTCGTTGAGGGAATGAATGGTAAATTCATTGTTGTGTGGTGATGTGTTTTTTTAGGGATGAATAACATGAGTTTGGCTTAATTAGGATTTAGGGCTAAATGGTTGTTATACATCCAGATTTAAGTGGATGTAAAAGCACTTTGGGTGAGTGACTGTGGTTCTGAAATGGATTTGGCAGTGCAGGTGATGGTAAAGTCATCTGCATATTGGATGACAGAAGCCTGACAGATTGTGCAGTGGAAATCACTGATAAAAATGCTGAACAGCAGTGGCCCTAGTATGGATCCTTGTAGAACTCCTGTAGTGATGTTGAGGAATGCAGAGAAGGACTGGTGTCATTTGGTTGCTTGTTGTCTATCTGTAACGTAGTTAGAGAACCAGTTTAGGGTGAGGTGAGAGATGCCTAAAGTGGAGAGTTTGGAAAGGGGAAGAGGGTGGGAAACTGTATTGAATGCTTAGAGAGATCAAAAAAATAATAATGAGACAAGGTTTCCTGCATCTCCAGCTTGGTTCATTGTGTCCAAGAAGGATATAAGAGCAGCGGTAGCGCTGTGACCTGCCTAAACCCATGCTGGGTTGGGGAGAGGATTTTGTGGTGTTGCAAGTGGTTAAGTAGTTGACCATGGATACATTTTTCCAAGATTTTGGAGATAGGTGAGAGGATGGCAATAGGTCAGAATTTAGATATGTCATTATTATTTCCTCCTTTGTGGAGAGGGAGAATAAATGCTTGTTCCCATATGGTAGGTATTAAAGACTAAGTTAGCCCATAACTCAGGCTGGTATCTTAAGCCAAGAACAATGTTAGAAAACTATGAAACAATACTCAACAATGAAAAGAACTTATACTAAATGGCAAAACATATTTAAACACAGTGGACATTGTGATCATACTAGCAAATAAATTTAGTAAGAATTTTACTCCTCAGGCAACTATCTATAGCCCCACAATTCCTCTGTCTCTCAGGCCTTTCATCATCACTAATGAAGATGAACTGAAAGTTTTGTCCAAAAACTAAGAACACTTCTTGCATGTAACTAGATAACCTATCTGGCTGTTTGCAGGAAGGAAGGCACCAAACACAAAACATTAGAACAAGCAGTTTAATCCAAAATGAAGCATTTTTTGTCACAGTGAATACTGTGACTTCTTCAGATAAAAACAACATTGAGAGCATGTCCTTAAGTAGTCAGTGAGCAGTAGTTAATTAGGTAATTAAACAGTATTAATCAGTTAATTTCATTCTTCTTGACAACAAATTGAAAACTAGTACTCATAGAAATTACAGTTTCTAAAGACTACAAAAGTATCACAAACACATTTAGACACACCCACATGCAAAACTCAAACCCTAACCCTACAGTAGAAACAATACTAAATGTTCTTATATATCATAAAACACCTACAAATGTTTTGTACTTTATAAGTACCAAATATCTAAAATACGGGGGGCGGAGCCTAATGGCTAACTGAGAGCAGCTTGATTTTGAGCTCTTCAAACTCATACTAGAAAATACAGGGAAAACTAAATATATTTAAAAAAATTTAGGTAAATATTGAAGATGAAGTAATTTATAACAAAACTACCAATTTTGAAGAAAAAATTCCGAAATTTTCCTGTCAAATACTACAGAGGACATTCCTAACTGTTTGAAGATGAGTAACTCCAAGAATTCACACTCAGACTCTATTATAAAAAAAGAGATGCAACAGATATCTGCTACCTTGCTGGACTTATCGCTAAAAATGGACAGATTTACTGAAAATCTAGAAAGTCTTAAGGATAACTGCCAAAAACAAACAGAAGTTTTTAAAGAAATCTTACAACAGCAACAAACAAAAATATCAGACATTGAGACTTCCTTAAGTGATGTTGATGGAAGGTTAAAAGAAAGTGAACTACATACTCAATTTCTGCTACAACAGAACACTTGGTTAATAAATAAAGTTGATGATATAGAGAATAGAGAAAGAAGGACAAACATAAGGATTTTTGGTCTTCCAGAGAAATCCGAAGGTGACGACATTATCTCATTCTTGAACTCTTGGTTTCCTGAAGTTCTTGGACTAAAAGAAGGCTTATCTTATGGGATAGAAAGGGCACACAGAGCTATCGGTAAGCCACTTTCTATTTCTTCTGAACCAGCTCCAAGATCCATAGTAGTTAAATTTCTTTCTTTTATGGACAAAGAGCTTATACTGAGATCTGCATGGAGGAAAAGTCCTGTTATGTATAAACAGTCATTATTAAGATTTGATAATGATTATTCAACAAGAGTTCTGGATATAAGAAAGAAAACATGGCCATTAGTAAAACTTTTAAAACAACATAAAATCAAAGCGCAGCTCTCTTATCCAGCCAAAATAAGAATTCAATATAACAATGACATGAGAACATTCAACAGCATAGAGGAAGCCACATCTTTCATAAAGAATAATAACATAATTCCACTACCTGAAGAAATGGACTGGTTAAATTCATCTTCTTTAAAAAGGGCTCCAGGAAAAAATATCTGGTCAGAGGCAAGAGAAAAAAAGAAACAAAAGACTGAAAAAAAGAACTCTGATGATACTATTTCTCTCAAAGTATCAACTAAGGTATGATTATAATATATTAAAACTAAACTCTTTAATACACTAGTATAAAGTGTTTTTTTTTCTTCCTTTTTCTTTTCTTACTAAATCGTTTAGTTTAATATAATACTTAAATTTTAGTACTAATTAATAACTTACTAAAGCTCTGAAGTATATATTTATTCTCTAAATACTTGAAAACAATAACCAATGAAGTTTACTAGACATTCTTATTATTTTGTCACTAAGCTTTTAATATAAACTGCCCTTTTAAATGGTTTTCTCTATACAACTACTTAGTTGATAAATTAAGGCACTTTAAATGCCTGAATAAATATTATCATTTTTAGTAATCACATTTATGTTATTTAAAAGTGCACATTCAAAATTCATTGATTTAATTTGATGTAGAGTATTGTGATAAAAATGTTATACAATAGAATCACTCATGAACATTTTAGATGTATTCAGTATATTACTGTATTATTTGAAAGTAGTAAAAAAAAGGGAACATCCACGAGCCTTTTGCTCAGTTATTTTTTGTTTCCTTATCTAAAAAGTTGTACACCGCTTCATACATAGCACACGATATATTTAACTGTACATAGATGTAATTTAAGTTACTGGCCAGAAGATGACGTGTAAATACACACTATTGCAGAGTTTTCCTCTTTAACACTGCTGTTTCTTCCATACACAAGTATTTAGTTACTAGAATAGTGCGCTATCATTGCCTGAATAAATATTGTTGTTCTTGGTGAATGAATGCTTTTAGGTAGCTTAGAGGTACACATTTATAAATTGTTAATTTGAATTAATGTAAAGTATATTAATGAAAATATTATAAAATGGAACCACTCGTTTAACATTTTGGGAAGCATCTAGAACATTAATGTATTAACTGAGGGTGGACAGTATTTATGAGCCTTCTGCTCGGTTTTTTCAGTTTTTTTTTTTTGTCTGAAAAGTTGTTCACCGTTCACATTCATAAGCACACGATATATCCTAGCGTGTTTAGATGCAATTTAAGTTACTGTTCACAAGATGGCGTGTAAACACGCACTATCGCAGAGTTCTTTCCTTAACACCGCTATTTTGATTACAGTAAAGGAAGCGTTTGCTTCAATTATTTTTCATGATTCATAAATATTCTTTCGTATCTTATTAAAAATTTTAGGGTTTATTATCAATCTCAGCTAATATCTCATGCAAGTATAGCGCTAGATTTGATTTGAAGACAGCACTATTATAACAAGAAAGATAGTGAATCATTTAAATACTGTTGTGTCTTAATGGGTGAGTGTCTGGTAAAAGTATAATACATGCGCTCTGTGAACACATCTAACCGACACTGTGTTAGATAAGTTACTTATAGTTATTAAGTTATATAGAAATGGAAGAAGAGGGAAGGAAAAAGGAAGGTGAAGAAAAAGTAAAAAGGGGAAAAAAAAAAAAAAAAAAAAGATCCTGAGTGTCAGCTTACTGGGAATTATACTTTCATTTATCTAAAGATTGCTTTATCATACTTGTTATTGTATAAAAGAAGTGCTATATGTAAAATGATTATTATAAATGATTAGTTATGGGATAAGAGTGCTATTGCATCATTATTAAGGTAGATTTCCTTTGCAAGTATAATTCTAATTTTGACTTTTCTCCATTTTGTTTAATAGTTTTAACATATAAGTTGAGACCTTTTAATAGTTACCAGATGCTCACTACATTTGTGATAAGCAGAAGACAATTTCTGATATGTGTGATCTTTAAATTGAACTTAATAGAGAAAATCTTATGAATAATAACTTACTAATAACAGAACTACAAAAGATCACATATAAGTAATTTAGGAGTGAAATCTTTTACACATTTTATTAATTTTAGATTGTGGAATTATCAGAGTTACAAAACTGACTAACTGAAGAATGAGAAAATGCTTTAATGTAAAGCACTATAAATATTGCTTTAATTCTAACTGTTATTATATTAAATCTTATAAATGAATATTATTATCTGTAAGTACTTTAATTGGTTTTGATAAGTGGTTAGCTATATGTCAATTAACTTCACTATGCTGATGTAATACCTTATATAGATCTAAAAATATGTAAAAAAATACCTTTTATTTTAAACAGTATCTATCTATCATACACACTCTACTTCTTTTTATTGTTAATAACAATGTTAAACATCACTAATGAACATTAATGGTCTGACATTTGCTAATATATTATCTACGCTTGGTAATTTGCAAAATTTCATAATATTAATGAAAAACGAACATCTAATATATTGTCAAAATAATTAACAAATGTCTTATTTAAAATTGTTTGCAATTTGAAATAATATCTCATTTTAGAATCTAATTAGTAATGAACAAAACTTCACAGACTAGGCATATATGTTATTTACATAATAAGTGTTTCTTGTTCTCTGGTTTTAGTTTTCATTTTTTTGAGGAGCTCAATTTAAAGCAACATTTCTTCATTAATGCAACTATTATTATTGAGGGTAAATCTGTTTGAACTTTTAAGTCCAAACAGATTTGAGGTGCTAGACACTTCATGTTTGGGATTTAGAATAGTAAAATCATTAATTGTTTATTCAAAATATGTTAACGCAATGTTTTTCAGCTTTTTCATTTTTCAGTGGTCCAATTTGAAACTTTTTTTAAGCATAAATAGAAATAAATATATTCATTTCAAAATAACTTTTAAAAGAAAGGATAAATCTAATACTCAAAACACATTAATTTCCAAGGTAAAACTAAATTTCAAGAACAAACAATCCAAAAGTACAAATGAATACTTAAAAAATGACAGACACAACTTTATTATCTATAAATATTAATGGTTTAAATAATTCTATAAAAAGGTCGAATTTTCTAAGATATTTGAAATTACAAAAAGCACAAATCATATTTATACAATAATCTAATTTTAAAGGAGATGATAATTTCACATGGAAACCTAGTGACTATCTAATTCTTTCTCACTCCCTATACAAAAAAAAAAAAAAAACAAGAGGGGTTATAATTTTATGGAAAAAAAGTGTAGTTATTCCTCAGATCATTTACAAACATGAAGATAAAGAAGGGTTAATATCAATTGCAATAATAAAATATCAAAATAGAATTTGGACTTTAATAAATATTTACTGGATTCCTGGAATAGGATTGTATACGGTTAAAAAACACATAGAATTAATTAACAAAGTAAATAAAGGTATGATAATAATGGGGGGAGATTTCAATTGTATTTTAGATAACTCTGAAACAACTAATAAAATAAAGTTACGTCTCACACCCGTAAACAAATATTTCAAGAGATGGTTAGAAAGCTTAAATCTAATAGATACATTTAATTTTAAAGATTCTAACTCATTAAGTTACACATATAGCGATTATCGCTTTAATACTAAAACAAGAATAGATAAAATATTGGTCTCCTCTGATTTAAACAGTAGGATAACAAAATGTTCTATTATTCCATGTCCCCTCTCAGACCATAATGCCTTAATTCTTAAAGTACAAATTGATTTCAAAAGATTAAACATTATAACTAGAATACCAGCTTACATCCTTAAATTAAAAGAGTTTAAACCTTGGCTAGATTCAGAAATCAAATATTTCTTAGAAACAAATCCTATTAACGATACAAATAATATAATAACTTGGGATACACTTAAGGCTTTTTTGTATGGCAAGATTATAGGATGTTTTAAAAATAAAACAAAGGAATGGGAATCTGAATTGCACAACATACAAAAACGAATAACAGAAATAAATACAAGTTCTTATGATGTAATAGATTCTCAGGGAAAAAAAGAAATCATAGATTTAAATAAAAAATACAATGAATTCCTCACTCATAAAACAAATCTAGCTTTGGAAAAACTAAAATTTGCTTCAATTTCAAATTCTCCAAAACACTTACATAATCTAGCAATGAGAATTAAAAAGCAGAACTTAGAAAATAACATCATAAATATAATACATGAAGGAAAAGGGGAAAAAGGGTATCTGATGTGAATGATATTCTTGAAGCTTTTAAGTTCTATTATGCTAAGCATTATGGAAATAATGATAATAATATTTCATTTTCAGATCGGAAATTTAATAGTTCCTTAATAAAAAAACTACCTGACCAATTAAAAGTAGAAATGGACAAGCATATCTCCATAAAAGAAATAAAAGATATAATTAAAGTAAGTAAAAACAACAAATCACCAGGAATGGATGGAATAATAATGGAATTATATAAAATTCTTCCAAATTCAGCAATTTCTCTACTCCATAACATGCTAAATGATATTCAAACTCAAATGATTACTCCACCATCCTGGAAATATTCACTAGTTACCCCTATAAAAAAAGATAAAAGTGATCCATCCCAATGTAGCTCATATAGACCTATCTTTCTGCTTAATAATGATTATAAAATCTTTATGTCTATCTTAGTAAATAGAATTAAGAAATCCCTGACTAAAGTCATAAATGAAGACCAAACAGGCTTTATATTTGGAAGACACACATATGACAATATTCAGAGAATTTTAACCATTATAGAAGCTTTGAACAGAGACAATTCAAAAGCTCTTATAATCACATTAGATATAGAGAAAGCATTTGATTCGGTAAACTGGAAGTATCTATTTAAAATTTTGGAACTTTTTGAATTCCCATTAAACTTTATAAATTTAATAAAGAATATATATATAAAGATAACATGGCTTATGTAAAATTAGGCCCATTTACCTCGGAAGCTTTCAAAATAACTAAAGGCTCTAAGCAAGGTTGCCCTATGTCTCCCATACTGTTTGCCCTGGCGATAGAATTATTTGCGTCTGCAATACGAAGTGATCTAAAAATAGAAGGAATTAACTTTTACAATAAATTTAATTCTAAAATCATGTTATTTGCTGACGATATATTGCTGACTTTAAGACCGAATGAAGAGTCCATGCAAGAATTAGAGAAACAAGTAGATTTTTTTTCCATTTCAGGTCTTTGTTTCAATAAATCCAAATCAAAGCATATACTTCTAAATAAAATAGATGACTTGCATCTGAATAAATATCAAATAATTGGAGAAAAGGTTTCTTCACTAGAATATCTAGGAATTCTTATATCTGAGAACATAGATACTACCATGACCTTAAATTATAATAAAATCCAAAATTTAATTCAAAAACAAGTTAATAGCTGGAATAAATTAATGTTAAACTTGGAAGATAGGTTACAGTTAATAAAAATGATATTACTACCACAAATAAACTATATAGCATTAGCAATCCCTATTTTACCAGATAAAAAAGTTATAAAGACAATACAGAAACTTTTAATGGATTTTCTTTGGTATCCAAAAAATAATAGAATTGCTTTCTCACATCATATTAGACCCTGGGACTTGGGAGGAATTAAATTTCCAGACATAGAAACGTATATTAAAGCTTCCATCATTAAACTTATACTAAATTGGGTAAATCCAAATTACTCATCCGCATGGAAAATTTTACATTTAACTTTCTTCTTAAATGAAAACAAAATATTAAAAAATATAGATTTGGAAAATTATAATAACATATTTTGGCATGTACTATGCATTAGCTTACAAAATAAAACAACAAAGCCCACTAATTTATCATATCTGAATAATATTTATAATCTATTTAGAAAATGTATAATTACAAATCCAGACATAAAATTATGGTTCAAACTCTTAATACCATTTAAAACATCAAAGAATTTTAAAGAAAAAATCCAAGAAAAAATACTCATTAATTGGGAATCCAAAAACTTTATTTACTGGTTTCAATGCTTAAATGGTCACAGTACTTTAACCACCCAACAAGTAATAAATGAGTTTAGTATATTTGAAATAGACAGAACAGAACTTCAAAAAATACTACAATATGCAAGTGATTTATGTAGAATTATTAATGATTTAAACTTTAATACTACACCTAAGTTCATAAAATATATGCAAGAATTGATTTATGGAAATCATAATAAGCTAATTTCTATATCTAAATTATACAAAATTTTAATAGTGTATAAAACCAAAATAGGTCAAAATGTTGTGAACATTTTAAAAAAGGGCTTGACAATAAATCTATCATCTGAAGGTATGAATGACCTTTTGTTGTCAGTTAAGCTAACATCAAACTTCCAGATATGGAAAATCTTCACATGGAAATTTTTACATAGAGCCCTTTATACACCATATAAAATAGCCAAATTTGACCCTGCCCAAAAGCCCACATGCTGGAGATGTACTGTAAACTGCGAGGCAGATTGGATACATATATTTTATGATTGCATTAAAAAATTCTGGGAAGATATTAATAGATTTCTTCAAGCCATTTATAATGATAAATTTGTTCTAACAAAATCTTTAATTTTTTTGAATGTAGATGACTCAGTAACTATGAGTAAAAGTGATCAATATCTTTTATGGTCTATTCTGGCTGTAGCCAGAAAATGTATAACAAGAAAATGGAAATCCACTGTCCCTCCAAGTTATGAAGACTTCATATCTCTATTAAAGGAATCTGCACAAAAAGAAATAAAAGTCAAAGAAGAAAGAATTTTTCCCAGACGTTGGACAGACAATCCTTGGAATAAAATCTTAATACTTATAGACACATTACAAAAGGATAGAATTTCCTCTACATGAAATTGAAATGTCATAAACTAAGATGGACTTATGTGAATATATGCCAGTAAAGATTACTGTACATATTGTTATAGTTATTAACTATTTTCTTTTATTTTGAATTGTAATTTAAATTTACTGTATCATAATTTGTCTACAAACAAAAATAACAATTATTTAGCAAATATCTAAAATACTAAAATGACATGGTAAACCCATGTTCATTCATACTATTGTTGATTTTTAAGATCGTATGTACAATTAATACATACTCTACATGAATTCTATACATAAAACCCTATCTAGTAAGGCCTTTTAATTTCAGAATACAGACAATAGAACATCTTTCATTTAGACCTGGATATTGCCTTGCATTGGTGTTCAACTGCCATATTAATTCTAAACGTTCTTACTCCAGTGAAACTGGACCCCCCCCCCATGTTATCGGGTATAATTTGGTCTATTGCCCTGAACAAAAACCTGTGATCCATGTATTCGCAGGTATGTTTAGCTAGGGCACTGTTTTCGCTCAGTTTGCCAATATGGTATAGATGTTCATATATTCTTTCCCACAATTTCCTATCAGTTTTCCCTATATAGAATGCGGGACACATTTGGCATTGGGCTAGGTATATGACCCCTTTAGACTGGCAGTTTAATCTAAATCTGGTGGTGTACTGAGTGCCTTTGATCTTAAACTTCTGACCCACATCCATATGTTTACAGTACTTACACATACTACATTTATACATCTCACATCTACTGACTAGTGTTTTAGAGTTTCTTTCAACTAGATTTTTTAAAATAGCTCCTCTTTTGAAGGTAATTCTAGGTGTGTGAGCCACTTTCTTACTTATAAAGGTGTCTGATTGTAGTAGGTCCCAGTTCTTCCTGATGATCCCATATAAGTCAAGAGCATCTACACTGAATGAAATAATAAAATTGTTAAAATTACTAAAATTACTAAAATTCTGGAGTACATTACTGTCGGTGTTCCCTTCAATATGTATACCTATAGTATCAGTGGGTGTATCAATTCGATTTTGACTTAAAATAGGTTTCTACACTCCATTCGTACGCTTGTGAATCACCTCTTCAATAAGCAGATTCAACATCTGTATAGGGTAAGTCCTCCTAGTGAACATCTCCTTCAAGTTTTTTACATTCTAAGTAGAAGTCTCTATCTAGGGATGTATTAATTGTACATAAGATCTTAAAAATCAACAATAGTATGAATGAACATGGGTTAAGGGATGGTGGGAGGGTGGTGTAATGGTTAAGGTGTTTGTCTTACAAAGACAGGGTGCAGGGGTTGAGTCTTACAAGGGATAATTGGCTAGGCTTAAAATGGCTCACAAGGGCAGTTAGCTTAGTACTATTCTGTGAACCTATGAACATGTCATTTTAGATATTTGGTACTTATAAAGTACAAAAACCTTTGTAGGTATTTTATGGTATATAAGAACATTTAGTATTGTTTCTTCTGTAGGGTTAGGGTTTGACTTTTGCATGTGGGTGTGTCTAAATGTGTTTGTGACACTTTTGTAGTCTTTAGAAACTGTAGTTTCTATGAGTACTAGTTTTCAATTTGTTGTCAAGAAGAATGAAATTAACTGATTAACTAATACTGGTTAATTACCTAACTAATTAACTACTTCTCACTGACTACTTAAGAGCATGCTCTCAATGTTGTTTTCATCTGAAGTCACAGTATTCAGTGTGACAAAAAGCACTTCATTTTGGATTAAACTGCTTGTTCTTACGTTTTGTGTTTGGTGCCTTCCTTCCTGCAACCAGTTTTCAGTTTTGTGTTCTTTCATCAGCTTGTGTCTCCTATCTGGCTGTTTGTTAAATATTACTAAACGTGCCCTGGTGATACCTATCCTTAAGCTGTTTAACCTGAGCTTGCTACAGGTTCAGTCCTGGAAGTATGTCATACAGCAGTGGTGATGTCATTCCATAAAGGTGATCCCACTGCTAGTCATGGAAACTATAGGCCGAGCAGCCTGACAAGTCTCATTTGTAATACAAGTACTAGGAAGAAGTGGAAGGGTAAATCAAGAATCAGACAAGAAATTTTAAATGATGTAAGTGCTTTTGCCTGTATTTATTAAAACTAATTTCTTCAGACAACAAGAGCAAAGTAAAGAACACAGTTTAAATAACCCTCCATTAAATCATGTGACCCGGCAAACTTACTTTACTTGTGCAGCAATTGTCGCAACGAGTCGATGATTTATCACGCAGAATTTCCCTTTCCTTATTACCAGCTTCAGGAACTGTTGTTAATTTGTGGAATATGCAGCAGGATACTTTTGTGGACAATGGAAATCACTATTTTGGTTCTACTGCCTCTCATGTGTCCCAAAGAAATCATGTGCAAGCAGACATTCACTCGAACAGTGCCAGTGATATTAATGAAGGCACTAGTGGACTGGGTGATTTTTCCACACTATCGTAGTCTTTTGTAGGGCTTATTGGCGTTCCAGTATTACAGGAATGGCTGAACAAAAATCCAGAAGGTATGAGCAATTCTGCTGATTTAAATTTAGTAGCATTGGCCAATGTGATATTAATAAGAATTTGAAACTGACTATAAGTTAGTTAAATATAAGAAATTACAGCTGGAAATCATTTATTTAAAAGAATGTTGACGTAGGCAGAAAATCCCTAAAAGCTTAAGACAGTGGTGTTTTCCTAATGGCCTTGAGCCTAATTCTCCCTTTTATTTTGAGGTGTTGAAATTGTTTGATAAACAAGACTTTATAGAAATACTGATCAATCATTATTCTAGACTGTTGGACTCACTTGCAGGTGATTTGGATGTCCTCAATAAGTTAATTAGAACTGATGCTGATTTTCTAAGGTATAAATATGAATATAGTAGATTATTTGAAAACATTGATCAGTATTTGAATAAATTGAGAGGAAATAAAGTAAAAAATACTTGAAAGGGGCAAATGTGATTATGAGAAGAGAGTAGCCTACCCACAACCCCCACCTTCACAAATTTGGGGTAATTCGGATGGTAACAATGAACTAAGAGCTTCTGATACTAATGTCAGTGAGGACATTAGTATAAATACTCATGAAGACCATTGTGATGTCATATCAGAACGGCAACCTAGACATAGTGAACGCTTAAAGAGCAAAGAGGTCAACAGCTAGGGCCTACGTCTAGTACCATTAACAACCAGTCTAATAACCAGGAATTTCATACATCTTCGAGGAGACATCAAACCAATATGAGGAGGAAAGGGGGACAATGGCAGAACCCGTAGTCCTGGAGGTTGAACAATCATTGCTGGAGATGAGTCCCGGCGACATAAGTGACCATTTTGGACTTGAAGTCAACAGACAATGTGTATAGGTTGTCACTAATACACAAGGTGACTTTAAAATGTTCAGTTATGCTGATGTTGATGCTGAAATTTCTTTTGCCAATATTTTGGCTAAAAGTTTAACTTTTGTTCCATCAAGGAGAGCAGACCTTACTAGTACTATTTTGGAATTAAAATTGTTCACATGTAAAATGAACTTAACATTAATGTTTGGTTCTGATACTTGTTCTGATGGACAATTCAGAGTCAGTAGTTGATTTAACCCACCACTCCACCCTTTATTGGTTACTTTTGAGCATATTTGTGAAATGAACATGAGGTCACTATTGTGTAAATGTGATGATATGTATAATTTAAGTAAGGATGAGCAAGATTTGATTTGTTCTTTACGTCGTTCTAATGTAAGGGTCATGAAACCTGATAAAGGGGGGAGGGCTAGTCTTTATGGATTAAAATATTGAATACGGATACATATGAACCTGTGTCATTGAATTAAGTGAATGGGGCTTATGCTGGAATTAAATCTCGTATCAATGACTTGCTGATTGATTTTTGTATTGATATAAATTTGTATAATTATTTGATTATGCCTTCACTATTAACCCCAGTTATTTTTGGGATCCGCAAAATCCATAAGGACTTACATGACCCCCCCCCTTTATGATCAATAGTGGATGGAAGAAATTCTATCAGTTATGCTTGTACGAAATTTGTAGATAGTAAGCTGAAAAGATTTCTCAAACATGAGCCCCAAATTTGTAAAGATTCATGGTCCTTTCTTGGAAAAATTAATGAGCTTGAATTTAAGGCCGAATTTAATTTTCTAACTGTTGATGTCAGAGATATATACACAGTCATCCCCCAAACGTTGGGGATTCAATGGGTAACTGATTTTTTATTAAAGAAAGAAGCAACCACTGAAGACATCAGCCTAATAGGGGAATTATTAGATTTAATTTTGGCTAATAACGTCTTATATTTTGATGGACAGTATTTCTTACAAAAAAGAGGGGTTGCTATGGATTCAGCATTTAGGACCAGATTTGCTAATGTTGTCATGGCCATGTGGGAACATGAGTTTTTATTTACGAACCCCATTATTAGAGAGAAGATATATATTTTTACACCTGTTACCTGGATGATATTTTTCTCATCATAAAGGGTAATGGTGATACAGGTTTAGAACTACTTGAATATTTTAATAATTCTACTTGTTTTCTGGAATTTACTTCTGATTATAATTCTGATGTGATTTCATTTTTAGATACTGAATTAAGGAAAGACAAGGCAAATTTTAGATATACCTCAAAGATCTTTAGAAAAAGTACATATTCCAGTTCTTTTTTGCATTTTTCTAGCTCCCATCCTTTTCACCAAAAACACTCTGTTGTAAAAGGCCAATTGGTCAGACTGGCTAGGATAGTCAGTTTAGAATAATATTTTTTCAATGAGTGTGACAATTTAAGGGATATGTTTCTTAAATGAGGGTATCCATCTATTTTAATAGACCAATTAATCAATTAAGTACAAAGTAAGAGATCTACTGGTTTCTTTAAACCAATTTTAAATCATGAGGGCTTACTGGAAAGCCCTGGAAGGTTTGTGACCATAGCGTTCAAGAGAGTAGAATATTGACAACTGGCTTTAGTCTGAGTTTCATCACCCCTTTTAGTATTGGTGCTATTTACCTTAAGGACATTTTATATAAAAATTGGAACCTATTGTTGGATAATATTAATTTAAAACAGAAATTGAGTGATCATCCTAGGGTTGTTTTTAAGAAAGGTACCAATTTTAAAAATGTATTTGATTTTAAAAATTCATTTCATTCAAAGAAATTTCCCTTAACTAGATGCCTGGAATGTATAAGTGTGAAGCTTGCCCTTATTGTAAATATGTTGACACTGGCAATAATTTCACGGTTCATAATACCAATTATAAATTCAAGGGTAGGTTTAACTGTAACTCTAAAGGCATTGTTTATCTGACTAAGTGCTTGTTCTGCAAAAGTTTTTATATAGGTAAAACAGAACGCAGATTTAGAGAATGACTCTATATTTACAGTATTAATAAATTGCATGGTCATAATGGCCTAGCCAGACATATAATGACCTTCCCAGAGCATTATTTTCAATTCAAAATAGTTGAGCAAGTTTTGTCTGCTGAAAGAAGGGGCCCTTGGACTCTTAAACTGGAATTATGTGAACTTAAGTGGCAAGTTTGATTAAATGCTTATAGCTTTCCTGGGTTGAATGATACATGCTCAATACAGTGCTTATTAAAACTGAAGGCACTGGATAGGTAATAATTTTGGTTTTAAGTGTATATATGTGATGTTTTTTATGGTAATATTTCAATTCAGTGTGTTTTTTGTTCTCTCATATTATATTGTAACCAGGTACTTTTATGAATGAATTGACTGTTTATTTGGTTGTAGTTCAGTCTTTGAACCACAAGATGGTGGTGTTTCTAAAGATTTGTTTCAGTGATGTAATTTCCTTTTGGGTCACATGATTTAATGGAGGGTTATTTAAACTGTGTTCTTTACTTTGCTCTTGTTGTCTGATTTGTTTTAATAAATACGGACAAAAGCAGTTACATCATTTAAAAATTAGTGTCTTATTCTTGATTTAACCTTCCACTTTTTCCTAGTACTTGTATTACTAGTTTTTACAGATTTTTTTTGGCTTTAAGTCTCATTTGTAAGCCATAGAACATATTATAACAGATTTGATTAACACTGACATTAAAGTTTCATCAGGATAGATCCATAGCAATCTCATTTTGTAAAGGGTATACCATATCAGATTAACCTGATACTTCAAAAAGGTAAGACAAGCTGTTGAAAGTGATCATACAGTGCACACTTCCTACCTCGATTTAGCCAAAGCATTTGAAACCATTCTCTGTGCTATCATAATTAATAAGTGAAATGCATTACATATAGACCATTACATTATTAGATTGATAGCAAATTGGCTAAAATACAGAGTCCACATAAAACAGGTTGTAGGGGCAGCATCAGAGAATATGGTGACCAGTGGTGTCCTGCAGGACTCAGTACTGGGACCTCTTTTGTTTGTTATTTATTTATTTGACCTCTAGACTAAAGACCAAGACCTATGGCTAACCATGTTTGCAGATGACTGAATCAGGATTAATTTTAAAATCCTTCTGTAACACAGAAACCCTCCAGCAGGAACTTATACTTATAAATGCCTAGTGTAGTGAAAATGGGCTTAAATTAAATGATGAAAAAATGCAACATTTTTGCACTTGACAGACAAACCAACCCACAGGAAAATGCATTGACAATACCCACTTCAACTTGAAAATGTAGTTACAGACCTGGGAATCTAGGTAGATAATTCCTGCTGCTGTGATCACCATATACCAATGGTTGAGAGGAAATACTTCTACTTAGAGAAGATAATTGCTAGGGGCCTATCATCCAGGTCTAAAGATGTTATTGTGCCCTTGTATTCAGCACTGATCAGACCAGTTATACTATACCCCCTTTAGGATGTACCTCACCAGACATGTCAAACAGCTATAAAGACCTCAGAGATTCCTAACAAAAAGGATCACAGGCTTAGAATCCCTAAACTACCAGAAAAGACTAGAATACTGTGTCTCTCTTTTATGTGTGCCATAGGCTCCTCAATGCAGACCTATGTGTTTCCTTCTAAGCAATCAAGGGCTGAGTAGTCCATAATCTCACGAACCTTATAAATCAAGCAATCCCACAAATATCAGAACAAAAAATCTAAATCTATTAAAGTAGGTCAATAAAACAAATTGGGGATATAAATTTATTACTCAGCAACTCATTTACCTCTGGAATAATCTATCCCGGCAAATAAAGCTATGTGATATACCGCTTTCAAATGAGACAGGGATAATTTGATGGGTATTCATAAATTTGCCCCAGGGCAGGTATAGTCTATGGTAGGAACTGGCAAAGCATAATGGTTTCAGGACTTGGTAACCTTGAACCTCCCATGATTCCTATGATGGCAGTACTCATGCTGTCATGATTTCTGTTATGTCTTAGTAGTAAGTTCTAGAATGTGTTCAGTGCACCTCTTTGAACTTCCTCCACTTTCCTCCATATGCAGAAATGGATGCAGTACCTATGTGAGGTTTCCTAAAATGTACACACAGCAGAAGGTGAACATCCTTAATTCTCTAGCCCCTTCATCTCCCTGAGCAAATGTTATTAGTTGTTTCCACATGGCACATTCCTTGACTGACTTAAATCAGCTGTTATTATTAATCCAGCTAATTTGTTGTTTAGTAACCAGTGACATTTCAGTTTATTTTTTAATGTCTTATTTTAGGACTAATAATGAAAGCAGGTAAATGAGACACATTTATTAAAACACTGGTACATAAAACATAGTTTCATAGACTCTATATCATATGAAAAAAAAAAAACTTTACTAAAATTGCTAGTAACCCTAAAAGGCAAACAGTAAGCCAAACAAATGTGTGTTCAGTATAAACTATGAAGAAAAGCATTCAGACTATCGATCTTTCCTGAAGTTCTGCATTAATTACATCTGCAATGATTAACAGCAAAAATCTAGAATTTGGCAAGTAACTCCAATACAGTTAATAGACTACAGTAAGCAGTTTAAAATTAACACATTTTATTAACCACTGAAATCCAGTAAACTCTAAAATGTCAATTTCTAAACTATCAACAAAGATCACTGAATGATTTTTCCCATGATCCTCACAACAGATTGGTAACCTTTGTGACTGTTTGAGGTACCTGAGACAACTGTCAGAAATATCATTAAATATTAATCAGTTGTTGTTGTTCCTTCGGCTTTTCCCAGTTAGGGGTCGTCACAGTGCAACTCCGGTCCGCTAATGATTGGCAGTAGATTTTCACAGTGCCGAGGTGCCAGCTCGATGCCCAACCTTCAACGAAGGCACGCCCATTCACGCATGTCTTTTGAATGCCACTCAACTGCGGGGAGGACATGCAGACTCCACACAGAAGGCACTCCAGCCGAGAATCGAACGGGAGAACTTCTTGCTGTGAGGCGACTACGCTACCGCTGCACCACCGTGGCTATCTAAATATTAATATTGCTTGACTTTTTTTACATTACTTTTGATTTAAATTACTGATTAAGTAATGTAAAAAAAGTCAAGCATTAAATCTTAGTAAAGATTTATATCTCAGAGAACATATCACATTTCATAGAAATGTTTCTTATTTATCATTCATTATTTTTTTGTACTGTTTGACTGATTTTTTCCTAAAATCAAAAGCTATAGCCTTCGACTTTCTAAAACTACTTTGCTCTTCAAAACATTTTGTAAGGTTAACACCCATTACATTCTGAATACTTTCATATTGTATATATTAACTTGCTTTAAGTAAAAAATAAAACAAATACATGTCATGTTGTGCGAAGAAGATAGAAGCACTCAAAAATATCAATACCCGTTTATTAGATACATTTAATTAACTGTAAATAATTTAAGCAGCAATTTTTCTAAATGAAAGGAAATTAATATGCTCCATAGGTGGGATTTATACAAAATGGATTATAAAATAATATGGCCTCCCCCAGGTAAGAGTGATCTGTTAAGGACTCCATTATGTACAGCTGCCTATTAAATGATTATATCTTTATGGTGTCATACTGATCACTCATTTATGCATTCTGACTGGCATTGCAAGTTAGGGCATCTACTGGGACACCATGGCCATACTGTCCACAACCAGAACATGTCATCTTGACTTATGATATGGTAAGAGTCAGTATCTAGGGTCTGCCATCCCAACCCATATTCATCTTCATAGTCATGCTCAAAAACATACTCATATCCATAACCTGGTAGTGGTCTAGGGCCCCCCACTCTTACATAGGTTCACAGGGAAGTAATGGAACAGCTGCCATTGCAGCCCATTTTAAGCCTAGCTAATTTCCTCTTTTGAGTTTGAATTAACCTATCCCATTTGGTTACAGAGTGGCCTTGCCCATCCCATGGTCAATAATTATATTGTACCCCTAATGAAAATAGTTGGGATCATACCATAGCTAATTTGAGTGGACCCATGCATTGGATAAAACCTTTAGGAGCTGTTTCTGTCCATTAGTAGTGCAGGGGGCAGTCCTGGGGTAAATTTTCTGTTTCTCATCTATAGATCCAACTTGTTTTTGAATATGGACAGGGATGAATTTTGTTTTATGTTGATGGGGAGTCTGTTCTACAGCAGTATTATCCCCTGTGAGATATACCTGTCTCTTCAAACTGTTCTGTTGATTACCAGAAGAGGTTCAGATCCCTAGACTATCTATTTCTGGTGCCATTTATCTTGTTGATGTGCAATAAATTCATCAGTACTGGGTCAGAGGATGCCTTGTATGCCAGACACAGGTCATCTCTTAGCAGTCTGTAGGATACCAAGTATAGTGACAGGGCTTTGAGTCAGTCCATGTAGGACATGTTGTTTAGGCCTTGTATCCTTTAAGTAAGATATCTCTGTAGGCATTGCAGTTGTTGCATGTATCTGAACAGATACATGTCAAAGGAGGCGTTATATTCAAAGATATGCCTAATAACGGCTGAGTTAAGGAGGACAATGACACCCCTAGATTTAGACACAATCCTTTTGTTTATAAGGGGGTGTATTGTCAATGTGGTAGTTCCCTCAAGTAGATGACTTCCCAAAGGATACAGTAATGCATTTGTAGGCATTTAGTTTCAGTCTATGATTTTGGCACCAGTTATTTATTGGAGACAAGCCTTCCTGCAAGATGGCCAAGTCATTTGGGGATTCAATGACTGCTCCTAGCTTGCACCCATCTGCAAACGTATTCAGCCAGAGTCCTTTGCTATTGGCTTTTACTTAAGAAAAGTAGATACCTAACAGGAGAGGTCCCAGCACAGAACCTGGGGGCTCCACTGATGACTGGTCTCTTTGTGGAGGCAATTTCCCATAGTTTAATTTCAGGCATCCTATCTGTGAGTCAACTGGCAATCCAACAGGTAACACAGAGGTTTATTCCCAGTTTATTTAGCTTTCCTACTATGCCTGACTGGGGAATTACTTAACTCATGATTATTGCAGTCATGTTCTTCTGTGTGTGACCCATTTAATTATATTAAAGCTTACAGTACAGAAGTAGCCCTCCCACCTCATGTTTCCTTAAACCTTGTATTCACTGCTCAGTGGCTCCCTGTTCCATCCCTGCCCTTTGCACAGTGTCACTGCCATTCTGTAAAGTCTCTTTGCTACCATATATGTGGTACACCACTGCAGTTTATAAGTGCTGCTTATAAAGAGCCTTTTTACCGCAATTCATATGGAACCATGTTATTATGATGCGGTTGTTTGCTACCCATGAACTGGCAGAATACAAAGTGCAAATCTGGGGTCATACAGTCAGTAAACATCCAGAAGAGCAGCAGAACCTTCCTCTCACCACTGTCCATCAGTCAACTCACAAAACAGACAATCATTTTGAGAGGATTGCTTGTGATACTGTGTACTTAACTGCTTATTATTATATTACATTGTCTAGCCAACTTCATTGTCATGAAGGTGCACAGATTTATAAATCGGGAGTAGAATATAGATGCTACCGTAATGCTCATTACTGTCCTCCTGTACTATGTATACAAGTATCACAAAGATCAGTAATAACCGGTTACCACAATCTGTGATATGCAGTGCTCATGAAACAGTAAGAATCATACAGTCACTTAGACATGAGTATGGTATGGGTCAAATCAGAATGTGGTCACTTTGTTTATTTGTTAACCTGGTAAGGGAACAGATCCTCACACCCTTTTAGCTATGTTTCAGATCAAAAGCCCAGGA
Organism: Protopterus annectens; assembly: GCF_019279795.1. Taxonomy (NCBI): domain Eukaryota; kingdom Metazoa; phylum Chordata; order Ceratodontiformes; family Protopteridae; genus Protopterus; species Protopterus annectens. The sequence goes on from NC_056732.1 coordinate 34,689,438, forward strand.
ACAAATTAAGCATGTATATGGACAATTTAAATAGCTAATCACACAATGCATTTTATGGAGGAAACTGGAGCATCTGGACAAAGTCCATAAAGATGCAAGGAGAATATACAAAACTGCATAAAGAAAGTGACTAGAGGTGAGGGATGAAGTCCAGAGTCTAGAGCTGGGAAATGGAGCTCTTACCATTAAGCCAGTCTAGAGCTGTAGCTAACTCATCTGGCACCCCGGGTGGTTTAACAGATTGTGATAAGATTGGTTCCCCTTATGTCCAAAGCAGCCATTAACTGAAGACCAAAAAAACTCTTCCACCATGACAAATTATAACTGCCCACTACAACTGTAGCAAGCTACCTGCTACAGTTACTAATGTGCTGAGCTCTGTGAAAGCAGTATTACTACTCATTAAAAATGACAACGAAGGCTTGTTATGTTAATGTCAACACTACACTCATCACATGCCCACCTGCTCCACAGAGAGATGGGGGTGGTCATTCACTGACCAATATGGGTGGTGCAATTTCTCTGGTGGAGACTAGGGGAAACTACCACCTGTGCTTGATGACAGGAGTTTATGACTAATTGTTAATAAAGGCCATTGCAAAAGTGAGGGATGACCAGCTAGGTCAGTGTACTTCATACCCCCTTCCCTTAGTAAGCTGAGCATGTACAGGAGATAGGGTTTGGGTAAAAACTGAAAACAGTCTTAATGATTGCCTAAATGATGGCCCCTCCCAACCAACCTTCAACCTGTTGATATAGAATGAATAGGTCATTTGTCTGAAAGTGGGGTGATGACTGACCAGGCAGGAGGGGCAAAATATGCCTAAGACTGAATATGCACTTCCAGTAATTGCACTAATTTCTTCACGTAATGTTGCCGACTTTCCAATCATACTTAATAAAACGTGCAGCTTCATCAGCATTTCTGAAACCTGTAATCGCCATTACCTTGCCGAAAACTAAATGACTGCAGATCACAGGAAGAGACTTTTTATCACTAGATATTATCAGCCATAAACACACACATCTGGAGTAGCATCTTCATTTATGTCATAAGTTAGAAGTTGTATCTCATCACAGCTGACTGAGAACATTTAACCAAACCACTCCCCTAAAACTGAAAAAGCCTCTACCTTGGTGTGGTTACTGGTGAGAAAGCATAATTGGCTAAAAGTTTTATGTATTCATATACAGTGGTTTCTACAGTACTTCACACTGTTTTACAAAACTAATCTGTCAAATATTGATATACCTTTACTAATACAGAAAGCATATTACATTTGTATTACTACTAACAGAGAGAACTTGCAATGCTGGTGGCAGTTTTAGGTATAAATGTCCTATAACCCAACTGTATAATTCATTAGTTTTTTTTTTGTTTGTGTCATTGGCCCAGGTGGTAATTGGAAAGGGTCGCTTTAACAGTCCACCTACCCAGTTAGCAAAATTAAATAGATAGATAGATAGATAGATAGATAGATAGATAGATAGATAGATAGATAGATAGATAAGTTAGTAAGATAGATAGATAGATAGATAGATAGATAAATGCATGGATTCAATACAACCTCCTCGATACTTGTGTTATGTGGATTTAATACAACCTCCTAGATATTTGGGGGGCTATGGATTTAGTACAACTTCCTAGATACTGGGGATGTAGATTTCATACAACTTCCTAAATACTTTGCGGTTGTAAATCGAATACAACCACGTAGATACTTGGGGTTGTGGATTTAACACAACTTCTTAGATACTTGGGAGTTTGGAATTTATACAAACTCCTAGATACTTGGGGTTGTAGCTTTACTGCAACCTCCTCGATATCTGGGGTTGTGGGTTTACTAGACCTTAAGAGAGTGAGTATTGAATAATAAGTGAAATAAATGGCATACTAGATCAACATATTGATGGTTAGAAATCTAGAAGATTCTTCATGAACCAAATCTTATACCAATAAAATTCCAGCAAAAAACGAATAGGAAGACACAGATACAGCTGATATATCCAGTTCAAAACTTTTACTGCAGTGCAACAAAACACAAGCGCTTTCACCAAACAGGCATCATCAGGTGTATTACAAAAGCACTAACAAACACACCCCTACTTATACATCAAATGTCACATGATACAAATTCAAATTTAAAACCACAAATTTAAAGACACAACACATATAAAAGACATATAAATTAAATTTAAAAACATACATAAATAACGCATACTAAAACTATACTTCAATACTAATAACTACCTTCTTAGGGGTCTCTTCTTTAATTTGGGTACTAATGGAACTGATTCATTAAGCCCATGTCCTACATCAGCCCTAAACCTCACTATCCATGAGGATTCCAAATCCTCGGTCTTAGCACGTATATCACCCTGCCTCACATTCTCATAAACCCTAGCAATTACTAAAAATTTAAAACCATGACTAGAGTCAGTACTCAAAACATGCTTTGCCAATGCACTAACCACATTACCTTTATTCATATGGTAGATATGTTCTCTTATGCATTCTCTGAAGGGACGGTCAGCCTTATCTATGTAAAACTTTTTGCATACAATGCAGTGAGCTAAATAAACAATATGTGAGGTATCACATGTAGCTGCTATTGTGAAATTATAACATCTACCTTGGTCGGGATGTTCAAATTTGCAACTGCTGTCAATACATACACACCAGTTGTAATGACCACATGGTTTAGTTCCAATTAAATGAGAATTCCTACTTGCATCCTTTGGGTAACACAACCTACTTCTCAGTGACCTACTGTTCTTATATAAAAAACACGGCACTTCAGGTATGTGCCTAGAGATATCATTATCAGTTCTAAGGACACCCCAGTGTTTTTTAATGATATCCTTGTGACAATCTACATCACTAGTATAAGTAAATTTAAACCTCAAACCAGTGTTGTACCAATAAAATGTTATTTAATCTCATTAACTGCTTTACCCTTTACAGTCAACTATGGTTCACAGATTATCTCATTAACACCTGTGTGGTGTGGAATGTCACACCTTTATCTGCCTGCAGATGTCTTGCATTCCAGAACACTTTCTGAAAAATAAACTTAAAAGCATAAGATAATCAGATGTAAATATTTTGTGAAAAATAAAAGCTATTAAAACTGTACAAATAGTAGCATTATCAGTAAAATGGATTATTTACAGTGATAATAAATGGCATATTCATAGTCTTTTCCATAAATGCTGCAATATATTAGAATCCACACAAACCCCAAATTAAACTTTTTGTAAACTTTCAGAAATGTTCACATCTTGAGAATTGTACAACCTAGACATATATTGTTAGAATGTTTTTGTTAACTATATATAAGCTTTCACATGACAATAAAGTCCTCTATAAGTACATTTGTATTGAGATATTTATGGAAATATGAAAACATATGCATAATTATATAATTAGTAAAACAAATAATACTAGATATCTCACAAGATGTACAACTTACAGTGCAAATATGAAATACAGTTTTCTTCAACAGCATCCAAGGTTTCAATTAATGTTATGCAACAGTTTGGAAGTTACTAGGTTTTTGAAGAATTAAGTACATATGGAAATATTGCTTATTTTCATATTTACTAGCAAATAACTATCAATATTTCTGGTATATAAACCATCATTGGCAGTGAATTCTCCTGTCTCCCACACTGGTGTTTCACACCATACACCTCCATAACATGTAGGTCTCTTAGTTATGGAAATATGAACATAAGTTTGAAAATATGAATAATAGGTGTGATGCCCCTGCACTGGCCCAATAATCAAGGAGCCTCAATCCTTACCACTTGCAGCAGTGAGTGACGTACACAGTAGGAGGATGACAAGTACGCACACAGTAAAGTACAATTTCCCTTAAGAGCACACAGAGATTACAGTCAGTCTGGGGCGGGTTTCTCCCTCTTTCTCCAGAGCCCCAATAAAACTCCACACTGGCACAGCTATAAAGTTGAGTCCTTAGCCAGGGTTCCATGCCAGGTCCTTCCAGTCCTCTCTCTCTCTGTCCAACCAGTGCTTCGTGTCCCTGCCCAAGTAGCTGACATACATACACACTTTGAGATTTGATTTATACACAAATACACACCTGGGAAAGGTTGGCACTGGTTTACTAGCTACGCCTCCTTCTGCCCAGATGATAAGGTAGGTATCACTGCCACCAGAACCCCTTATTAGCTACTTTAAGGCCCTTCCCAAAGGGTGACCAATCTTACTGTGTAATGTTACTACTATCTAAATGGTAAGTGTTGCCAAGACTTGCAAGGCTATTTAAGAGTGGCCTGTACAGTGTCACCAAATACATATGCAAGAACTCTGAGAGCTTAAATATCTGTAAACAAACCAGCCACAATTAAAACGTTTAAATATATTTAATAATAAATAATAAAAGAACAAGACAATATTCAATAACTCAGCACAGTGTCTGCAGAGTTCAAAATCACAGGAAATATTTTAAAATGGCATTGCAGGACAGCCTCAAATAAATACATAAAACATCTAAGCTAATCTTTACTATATTCCTAACTATCACTAAAAGAAATACTATACCTAAATCTTACTTACAGAACAAGGCAAATACAGATGAGAAGTGCTGAATGGATGTTTTCAGGTCCAAAGATAAGATACAAAATGCCAAATCTCTGAGAGAGTTCCCAAATTAATATCGAAATATTACTGCTGGGTCAGCTGGATGACATCACTATTTGTCACATGCCTCCAGTTCCCATGCTAAACAGATACCAACAGAATTTAAAAGTCTCTGTGAAAAATACTTCTCTCTCAGAAGTTTGGCTAGAACTGGAAGTCATAAAACAATTAACACTTTTACATTTAAAACCTAGTAATTATTTCTGTTTCCAGACAATAGGAAAACCTCTAGCTTTAGACATTGTGTCTGCTTGGTGCACTAAAACTAACTTTTTTATAACACATTGTAAAACACTTTTAACTTATTTTCCTGAAGTTTTGCAAGTTAACTCTGTATGTTCCACCTTCTTCTATTAATATAGTTTATATACATTTCTGTTCTTTTCCAGCAGGATACACTGTGGTTACATTCTTGAAGCTCAGCGCATAGCATACAGTTCAACACACACTTCTGTACCAGTAGTTTAATATCCACATAATATATAGTTCTCTTACATTTGTAAGACAAGCCTATGGATCATATTAATATTCACAAATGATATATGATTATTTACAAAATTCCAGATAGCTGGGCTGGCAGCCTCAGGATAAGTATCAAACAAAGATTAATTTCGCCATTGCAGGCCACCTGAGACTAGCAATCTTAGTGTCATTTTTCTAATAACTTCTAGCCCATTTTAATATTGCATATTATTAGCTGGTAAGTCTGTTAGTTAAAGAAGCCTGACTCAAAATGTTCTGGATGTCATAAGGCTGCCTAGTTGTAAACTGGAAGCATACAAAAAAGGTGTTTTAGGCTTGAGTGAGTTAATAGATGATCCAATTTTCTATGTATGTGTCTCTGGGCTTTGCTACATCCCAAGCATTCCATTGTTAGAACTCCTAGACAGAATGAGAAGGGGTATTCAATTTCCTTATTAAAACTATACCTTATGGTTCCCTGTAAATATTTTTGTATTATTGCTTAGTCCAGAATATACAGTAATGTGGAAGGACCTAAGCTTGGTGATTTTTTAGGTGGCACACCTGGGCATTTTCCTACGTCCAGCAATGTGATCCTTTCCCACAGTCAGGGCAGTCTGTAAGTGACAAGAGGCATGCTTTATATAAGATGGAGAACAAAATCATAAGGTATGTTTTGTAACTGGTAGACGGGTTGCTTCAAAGAGCTAACCATTCTCCAGGTGAAATGGTACTATGAAACGTTTATGGCCTACTGGGTGGAAATTTCCTTGCAAACACAAGTTAGACATGGGCTTTGGTTATGTGCCAACTAATGAATGAGACAAGTGTCTCCATTTTAGTAGGTACGAATGCATTCTCCATTGTTCAAGCCAGATGAGGTAATGTTTGGTGGAACTGTCAGACTTCCAGGATCAAAGCTTTCTGAGATTGTTCTGAGGATTGAAGTGAATGCATATTTGTCTTATTTTAATGATGTCTCTTCTATGGTGTCTTGCTGGGAATCCTGCTAAATATTCACAAATGGCAAATATATTTAAGATTCTAAACAACACTACTTTTACCCCTCCCTCACTCTTAATAAGCTCAGCTAGAATGATGTATGGATCTGCCTCTCAAGAGTCAAACTGATAGTGGTTATTGTGGGTTCCAGGGCATTCTATGTGTTCAAGCTACTTTAGAAGATTTGCATGATGATGTCTCAGTTAATTTCCAAAGAGGATACATTTGAATGCTTTGAAGTGTTGAATTGTGTTTTTCAAACATAGTACCCGAATGGTTATCTCACAGACATAAAAAAATTGTAAGTTCTAGCCACTTCAGCATGTTCAGTCATCCTTGAAAACTGAGAGAAGTGCCATTTACATGATTCTCAGTCCATGAAGTGGAACTGTAATACAGTGTCAAGTCAGCTCATATAAACTTGCTGATTTCATAGAAATTGTTAGGCAGTAACAGTACATAAGGTGAGCTCCTCCACACAGGACTTTGGTGACAGGATGTATGACATGTCTCTGTTATATGTACAAGAATAAGTAAAAGAGACCATTTGTTCATTTTTTGGTATTTGTCATGTAACTTATGTGGCATTAATCCTGAAGATGTATTAATGGAATGTTTTGTGTATATTAGAGTCTATTCATTTAAGTACCACATGCAAATTAGAATGTGTTGACAGCCTTGTTTGGGTATCTTGGCTTCTTTTTGAGAGATACAGTTTTGTTTCTCAAGTTTTTTTCCTTTTCTGTTTTATGGAGACAAAGCTTAAAAAAATAAAATCGACCCATAATGCCTGACTACATGATGTGAAAACTCAAACGTGAAGCATATCCCAGTGTGTAATATATTCAAGTTAGGGACCCTGGACTTTTTGTACAAGCAGATGTTATACCTAAAATATTACTGGCCCCTTTCTACAATAGACCTTTGATACATAACTATACATTCACTTTTTTAATGTACTTGTTAACCAGTGCAACCACCACACATCTCCATAGTATGCTGTTAACTGGTCATAGGTGTTTAATTTTTATAATCAGGATGACAGTTCACAGTTTTCCTTGATTCATTCAGCCATCAAAAAGTTGTGGGTAAATTTCTCATCTCTTTGCATCCACTCTTAGACCCAGCAGCACCATGTAATTACAATAAATGTATTATCTACAACACCAGACATGTATATGTGGTCATTCTGCAAGCTTCACTGAATGTTTGAAATATAAGTGCCCTATCACTGATCACTTAACGAACTTCAGAAAATGTTGTCATTATACAGATGCCAAACTTATTCAGTAATGATATATGTAACTATAATACAGCAAACTGGAAATGTTATGCCCTAAATCCAGTCCCATGTTCATCCACCTATTGTCTTCTTGCAATCGTTTAGTATTATCAAAGAATTTGCTTTCATCTCCATTTGAATAACTATCAAAATGTTCCCTGAAAAATGCATACAGGTTGTTTTCCTCTTCTATATTTACATTACCCACATTACCCACAGTTAAACTCATAATGGCTTTCTTGGCATTTATTTTTGACAGAAAGAGTTTAATTTTCATTTCTCCATCTGCTGTGTATTTGTCCAGCATAAAGTATTTGTGCAAACAGCAATAAATATTATTGTTGCTGCTCATCACATGTGGAAACTTTACGTTCAGCCATTTTGACGACACAAGTGACATAGACCGTGCATACCTTATGTCCGGAATGGTTGCATCCCTCATTCGTTTTAAAGTTCTGAAGAAGTCCAGCGTGTGCTGGACAAAAGCACTTGGACTATTGTGATTATTGTTGGATTAAACTGATTTTGGACAACTACAAGTTTGTTCGTTATTTGCACCATTGGTCTGACTGGCAGCAAGGTGTTTTTCTATTTCTGATTATTGTAGAACTGCACTTCAATTTTCTTAATGCATAACTTATGCAATACACCCCCCAGCAGTAAGCATATACACATATCTGGCTTGTGCAAATACAGATGCAGTGCACATAACACTCCTCATCTTTCATGCCTGAACCTCAGAAAGGAAAGCAACAAGTGTTATCAACAAGAGATTAGTTTGATATAGTTAGTTTGATATACTGCATTCCAATTCTTCAAGAGTACTAGTTATCTAGATAGTGTTGTCTTTCCTGTTTTGAACCAACACCACAGTACTAGTTATGTACATAGTGTTGTCTTTATTGTCTTGAACCATCACTACTGTATTGGTTATTCAGATAATGTTGTCTTTCCTGTCATGAATCATGACTCTGTACTAGTTAGTTAGTGTTACCTTTCCTGTCTTGAACCATCACCACTGTACTAGTTGTCAAGATAGTGGTGTCTTTCCTGTCTTGAACCATCACCACTGTAATAGTTATCTAGATAGTGTTTACTTTATTTTCTTGAATCATCATCACTGTACTAGTAATCTTGTCTTTGTTGACTTGAACCATCAGAGTTGCACTAGTTATTTCAATAGTGTTGTCTTGAACCATGATCACTGTACTAGTTGTCAAGATAGTGCTGTCTTTCTTGTCTTGAGCCATCACCACTGTACTAGTTATCTAGATAGTGTTGTCTTTCTTGCCTTGGACCATCAATGGTGTACTAGTTATCTAGATAGTGTTGCCTTCATTGTTTTCAACGATCACCACTAAACCCAGCATTGCAAATGTACATGCTATTGTAATGTTAAGGAACAGCATAAAGGTATGTCTAATAGAATCCATTTGCATCTGACTATTCAATTTAACAGTATTATTAAGCTGTCTGTGTCTAAACAAATATATCATCTTCAGTAAGAAACTACTGAATTACTGAGAAACATATCTCTGGAATACAGGAGAAATTGTTACAGAAATAAGCTCATAAGAAAAAAATAACAAAAATAGAATAGAATCTGCTAAAATTTTAACTGTATTAAAAAAAATTCCTGGTGCCTTGGCATCTTGTCTTCTGAGGAAGATCTATGAGAATGAATTACATCAATCAATAAATAATTAATCTGCTTAGCAACAATGAATTGAAGAACAGAACATGAAGCTAAAGAAATAGCAGAAATATTGTTTCTTACATTAAACATCAACATATGTAAAATATGTAATTTATCATATCCAATTTCTTACATAAATATATAAACAGAAGAATATTTGGGCATACAAAAGAATGCTAGATCATTATTTTTATCGGTGTTTAACCCTTTCTTCCCTGTCTGAAATTTAAGAAACAATGAAACTTCAAGCTTAAATAAAGTAAGAAAAAATATCACTTCCCCTTTACAACGTATATTTTGCCAAATCACTTATGAATAGAGGTTGTACATCTCTTCATATACTTCCAACATGTAAAGTGTAAGTGAGTTTATTTTTATTTATTTATTTAACATTTATTTATCTGGAAAGTCTGACTTGGAACAAAGCCAATGTTCAGCAAGGGCCTGGGGAGAAATGCTCCCGACACAAGTTGTCTAATATTGCCGTTTTAATGTCACCAAAATGTTTTAATATTCTTACTTTTACCTTTCTTTTATATCCGCGGTGGTGCAGCAGTAGCGTAGTTGCCTCACAGCAAGAGGTTCTTCCGTTCGATTCCCGGCTGGAGTGCCTTCTGTGTGGAGTCTGCATGTCCTCCCAGTGGTTGGGTGGCGTTCGAAAGACATGCGTAAATGGGCGTGCCTTCGTTGAAGGTTGGACATCAAGCTGGCACCTTGGCATTCGTGAAAATCTACTGCCAATCATTAGTGGACCGGAGTTCTGCTGTGGCGACCCCTAACCGGGAATAGCCAAAAGACAAACAACAACAACAACAACTTTTAGCTTTCTTTTACTCTGGTTGATAAACCACTTATGTTCCAAGCTAATATGTCCAGTAATACTCATTTATCAAATAAATAACTAAGTACTTCCCTGACAAGGGGAATACTGCTATCAACAAGTTAGTTTCCCCAGGGTTATGCTCTTCCAGTGCACATTTCGGTTGGGTTTTACCCCTGTGATCTCCCCAAGAGTGGCAAACTCAACTGCAGAATTTATGGTATTTACATAATGTCACTGGAGGCAAAGCTCTCACATAAAAGCACTCATAATGTCAATAAAGTGGTTAATAGAACACATGCTGCACCTATCACACATAATTCAAAGCAGACATATAGACCCACATATGCTGAGCCATGTAAATGTAACCTTCCTAAACCCCAAAGCTTTCCTAGATGAACTATGCATAAAAAAATACCCTCAACAACCCCAAATGGACCTTTTCAAAACAACACCCACATCACCACATACAGCGACATCTCATGGAGCCTCTACTTCTAAGTCCGTAGGGCAAGCCACTACAGAATCCAACATTCTACTCATTTGAGACTCCATTGTTAGACACACTGCTGTCCCTCTTACCAGGCTGAGTAAGGAGAAACTCATGGTCAGTTGCTTATCAGGGGCCAGGATCTGCCACATGACGCACACATTCAGGTCACTGGAGCACAAGTACCAGTATGACTCAATCATAGTCCATGTGGGTGTAAATGACCTGAAACATACTTCCCTAGACTACACGAAGAGAGATATCATAGAGCTCTCAGAATATGTGTCCCAGGCTGGTGTGAGCCTAGCACTGAGCAGCATTCTACCTCCTGCAAGGATGATGCCACAATATGAACAAAAGATGACTGACTTTAATATTTGCCTTACTTTCTGGTGTCATTCTAAGGGGGTGTAATATTTGATAGCATGGAAGGAGATGGCCTAAAGACCACGCTGCTTTACCAGGGATTGTCTGCACCTCTCCTCTCTAGGCTTTCAAATATTAGCTAAAACATTGTCCTTCCACATATTGCCTTTTTTACACAATGCCAAACTGAATGTATATCCAACGTAGCAAATCAAAACCAAAAAAAAAATCTAAAGGTGTTATTACTCAGTGCTAGGAATCTAAACAAAACACTGAGACATGGTTTAAAGCCATGGAGAGCACACTGACAGTGGAAATTTATAATGCTTTCCACACATTTAGTACAGCTACTACACAGAGACTAAAGGTGGAGGTGTTTCAATTTACATTAAAAATAAATATACCTCAAGGCTGGTCAAACAGGGCAATGCACTTGAGCTTCTCCATGTTCAAAGTACTATAGGAAAAATCAAATACCAGTTCCTTGCAAGCTATAGGTCTCCTTCTATGACCTACGAAACTTATACCGTGCATTCAAACGTACTGGAAACACCCACCTTCCAACCCAATACCATATTCATGGGCGACTTTAGTTACCCCACTATTAACTGGGAATCATATAAGACAACAAATGTACAGGCACAGAGATTCTTTAAAGTAAAAATAAAACCTGGAACCCCAGTTAACACTGGAATATTCAGGAACTACTCTAATGCTAACTTCCTACTATTAAGTGATAACCTGGCAAAATTTCAAGCCTCCATAAACCCTGAGAACACTGCTGCCTATGCAGAAATATTCACCAAAACCCTATATAAGTGTATTAATACCTGCATAGAGGCATTTGTACCCACAAGGAAGAAGAACAGAACTAATTCAAAAAACAAGCCACCCTGGTGGAATCACAACATCAATAGGTTGTATAACAGAAGGAAGACAATCATGCCAAAAACTAGGAAGTGAAGCACCCAGAAGGATAAAAATACTCTCATCAAACTAAGCAATCAGAAGGCAAATAATGTCTATCAAAGCCAAATTTGAGATAAATTTGGCCTCCCAGGCCTAGGACAAACACACGGCATTCTTTAGCCATGTCCGCAACCTCAAAGGCAATAAACAATTAGGTGCAGAGCTCGTTGTAAATGCAGCCACCTATACTGAGCCAGAAAATATAGCAAACCTACTGGCTGACAAATTCAGCTCCAATTTTATGCCCTCTCCCCATCAAACTTCCCTCAGGAAATACCATCAAATATAACTCTCCTGCTATCACTATGGAACAGGTCCTAAATGTTCTCTCTAAGGCCAAGAACACTGCATCAATGGGCCCAGACAATATCCCAGAATGCCTTCTAAATAGCGTGAAACATGAACTACCAGGACCTCTGGAATTGCTATTTAGATGTAGCCTCCAAACAAGCCTCATGCCTGATGAATGGAGAACAGCAACAATCATCCCTCTGCACAAAGGTGAGCTATCTACAGACCCTGGAAACTACAGACTCATAAGTTTCAGTAGTCCAACATGTAAAGCCATGTAAATAATTATCATGGAAATGATCAATAATGACATAGGAAATCTTCAGAAACTGGACCCAACCAAATTTGGTTTCAACAAGGGTAGCTCATGCCTACTCAACCTGGTGGACTTCTTTGAGATGGTCAACAAAGCAATGAATGATGACAATATGGTTCACACTGCCTACCTTGACTTAGCCAAGGCATTTGACACAATCCCCCACTTGGGCATTGTGGACTAAATTTACAGGTTGTGTACAAACCCTTATGTAACCTCATGGATAGCCAGCTGGCTCACAGACAGGACCCAAGAAGCTAGAATTAGGCAGTGCACCTCTACAAATACCCAGTTCAAAGTGTAGTCCCTCGGGGATTGGTCCTGGAACTACTCCTTTTTGGCATTTACTACTCTGAAGTCAAAGCCATTGTCAATGGCCTCTAGCTGAGTAAATCTGCATATGATTGCAAATTACACGTTATCACTGAATTGCCTGCAGACACAAATGTTCTCCAGGAAGAGCTGACACAGACAAATAACTGGCGTCAGAGCCATGGCTAAAACTGTCAAGAAAAACATAATAGTATCCTTCAGGAAGTCATCCACCACTGGTAACAATCATATTGATAACACAGTCCTAAGAGCTGACCCAGTAGTCAGGGACTTGGGGACACACATAGGCAGTAATCTAGCCTTTGACCATCACGTGTCTATAATAGTGAGGAAACCTTTCTGTGTTGTGCAACTTATAAACAAAAGTATGGACTCTAGGTCCAAGGAAGTCATTGTTCCATGTATTCGGCATTCATCAGACCTATCATTGAGTACAATGCCCCCTTTGGTTTGTACCTAACCAGGCATATCCAACAAATGGAACATTCACAGAGGTTCTTCACTAAAAGAATACAGGGTATAATTTACATATCCTTTACAGACTGCCTGAAGTCCATATCCCAATAGTCTGTCTCCTACAGGCTGTTGAGGGGAGATCTATGCCTGGCATAATAGGCATTGTCAGGCCCCACTCTGATGGACATCCTGCATATCTGCAAAACAAACAGCACCAGAATTACCTATTCTAAAGACTTAAACCTTGTGCATGTGATATGAATGGGACCTGAAGGAGAGACAGGTATGTATCCCAGGGATTATCCTTCTCTGGAACAGGCTCCCTATCCATGTGAAACAGAGTTCCTCCCCTAACCCATTTCAAGTATAACTTAGACAATTGGATGGGGAACAGGAAATTTAATCCTGGTTTCACACTTATTTCTCTAACAGACGCAGGCAGCCTGTAAGCAGTTCATTTCCCAGGCCCTTGCTTGTAAAAGTTTCATCTCCCAAGCCCTGGCTTACACTTTATCAAGGGTACCAGAACTTGTCAGAGATTTGGGATGCATGGCTAGCCTTAAAAAGGTCCTTGTGGTTGTTAGCCTGGTAAACATTTGTGAAGCTTAATAAAATAAATAATATAGAGTATCTAATCACTATTACAAGTAGAATAACCATTTGTACTGATTAACTGAGGACCCAGGTAGATGTTTTACAAGAAAATAAATGTTGTATCATTTGCAATTTAAAGTTACCAACCTGTCCAGAAACTGTGAAACTATTAAAAGTAAAAACAGAATATGTTAACAAGTTGTGCAGACAAGGTCCCATTCTATATGTGAAAACAAACTTGAGAAACACAGTGTCCTTTGGAGAAGGATTCTGAGGCATAGAACGCCAGTGATCATTGGTGCATTGGACATTGGACTATGCTAGCGATGTGTGTATCAGTATGAAACTAATATATAAAAATGTTGAAAAATGGGGTTCTAGAATAGAACTTTGTGGGACCCTGATGGCAGCTTCTTTAAAGGATGAGTAATTATGTTGCCATTTTATTGCTTGTTGCCTTTTAGATTGACAACTAAGGAACCATGGAAGGGAGGATTGTGAGTCCAACAGAAGAGAGTTCAATAAGTAGAAGATGGCGTGATCCTGTGTCATATGATTTAGAGAAATCTATGAACATGGCGGATACTAGTCGGCCATTATTTTAATACTGGTTTATAGTGTTTGTGAAATTAGGAGAGATATGGTTGTAGTATGATGGGATCTGAAACTATTCTGAGTTTTAGAAACAAAGATATTTGAGTTAATGTACTGAGAGAGGGGAGAGAAGTATAATATGTCTGTAATTATAAAACCCTGAAGATGTGCCTCTTTTAGGTAGTGGTATAATATGAGTTTTTTTTCCAAATGGATGGAGCATATTTTCCAGATATGGACCTATTTATCAGAATGGAGACAGGGGAAGCTATAACATCTGCAGCTATTTTAAATAGTCAGATGACAGCTGGTCACATCTGGGTTTTAGCTTAAACAGGAGCTTTCTAATAGTGGAGGTGGGTGCAGGGATGAAATCAAATAGTCGAGAATGGTCATGACAGGATGAGCATAGTGAGGTGAGAAAGGAGGTATTATCGTTGATGAGGGATATTATTGTCGTCATAAAATAGGAGTTACACTGAGGGGACATTGAATCTATAGCATTAGTGGCTGAGTGGGAAGGCATGGTTGTTTGGCCAGGATGTAATAAATTATTTAGGGATGGCCAGAATAATTCTGTGTTGTTTTGATGTTTGTATTGGAGGTTACTGTAATAAGTCTATGTATCCTATGCACTGCCCTTTATCTTGGGCTTTTAGATGATGTCATTGTGTCACTGTAGCACACAAAGTCTTCCATAGCCAAAACTCTGTCACTTCACATTCCCGCCACAGAACTCCTGTGATGGGTTGCTCCAGTGATTAGTGAATTACAATAGATTTCACTCATGGGTACATCAGTCTTTAAGATTCTGGCATTAAGATTAAGGGCCATAAACAATTTGGCCATTTCAGTTTAAAGTAGCTTCTACTGCCCTATGTTTCAGTGAGACCACTATGATAATTGGGTCAGGAGTTGCTAACTGTTGTTCACAGGACTTCCTTAGAAGGCTCTGATAGCCTGCATTTTTGTCTTACCTGAATACCACCCTGCGGAATCAATTACTTTCTTGATACAGACGTGTTGCCAAGGACTCATTCCAAAGGTCCCTCAGGTAACATCAGTGGAGATGAGTATACCTGTATCCATGGAGAGAATCTATTTTAGCTTTTGAATTTGTTACAGTTTTTATTTTGTAAAGACTTTTTAAAGTATGCATGCATTTTTTGCAGCAGTTTTTAAATTATATTTTTAAGTGCAGTCCTTAGGCTTAGGCATGTCAATAAATGACAGTTAAGAATAAAGATGCTTATGAACATAGTATCAAAATGTAGTGAAAGTCTGAAAAATATCCAGTCCAGGCAGCTGAAGGTTGTATCTTTGTTACCTTCAGATAATACCATCCTTTTGGTCTCAAGTGAATTTGACCTCCAGTGAATAGTGAAGTAGTTTACTGCTGAGTGTAAAGCAGCTGTGATGAAAATTTCCCCTTATATTTTGGTGGCACGCTCATGGGTGAGGGTAGATGGGATCAAGACATTATCCAGGGAGCAGCAGTCACAGTACTTTAGGTGTACTACCTGAGCTTATTGACAGGTAAAAAAAAGGCTGGGTCATATAACAAAACTGTCACCTTACTGCTCAGTCTACATGTCCATCCCCATTTATGTCAGCATTCAAAAGGCTGTGGTTATAAATACCAGCTGGAAAATGAGGTTCCTGTATTGAGTTTCTGGGTTTACTTTGTGTGACAAGAAGCTTAACTGCTGGCATATTAGCTTAACTGTTAAGAGGGACCTTAGAGTAGAGGTGTTCCTCCACAAGGTTGAGAGAAGTCAGTTGATGTGAATTCAGCAACTCCTGGAGAAACCACCTAGGTACCTCCAGTGGGAGATGAACCAAATATGGCTAATTTGCAGGAGGCCTGAGGCAGAGCCATGGTGTGTTGGAGACTATATATCTCAGCTTGCCTGGGATCTTATAGGTTATTCTGGGGACTGTTGCAGTAGATAGGAAAACCTGTTCTGTCTTGCTCAACTTGGTACCACCAAAATCTTCAGCAATAAAGTGTTTTGCAAAATAGATGGTTGAAGGGATAGTTTTACATCAGTTGTTAGTTCACCAAGATTTACTTTGTTACTGTTTCAGCATCTAAGTCATAACTTGCCCTATACAGTACCTATATTACTGGAAATTTCCATGAAGTTTGCTTCCATGCACTGTTTCTCAAAAAACATTCCCTCTTCTTCCCATAATGTACATTACAGATGGAGTCACTGTGTAGTGAACACTGCATAATTCCTTTCCTGATAAGCAAACTGGAGCACTGGATCAGGTCAACAGTGTTCCACTACAGTGATAATACTACGTACATAGTGTTTGTAGCTGACTGAGATTAACTGAAATCAATTAGAAGAAATAAAAAGGACTTCTGGGGGGTGAAGGATATAAATCAGAGAGGATATAACCGTCCATACTCTACAACCCTATAACATTTGCTAAAGGTCAATAGAATCATGTTCTAAAAATATATCTCAGAAAAGGGGAATTATTTGTGTTGTTACAGTGGAGGTATTTTTCAAAGGCCACATTCATTTTTTCTCAGAGAGGTGTACTCTTGGAGACTGTACTCTGAAAATATTAAATCATGTAGATTTGTATAACTCTCAAAGAGATCCTATTCAGCAAATGTGCCAAGAGCCAAATTCCAGTAACAGTTTTTGTATAGGTTCATAGGTTGGTACTCGGCTATCAGCCCTAGGGCCTATACAACCCTAGCTAGAACAATTTCCTGGCTATTTTTTCCCACACTATTTACTTCCCTGGACCCCTGTCTAGCAGGGTGACTGACATGATCCCTGGGGTGAATTTCCTTTCTCCCATCCAATCGTCAAGGTTCCTTTTGAAGAGGACCAAAGAGGCACTCTGCTTGACATGTATGGGCAATCTATTCCAGAGTCTGGGGAGTCTCTGGGTCAGGAACCTATCCCTCCAGCATGTTTTGTTTATTGTGATGACAAGGTTTAGATCCCTGGAGCATGTGGCTCTGAGGGATTGGGATTTCTTTAAGTGTAGCATGTCCAACAGCTCTGGGTTTGACATGGCCTTGTATGTTAAGCAGAGATCGCCTCTGAGTAGACGATATGTGACAGAGTATAGCTGGAGTTTTTTAAGGCGGTCAGCGTAGGGCATCTGCTTTAGGCCTGTGATTCTTTTAGTGAGGTATTTCTGCGGCCTTTCCAGTTGTTGCAGATGTCTTGAGAGGTACATACCAAACGGGCATTGTATTCTATAATGGGTCTAATGAAGGATGAGTACAGTGGGACAATGACCTCCTTTTTTCTGGATGAAAAGCCCTTAGTGATGAGGTGTGCCACATAGAAGGATTTCCTGACTGTTGTGGCGATGTGGTTATCGAAGGTGAGACCACTGTCCACCTGTGTCCCTAAGTCTCTTATCACACTTTCGGTGTTTAGTGTACTGCCACCTATATGGTAATTCATGGATACATGTTTTTTCCCAAAGGGGATAACTATACATTTCTTGGCATTGAGCTTGAGCCCATGGCTCTGGCACCAAGCATCTGTTTCTGTAAGGCCCTTTTGTAGAGTATCCACATCAGTAGGGGATTCAATAATGGCACCCAGTTTGCAGTCATCTGCGATCTTTGTTATCCAGAGTCCCTTAGTGTTGGCCTGTACTTCAGAGAAGTAGATGCCAAACAAGAGCGGTCCCAGGACTGAACCCTGAGGTACTGCACTTGTCACCTGTCTGGAACTGGATTTGGAGTCAGCTACTTTTACAGTGTGGGTTCTATCAGTAAGCCAGTTAGCAACCCATTGGGTGACGTAGGGATTAATGCCCAGCTTAGTAAGTTTATCTATGATTCCAGAGTGGGGGATGGTGTCAAAGGCCTTGGCAAGGTCTAGATAGGCTGTGTGAACCACCTTACCCTTGTCCATGGCTCTGGAGACTGATTCAAAGAAGTCAATCAGGTTCAGGAGACAAGATCGGCTTTGATGATGGGATGGTAGTTCCCAGGATCCAAGGCAGATCCCCCCTTGTGGAGTGGGATAACTGTAGCTCTGCACCACTCAGTGGGCATGAAGCCTGGGGTGAGGCTATGATTAAACATGACACTTAGGTGAGGTGCCAGTTCATATTGTATTTCATGCAGTACACAGCCCGGGATGTCATCTGGTCCCATGGATGCTGTATTCTTAGCTTTGGAGAGTGCGTTTTTTACCTGTGTGGCCATTATTACCAGAATTTGGCAATCTTTTGGTATTGAGATGGGCCCTTTAGGGGGTGAGGGGGGGGTGAAGCTGGCACTGAATCGATCTGCCAGGATATTTGCAATATCCTTGGGATCAGTATATTTAATGCCATTCTGTTGTAGCTCAGAGCAGATCTGAGCATTGCCATTTAGATTCTTGACAGAACTATAGAATGCCTTGTGGTTGTCTTTGGAATCTTTGGCAATTTTATTTTTGTAACTAGCTTTGGAGGATTTTATGAGGCATCTCAGTTTCTTACTGAGGCTGGTAAGGAAGTTTTTTGCATCCTGGGATTTTCCTCTTTTCTGCAACAGTTTCTTCCTTCTGTTGTAAAGTTTGTTTATGGCAGGGGACCACCAGATTGGCTTCCTTTTTTTGGATGAGAGCATCTTGGTTCTATTTGGGATGGCACGATTCATGTTTATAGGAACAAGTCACATTATCTTTCACCCTCTTGGTGTCATAATTTTGGACAGAGCTAACAATAATGGAGGGACAAAGGTCCAAAATCATGGACATATTTCAAACATTGCTCTTATTAACCTCAAAAGTTGATAGAGTAATACAATTTGCATCAGCGTGCATTTTCTGAATGATATGAAGTTGAAACTCAAATGTTTGTCATCATTTAGTGTCATCTACCTTCAGACATTTACAAGAAAAAAATGTTATGAGGAACAGACCACAAATCTGGGCATTCTGTCAAATTCTGGACAGTTGAGAGGTATGCACCACAGGCATCAGTTATCTTTATTATATTATTATTATTATTATTATTATTATTATCATTATTATTATTATTATTATTGTTATTATTATTATTATTATTATTATTATTATTATTATTATTATTATTGTTATTATTATCGCTATTTTACAGAAAAAAATAAAAGAAAAATATAACAAGACATTTATTATTCTCATTGTCTTGACATACATTGGCTTTTATAAATAATGCAACTTACCAAATATTGTACTTTAGGCCACTTTGCACAGATTCACATTATCTTTCAGTTGCAGTCATTTGCTTTGTCAGATTCAGATCCCACTGACTTATTTCAAGCTGGTGATATTGTGACGTTGATCCCGTTGCAGGAAATTGCATGCATCAGCTGTGCAAATTTAGGGAATGGTTTCTCTAAATGTGCTTCATTTTACACACACACACAGATACATGCACACAGACACACACGCACACACGCACACAAGTACACACACACCCATACACACCCATACACACACACACACACCCACACACACACACACACACACACACACACACACACACACACACACACACAGAGACACACACACAGACACACATGCACACAAGCAAACACACACCCATACACACCCATACACACTCACACACACACACACACACACACACACACACACACACACACACACACACACACACACACACACACACACATGCACACAAGCAAACACACTCATACATACACACATACACACACACACACACACACACACACACACACACACACACACACACACACACACACACACAGACACACACGCACACACGCACACAAGCAAACACACACCCATACACACCCATACACACACACACACACACACACACACACACACACAGACACACGCACAGACACACGCACACAAGCAAACACACACCCATACACACCCATACACACACACACACACACACACACACACACACACACACACACACACACACACACACACACACACACACACACACACACACACTCCATTCTTCTCCCTGTATCCTCCCATCTTGGGCTCCCCATACCATGCAGATTACTTGTTTCTTCCTTTTCTCACATTTTCCTAACTCTGCAGCTTCTTCAAGAAGCCATAACTTTTTATATGCTGTGAAGTGCATTTTAAAGATTGTTTTTTTCATTTTACGCAATCTCTTCATCCAATGATGACTTGAACAGAAATTATGATTAAGGAAAGAAATTCTGTGTTTCTTTTCAGGTTTAGTTTTCTTTGCATTCTTTCAACACAACTTTACTTATCAAGACAGCGCACTAGTAACCATTTAAAAATAATTAAATTAAGCCTGTGTACCCAGAAGCCATAAGGGTTATAGATGCTCTGGGATGCATTTTAGAGCATTTCCCAATCTTTTAATCCAATAGTGCTCTAAAGAATAGGCATGAATAAGAAAATGATTTCAGTCTTATTTTTTTCTTTCATGGAACACATAAGTTGTGCCCGAGGCTTAATGTTCAAAGCTGTCAAAATAATAGCTCACAATAGACTAACAAGCCAATTGTTGTGAGGATGCACAGGTCCTATCTGAGAATATTGACTCTCTAACTTTCACAAAAAAAGTCATACACTGCTTATGCATCCCTCCATGTTAGAGTGGGATGAAAGCAGAGGTTCGAATTGCCACAGTCATGCATTTCGATTGACTGCTGACATACATACACACAGCATGGCTCCTCATGCCTCACTCCTCACCCCAACCCCCAAAAGCAGCCACCTGTATGCACATCTGATGTGTGATTGTGAGGAAAATTTAAAGAAGATAATGATTTAGAGTAACGTATTCCATTTTGTTTCTCCTTGACACTACACTACCTACACAAGCTATAGTAACTTTCTTTGTACACCTTTTGGGTTTATGAGAAAAGTAACAGAAACAATGACTACACTGTGTCCAGCCCAAACACAAAGTATAATGATCTCCGGTGAAAACCTCTAAGGTCTGACTGTGATGAAATGTAACGAAGTAATAACCATACAGCAAATAGCAATACATTGTGCAACACTGGTACTGCCACACCAGATCAGTAACTGTTGTTTAGCAGCCGTCAACAGCAGGGGTAAGTCACTTTTATTTACCTCATTGAGGACTAATGCATACCTGTTACTCCTCTGGATTTCACATACCTTCCCTGAATTTGCCTCATAATTTTGCTCTGGCTTTTGTAAAAAGTTTGATATGCTGGTAAATTATTCAGATTACAGACAGTCAATAAATATAGTCAGAGTTTTGTACTTCTTATTGTCCAAAATGCATGTTGATGCAAAAATTGTTATTCCATTAACTTTTAAAATGAATTAGAGTCATGTTTAAAATGGGTTCCTGATTTTGAGCCTTTATTCTCCTGTTATGTTTGACACTTTGCAGAACTCTTCAACAAAGAAGATGAGAGTTACAGTATCTGGATGTTCTGCCAATATTTATAAAACTCCATGAAAGGGAAAACAATCCCTGAAAGTCAGAAGTATCAGCTCTTCTTAAAATCCAAGGTTTGCACTGTGATCAGTCACTCTGGGCTGCTGACCTGTCTATGCTTACCTTACTCATGTTCAACATCAGCTTTATCTTAACAGGATCATATCACAGCCTGTTCACGTTAAAGGGCATAATCAGAATATTATACATTTTTTTCTCCTCATTTTCCCAACCAGCAGCAGCTTTTGTGAGCCCCCCTCCCACAGTCAAGAATGATTAACTGGCCCTCTGCAGCCACAGGTATTACAGGTACTTAAAACAGTCTATGTTGTTAGCTCTACTAGATAGAATGTTCACCACAAGGGTTTAACTAAGCCAGGGGCACTATGTCAGTGATAAAGTATTTAATGGAATTGTGAAGCTTGTTACTTGATAAAACACTGTTAATATAACCAGATATCTTTGAATTTTAAAGGAGATATAAATAGAAATGATTAACCACCTGATTTATTAAGTTTACAGGACTGTTGTACTAGCTTTTGTTGGTTTGACAGACTTGTTACAAAATATCAAGATAAGATAACTTGCTGTGGTTGGGAGGCCCCTAGGAATGGGGGCCCCCAACAACCACAGTGTTCGCTGGTGTCTAAAGCTGGCTATGAGCATCATCACAAGAGCTAACCAAAATCCATGGCTTACAAGTATGGTCTATGATCTTCTGAAGGTACGAAATTCAGCATTCAGGGCAAATGACAAGGAAGCCTTAAATGTGGCAAGGACAAACCTGAAGAAAGGCATAAAAGAGGCTAAGAGGGAATATGGGAGGAAGGTACTAAACCACTTCAAGTTCATGAAGGATACCAGACAGTTGGGGCAGGGAATACAACAAATTATGGACTATAAAACAAGAGCTGCACAATGTGGTGCTAACACTGACTACCTAGACAGCCTCAATACCTTTTTCAGAAGATTTGAGGAGAGGAACACCACAACTGTGCAAAGGTTACACACAGAGCAGTACGATGCAGTACAGAGCCTTAACACAATAGAAGTAAAAAGGCTGCTACTGAAAGTCAATCCCAGAAAGGTGGCTGCTCCAGATAATATCTTGAGTAAGGTGTTGAAGAGCTGCACAGACCAACTATGTACAGTACTCACGAATATATTTGACACTTCCATACCTCCCAACCATACCGAATTACTAGTTTTTTACCGAGTTTTGAGGTCCAAATAATGGGGTGCTATGATTCCCAAGTGGCACCTCTTCATTTCTGACTTTTTCCCAGTTTTTTTTTATTTTTACATTTTTTTTCCCAGTTTTGAGCTGACGTCATCACATGCGTAATGACGTCAGCTCTGTCAGGGCTGTCAGCCTGTCGGAATTGCACTCAAGGGCTCAGTGCACACATTTCCAGACTTTGAACGAATGTACACATTTCTATTTCTGCTGATTCTGTGAGCAGGAAACAGTTTTATTCAAATGGATCTATTCTGCGAGCAAACAGTTTTATTCAAATATGGATCTATTCTGCCATTCTCAAGTCCAGTGCGAAATCTCTCTTATCTGCAATGATGAGCAGGAGCTGGGAAGTCCAGGGTGAAAGAACGAGTAGGAAACATTATTTTTATTTATTCTGCTTCTGTGAGCAAACAGTGTTATTCAAATGGATTCTGGTGTTCTCAAGTCCAGGGTGAAATTGGGAAGTCCAGGGTGAACAAACGGAGTGTATGTGTGTGGGCAACAGTGTTATTCAAAGCCCAGGGTGAATGAACAGAGTGTGTGTGTGTGTGTGTGTGTGTGTGTGTGTGTGTGTGTGTGTGTGTGTGTGTGTGTGTGTGTGTGCGTGTGTGTGTGTAAATGTCCCAATTTAATACACCTGGTGGCTAGAGGTACTCAGGCTCAAACCCTGTACCTTGGGTACAGGGTAAAAAGAGTCTAAAGTCCCTAGCCACCACCACTTGTGAATTTATGCCTCATATTTTTGATCTGTTCCTCATAAAATCTGTGGTTTTCAGGAATTTTGTGGCAAATCACTAAAGGATTTAATTCACTAAATAATGACAGGCATTTGAACTTCAGACTTCATATTCTTCAGAAAGTACATGGCAACACAAAACCTTTTATCCTAGCAATTTTCTAAGTTTATAAGATCAGTATTTGAAATTTGCCCCTATTTTGGAGCTGTATTCCCTCATTATTGGCTTTGTCCAGGTTTTTTGTGCTAAGAGATTCAGAGCTATGGTGAAAAGTGAGAACTGAATTCACTAAATGATAGCCATTTAAGTTTCAGTCTTCCTATCTTTCAAGAAACTGCTGATTTGGCATAGTGGTATGTTGCTCTGACTGAAGTGCACAGGGTCCTGGATTCAAGACTTGGCAGTAAAATGCATGGTGGTAACACAACATTTTATTTTAGCAACTTTCCAAAATGTCTGCCCCCAAAAAATGAAATTGAAAATAAGTGTGAGAAGCTGTGCAAGATGCCTATGGCTTGCACTACTGTCATTATATATATATATATATATATATATATATATATATATATATATATATATATATATATTGTGTGGGTGTGGAAGTAGACTTTTATGATGGAGATGTTTTGAATTGGGCAGTTTTGTCATTATTGGTTCATGCATTTTATTTCATTACCTACTGGAAAAATGTTCAAACAATAAATTTAAAATGTGCTCTAACAAGTGTGCTGTATTATACAAGGAATATAATTTAATAAAGTCAGGAAGGTGTATCAATGAACACAGGTATGTTTCTTGTTTTGTGTGCAAGGGGCCAATGATTTGAAAACAGCCCAAAGGTAATCTTTATCCACCACTGGCCAGATGCATTTTCTTTGACTGTGGTGTGGGTTTCAAGGCTGTTTTAATGAAAGTGAGTTTCATGGGCAGAAAAGTTTTAATGCCAAGTCTGTTTTCATTGTGAGACAGTATTGCTTTGTTTAGCAGATGTCTATTACTGTTTGTGCATTGTGCTATAAAATGTAAAAAAAAATGTCTGTTCTTCAGTTTGCTTTTGAAAGTTGGTATCCCACAATTCCATTGAAGCGGGCGGGATTACATAATTATGTATGCAAATGTTATGTTAATCAGTGTACAGATTTGTACCTATTTTTCATGGGCCTTGTCCAGATTTTTGATGTTTCCAGGTTGAAAGGTATGGACACCTCACTTGGCCTAGCAAAGGTCCCTTCATGTTATAAAGAAACAAATATAATCCATCTACCCAGAAAAGCCTCACACTCCAGCTTGAACGACTTCAGACCTGTTGCACTAGCATCCACAGTTATGAAATATTTTTAGAGGCTAGTCAAGAAACACCTGTCTGCAGAGCTACCATCAATTTCTGATCCACTGCAGTTTGCATACAGAGAGAACATATCCATGGCTGATGCAATAGTGGTCACATTGCATCTTGCTCTTGACCATCTGGACAGCAAGGATGGCTATGTGAGAATGCTATTCATCGACTTTAGCGAAGCATTTAACACAGCTGTCTCTGCAATTGATCAATAAACTATCACATCTGGGCATCAGCAAACACTTCTGCAATTGGATCCTGGACTTTTTGATTAATAGGACACAGAAGGTTTGTGTGGGCAAGAATACCTCTAGGAGCATAACATTCAACACAGGTGTTCCTCAGGGTTGCTTTCTCAGCCCCCTATTGTTTACTATCCTGACCCATGACTACACATCAAACATCAGTACAAATCATATCATCAAGTTTGCTGATGACACCACAGTCATGGGTCTCATCAGGAGAGAGAGAACGAGAGTGCATACAGGGAAGAGGTTAACACATTGATTGTCTGGTCTGCAAGAAACAACCATGACCTGAATGTAAGTAAACCAAAAGAGATCATCATAGACTACAGGAAGAGGCAAACACCTCATACATCGCTACTGATCAACAGCGAGATGGTGGAAAGGGTAAGCAGTACCAAATTCCTCTGAGTTCATATCTCTTATGATCTCTCTTGGTCAGGGAACACCTGCCACATAGTGAAAAAAGCACACCAATGTCTCCACACTTTTCACCTTCTACAGAGCAGCAATTGAAAGCTTCCTAACATCCAATTTTTCAGTATGGTATGGGAGCTGTTCGGTTGCAGAGAAGAAATCCCTGCAGAAAGTGGTAAGAGTTGCCGAGAGGATAACTGGTACTAGTCTGCCCACAATCCGGGATCCTTCTACATCAAGGAGCCTAAATAGAGCCACCAAAATACTAAATGACTCAACTCATCTTGCGAACAGTCTGTTTATAAGTCTGTTATCGGGTAAAAGATACCACAGTATTCGATGCAGGACAACTAGATTCAAAGATTTATCATCCTGCATTTGCCCTGGCTGCTGTGTGTCCCTGGCCCCGGAGGGTTTTCTTCTGTCTTTCAACCTCCATTCCTGCATTAAGACTTGGGAATCCTTCCTGCCTGCTCAATAAGGACTCCTTGCTCTTAGTTTCAGCCTGCTCATCTACAGCCCGAAGAAACCTACCGTCCTATTTCAAATTCCCAGTTACCAAAGGAAATAAGGAACTTTCAACCTCCATTCCTGCATTAAGACTTGGGAATCCTTCCTGTCTGCTCAATAAGGACCCCTTGCTCTTAGTTTCAGCCTGCTCATCTACAGCCCAAATAAACCTACCATCCTATTTCAAATTCCCAGTTTCCAAAGGAAATAAGGAAGTCAATACACTGGGAATTGTGTTTCTCTCCTATGTATGGTAAAGCATGAATAGTTTAACAACTAGCCTAGCCGCAGAAGCATTCCTGTTGAAACATGTTAGCTGACTTGGAATATGTATGTGCTCTATATGCTTTTTTATCTATGAAATAACTGTGTCTCATCAAAGTTGTTAATGAATGAACCTGGTATAACTTGTTGTCTTACCACTGAAATTGTTCCGTGTTCTCTCTCTAACCTACTTAGCTTTCAACCCCCATTCCTGCATTAAGACTTGGGAATCCTTCCTGCCTGCCCAATAAGGATCCCTTGCTCTTAGTTTCAGCCTGCTCATCTATAGCCCAAAGAAACCTGCCGTCCTATTTCAAATTCCCAGCTACCAAAGGAAATAAGGAAGTATTTTTTTTTCCCTAGAACTACTGTTAAACTGTACTGTTCTCAATAACATAGTGGTGTATGTAATCACACCATTGAGGCAGGTACCCAGCAGCCATATCCCTCTCTACCCAATAGGTAACTACTCTTTTCTCCTTAGGAACTATTGCTTGACCCATCTATTCTAGCTATCTCTGTACCTTTGGGCTTTGCTGTACTATACCTATTGCCCAGTAGGTGGCACCCTAATCTAGGCCTGAGGGGTCATCCATTATCCCTACTCTCCTGTATTGGATTTCAGACTATCTTTCAATTACCTTGTTGTACTCGACTGCTCCTAAAATTGTCCCTCTCTACTTATCTACTGTCCTCCTATTCCTCTCTACTATCCCTTAGCAATCAAACAGCTGAACTATCACACCCCACTCACCTGGAACTACCAAGGGCTCCTCAGGAGTCTGATGCTCACTGATTGTCTCTGGAAGGTCTTCCTTTACCTGCTCCAACCCGCTCCGTTCACCCTGCGGGCTCACTTTGCTCCCCTACCCTACCCCCAATTCTCACCCACCCCCAGTACTCCTAAACTTATACATCCAAACCACACCCTCTCCCTCTCCTAACCAATCACAACAATCACCTTATTAATGTACTATACACACCTCTCTCTAACCACCCCTAGTATAACTCCTCCCCTCCAAACAACACCAGTAAAGCTTATTAGTCACGATGCAAACACCAAATCCAATGAAAGTTCTTAATCTTTGTTACACTCTTACCTTCTCTAACAGCAGCCTACCTGCTAACCTCTTAAGAACAGTCAAAATATTTATAACTGAATTTTCCTAATAAGCAAACAAGTATTATACCTCTAACTCCCCAGAACACATAAACATAACATCTCTACCTAGCTATTTACCTGCAAAATATCACAGACTAACCCATATCAAATACAACTATCTAAAACCCAGAAAACCTCTCCACCATTACTATAACCTCCACAATCCCTTAAACAAACAATTGCACCTTTCCTTACTAGACGGGGACATCCATCCTAACCCAGGACCAGGTCATAAAGCAAGCATAGAACCACAAACTCATGTTCCCTCTTCCCCTAATATCCCATCTAAATCTCCCAACTCACTCTATATAGCACACCTCAATATTTGCAGGATAAATAATAAAACTGCCCACCTCCATGCTCTCCTGGATGTTCATTCCTTTGACACACTTTGTTTAACAGAAACATGGCTAAAACCCACTAGGCAAGATGTTGAAATCATTCCACCTGGGTGCAACATCTTGAGAAAAGACCGCAAAGCAAAAAAAGGAGGGGGAGTTGCTATTCTTTATAAAGAAGGGCTACAAATATCAATACTAGATTTTAGTTCCCCTTCACAAAACAATGTAGAAATCATTAGCACTAAACTTCAGCTTAATCCTAGCAAATCCCTAAATGTAATATGTATCTACCTGCCCCCTGGTAACAACACCAGCACTCTGGAAGGTATCTTTGCTGAGCTCTCCTCAAATATTCCCCAAGAGACAATAATTCTTGGAGACTTTAATATAAACTGGAAGGCCTGCTCTACTGAAACACCAACTTCCCATATTAACCTTCATGGTTTCTCACAAACAATCAACTCCCCAACCAGAATTAATAAACCCAACAATAAAGAATCTATCTTAGACTGGATTCTTATAAATAATCACCAACAACTCTACAATGTAGGGACCCTCCCTGATGATGTAAGTGACCATTCTCTCACTTACATAATCAGGCAAAGGTCTAGTGTACACAACCCAACCATATATAGAACAATAAGAAGCAACAGAAATTTTAACCCTGATAACTTCCAAGCTGAACTAAAAGCATGTGATTGGTCACCCATAAAATACCTCCCACTTGAAGCAGTAAACTACTTTAACTCAAAATTCTTAACAATCCTTGACCACCATACACCAAAGCATTCCATCAGAATTAAATCTAAACCCACTCCATGGCTTACAAAGGAACCAGGCAAAAAATTCAACACAGAATAGAGTCTGGGCATGATGAAGAACAACTAAAAACCCCATAGACCAACAACAATTCAGGCAACAAAGAAATGAGACAAAAAAAGCTACACTTGAAGATAAAAAAACTTTTACTGCCACCTCCAACAGACCAACCAAAATAATCCACAAAGGTTCTGGGCTAGCATAAACAGACTACTTAGACCAGGCCAAACCACAACACCACCCCCTATAGGAGCAAATCCTAACAATCCAAAGCAAACTGCAAACGCTTTTAATACCTTCTTCACAGAGATCATCCAAACACTTGCTAGTCAACTAACAGCCGATAGCTCTGCCCTTCCAACCTTTACTACTAACTCTCTTCCAACTCTAAACCTGCTACCTGTCCCAACTTCCCTCATCTGCAACCTTTTACATAAGCTAAAACCTACTACCTCCTCAGCTGACCAGCTACCTGCTGAATATCTGCAAAAGGCAGCCAAAGCCATAGCGTATCCTGTATCACTGCTGATAACTAGAACCATACAAGAAAGCACTATTCCCACCATCTGGAAAATCTCCCACATTATCCCCCTACACAAGGGTGGAAACACCATAGAATATTCTAACTATTGTCCTATAGCACTACTCTCCCTCTTAGCTAAAATAATGGAAAAGTGCATCCATAGACAGTTACTAGACCATTTACTTCAAAACAATTTACTGGCCAAATGTCAACATGGCTTCAGGCCTTTCCACAGTACAACAACTGCACTCCTATCCTTCACTGACTGCATCAATAATAACCGTAATAACAATCTACTCTCTTCAGCACTCTTCATCGACCTTTCAAAAGCATTTGACATGGTCAACCATCATCAACTTATTAATATACTAAAATCCTTTTCTCTGGATATAATGACTATAAAATGGTTCCAGTCCTACTTTGATAACAGACAGCAGGAAGTGCTATGGGACAACAACCTCTCACCCCATCTCCCATTTACCCTAGGTGTTCCTCAAGGCTCCATATTGGGCCCCTGCCTTTTCTCATTATTTATCAATGACCTTAACCAAGCTATTCCTCCAGCTGTGTACAATACGCAGATGATTTGATAATAATCTGCTCAGCTAAGACTCAATCCCAACTGCAGACTCTAACTCAGAAAATGTTTAATACAACAGAAAACTGGTTTCTACAATGCTGCCTGCTCTTGAACCCCCAAAAAACTAAACTCCTCCTCTTCACTCCTACCCGTAAGTCACTCCCAATGAATTTTTCAGTCTTATCCAATAATGGTATACTCATATCTCCTGATCCAACAACTAAACTTCTAGGGGTAACCATTGATAACAACCTGAACCTTGAAAGCCACATCAACAATACCATAAAAACTGTCAACAGGAAACTAGGCTCCCTTTATAGGATTAAACCCTTCCTCTCCCCACTAGCTAGAGCCACTATTGCCCATTCCCACCTTATCACCACACTTCTCTACGCTTCTTCAATATATACTAACTTGTCAAAAAATAACCTTAACAAGCTAGCCAACTCATACAACAGCATTGCAAGATTTGTTACTGCTTCCCCCTTCAGGACCTATCACTGCTATAACCTGAAACAGGTTGGTTAGATCTTCAGAATCAAATTCACTTTAACCAACTCACCATTGCCCACAAGACCTCTTTCAACCTACTAATACCCCAATACTTTCTAACATCATTACCCAATACAAAAACCTTAAGACTTTACGCTCATCTAATAAACTACTTGTATCAACATGTAAATCTAACAACATGGCAGGAGATGCTCTGTTCTCTAATGCAGCTGGAAAATATTAGAACCAACTCCCTCATGAACTAATATCACTGTCTTCTTTGATCAAGGACCCCGGGAACTACCGCCCCATTAGCCTGATGTGCCTGGTCTGCAAGGCCATGGAATTTATCATCATGGAACTTATAAACAAAGACAGTGGTAATCTCCAAACTCTGGACCCCACCCAGTTCGGGTTTGTAAAAGGCAGATCATGTCTCCTAAATCTGATAGACTTCTTTGAAGCAGTCACCAAAGCTGTAGATGAGGGTAAGGTGGTTCACACAGCCTATCTAGATCTTGACAAGGCTTTCGGCACCATCCCCCACTCTGGAATTATAGATAAACTCACTAAACTAGGTATAAATCCCTATGTCACAAGATGGGTTGCCAATTGGCTCACTGACAGAACCCATACTGTGAAAGTAGCAGACTCCAAATCCAACTTCAGACCAGTGACAAATGGAGTACCACAGGGTTCAGTCCTGGGTCCTTTCCTGTTTGGTATCTACTTCTCTGAAGTACAGGCTAACACAGAAGTTCTTTGGCTAATGAAGTTTGCAGATGACTGCAAACTAGGAGCCATAATCGAAACTCCTAAAGATGTGGACATCCTGCAAAAGGGCCTCACCGAGACAGGTGCCTGGTGTCAAAGCCATGGCCTCAAGCTCAATGCCAAAATGAGCATTGTCATCCCCTTTGGTAAAAATTCTGTACCCATGAACTACAACATAGGCGGTAGTATACTTAACACTGAAAGTGTGATAAGAAACCTTGGGACACAGGTGGATAGTAGTCTCTCCTTTGATAATCACATCGCCACAGTAGTCAGGAAATCCTTCTACATGGCACACCTCATCACAAAAGGGTTCTCATCCAGAAAAAAAGAGGTCATTGTTCCTCTCTACTCATCACTCATTAGACCCATTATAGAGTACAACTCCCCTTTTGGTATGTACCACACAAGACATCTACAACAACTGGAAAGGCCACAGAAATACCTCACAAAGAGAATTACCGGCCTCAAACAGTTGCCCTATGCAGACTGTCTCAAAAAACTCCAGCTTTACTCCATCGCATATCACCCACTCAGAGGTGATCTCTGCCTAACACACAAAGCTATGTCAAACCCAGAGCTGTTGGACAGGCTGCACTTAAAGAAATCCCAATCCCTCCGAGCTACAAACTCTAGGGACCTAAACCTTGTCACCACAATAAACAGAACATGCCGGAGGGATAGATTCCTGTCCCAGAGACTTCCCATACTCTGGAACAAACTACCTATCTATATCAAACAAAGCTCCTCATTAGCACTCTTCAAAAAAAATCTTGATGATTGGATGGGAAATAGGAAATTCACCCCGGGGATCACTTCTGTGGCTCTGCTTGACAGTGGCATAGGAAAATAATTTTCTTGGGTGGCAAAAGCCAGGGTACCATTTTGGCTGGGCTTGTATAGGGCCTAGGGCCAATAGCCTAGTACCTACCTATAAACCTATGAACCTATGATACTTTTTGGGCAGAATCACAAACACTACCTTAAAACACATTGGTTATGTCCCTGTACACATCCAGACTAATCTCAGCTTGTATCACTGTTATCCTCACTACAGACCTTATGCCTGCTCTGTCTGCACCTTTCTCTATCAAGCCCTATCCTTGGCAAAGATATATCTTATCCTAATAGAGATAATTTAACATACCTAGTTCAAGTCTTCTGTATATAAAGTCTAAAATATCTTACCTAAGGTTTGCAACATGATTTGTATAAACTGTTATACTTTTTGAACAGTTGAAATTTTAAGTATGTATTCTGTATAACAACTAGTTACTAGTAAAGTCTATTGTATATAAAGTCTAAAACATCTTATCTAATGCTTGCAACAAGATTTTGTATAGATTGTGAAAAATTCTGAACTGTTGAAATTTCTAGTATTTATCTGTATAACAACTTGTTACCAGAATGTTTGTAGTATGGTAATCTCTTGGAGCTTATCTCCCCGGGACTCTACTGAAATGAACATATATCCAGTTAGATTATCCTGGTCAACAAGAGTAAAATAAAAAAAAAAATAAAATAAGATAAAAGTTTTTATCTGAAGGTGATTAATTCCAACATTAGGTCTGATCACTGACAAGTCAGGATATTGGGACTTCCCATTCACTGTGTGATATTATTTTATCTATTTACTGAGCCCAGCCAACCATTATAATTTATACTACTAACCCAGGTGCAATATGTTTTCTTTAGATGCTGTTGCTATGTGCTTGTTCACCCATAATGTGGTACATGGATCATGTACAATACTATTACTTGAACCTTGCTGCTAGATGTATGTTTTTAGTATCGTAACAAGTGTGTGTTTCTAGGAATGTATGTAGCTATATATTTAACTGTAGAGATGATTTATAAGATGGCGGTAATATTATTATATGTTGCTTTAAATTATGTCCTTCTATGTCTGTGATTTCTTTTTTGTCTGTTCCACGATGAGCTGATTGCACAGAATCTCATTTCATCTACACTTGTGCAGATCTAAGTGATAATAGATTTACTTTTTGACTTTAGACTTTGATACGTATGAATCCTTATCAGCTGATCGAGATTCAGAAACCCCGAAATTCATATGGTCAAGACCATATGATCGAGTTTTTGAAAATTCAAAGCTTTTGGAGAGAGATCATGATACAGTGAGGATATAATTTGCAGGGGGCACATAAAAAAGTAGTTTTTTTTTTTTTTGATGTTTGAGTTTTCTGAAACTCAGTCATATGGTCTCGTCCATATGAATTTCGAGTTTCTGAAAACTCAGTCATCTGACATATATATATATATATATATATATATATATATATATGGGTCTATATGACTTGGTCGACAGTTCATATGATCGACTGTTTATTTGGTCAACAGTTCATTTGATCGACAAGCATTTGCCCCCTTCCCCAATGTTGTGTGACCCTGGAGTTGATATATATAGTTAGGGGGGGTGTGGGGGGTGAAGCCCCCCACCTAAAATGCTTGTCGATCAAATGAACTGTCGACCAAATAAACAGTCGATCATATGAACTGTCAACCAAGTCATATAGACCCATATATATATATATATATATATATATATATATATATTAGATGTAGATATATACATTTTATATATAAATAGATATGTGTGTGTGTGTGTGTGTGTGTGTGTGTGTGTGTGTGTGTGTGTGTGTGTGTATATATAGATATATATATATATATATATATATATATATATATATATATATATATATATATATATATATATACATATAGATATAGATATAGATATATATATATATATATATATATATATATATATATATATATATATATAAACACACAGATATATCTATCTCTATATCTATGTATATATCTATATCAATATATACACACACAAATCAAATCCAGTAAACAGAGACAAAATGAGAAAGGGTTTTGAAGGAAGCAAGAAAAATAATTAATAAGTGAACATAACCAAAAGAAGGACATTCTACAAAGCAGCTCATCTTACAGGTATCTCACAGCATACATTATCATAACTTACAAATGCATAGATATCTGAATCTTTTAGAAAACAATGCAGTTTCAGTTCTAGTTGCAGTACATTTAAAGGACATGTTTTTCTAGTCTTAAACTGAGACATGTTTTGTTGCTAACATCTGACCAGTACATTGATTTCTAGTTTCAAGCAAAAAAAACATTAAAAAAAAAAACATGTGCACTTAAAGGAACTGCCTTAAGGGCAGGCACAAGGGAAAAAGACCAAAGTTTGCAATCTGAACAGATACTCTGTATCTGTCAAGTTGAGTTACACCTGCAGTGCCCTTTCAATTCATATTTGCAGACCTAAATATAAATGTATTGTACAATGGGAAAAATGCTGCCTTCAGCTTTCTCACACTTGAAAGAACAGCCAGAGAGCATATGTAGTATTGCTGCAAAAATAATCTTTTGATACTTTGTGTTAGAATGTGAAAGTCATGGTGTACAACATGAAAATGTTTACATAAAAAGTTATATAGCAGACACGGTGACCTTTAAAGTGGTAATCAAGATAGTTCTAAAGAGTATGTGACTGTAAAAATTATTTCTGTTTACTTTTTCTTGACACAACCTACTTTACTGAAATTCAACAGTCATAGTTCAGTTTAAATCATTTGTCAAAAGTTATAGTTCAGGTAACAAATCTCTTCTAGCATTGTGAGCAACAAACATGTCTGACAGAGCTTCAGTGTCTTTTTCTAAAGCACACATTTTAATCAGACCAAAACTAGTTATGCTTCAGAGGACATGGAAAACATAACACCATGAATAATGCCATTTGCAGTTATGGGCACTTAGGAAGGACCACCACACACTACCGGAAAAAAATAAATTAATGTCCAATGCAAAAAACAGTAAACAATTGTAGTACACATAAACACTTTAACAGATCACCACGTTTTCATTCACATAGAGACTTCATCAGATGTGAATTACAAATAAGTGAACCAGCCTTTTTAAATCAATTCCAAATAACAAGAACAACCAATAAAAATCATTTATTAATTAAACAATATGCTCTAAGCTAAATAATTCAAAACATCCAAAACCTATATAAATAAAATAAACTACTTAAAAATGCAAAAGCTATAAATGACAAGTACAGAAAAATTAAAATAAAGTATAGGAAAATCATAAAACATACATCAAATAACATTTTGAATTTCTGTGTAAATAAATACATAAATTCCTAACATCAAACAGGCACCTTATCCCACAGGACCATCTACTAACCAAAGTTATAAATACACTTAAACATCTTATAAAAGAAGATGTAAGATGCCCTAAATCTATAAAATAGTTCACTAATAACAGGTAATTAAAAGTACTTCGCCAAGAAATAAATTATAAAATAAATTACAATTCATAATCTCGCTGCACTTAATTTTAAAATGAGGGCAAGGGAAGCAGCATCATTCACTCCTGTTGGTTAATTGGCTTCTAAAACTATTTGCCAATAAACCTCCCTGTATTCAGTTTTAGTCTCCCACAAACCCCACTAACATCAATAGGTATTTCCTCTAAAATGAAAAATAAAACTCGGCTGATGAACAATTGATGGTATGCTTAAATAAAGCACTTTTCTGACTTCTATTCCATATAGCAGATATGTGCTTATAGATTCTTCTTCTTAACTTTATTTCTGTCTTTCCCACATAAAATGCTGTGCATTTATTACACACAGCAATGTATACCACTCCGCTAGAATCACATGTACTGTAGGTCCTACTATGTACCCATCCCTAGCTTCCACTAAAATGGCTTCAGTGTTACTAATATATGGGCATTGGGGACACAAACCATATTTAAATGTGCCCAATTTATTCTGTTTAATATTGTTTATACAATTGTATTCCAACATATCTTTAATATTAGGGCGTTTTCTAAAAACACACCTGAATGGTGTATCAAAAATGCCTTTAAGGTCAGATAAACTTGCAAATTTAAGCCATTTGCATTGCATAATGCTTTTAATAACCCCAGCATCCCCACTTAACTCAGTCACAAAAGCATACTCATACCTACCAACCCGCTACACAAGGGTGGAGCCACAACTGACCCTGGGAACTACTGACCAATAAGCCTGACCAGTCTGATCTGTAAGGCTATGGAGCGAATCATTATGGAACTCATAAATGGAGAGATTGGGAACCTCCAGTCGCTGGGCCCTACACAGTTCAGCTTCGTCAAGGGCAGGTCATGCCTCCTGAACCTGGTGGATTTCTTTGAGACAGTTACTCAGGCTATAGATAAGGGAAAGGAGGTACACACGGCTTACCTTGACCTTGCTAAAGCATTTGACACCATTCCCCATTCAGGTATTATTGATAAGCTCACCAGCCTGGGCATAAACCCTTACATCACAAGACGGATCGCAAACTGGCTCTCAGACAGATCCCATAAAGTAAGAGTAGCGGGATCTATGTCCGAATCCAGACCAGTAATGAGTGGTGTGCCTCAGGGCTCTGTTCTGGGGCCCCTCCTGTTTGGCATATACTGCTCAGAAGTACAGGCAAGCATGGAAGGGCTGTGGCTGACTAAGTCTGCAGACGACTGCAAACTGGGTGCTATAATAGAATCTCCGGCCGACATGGAGACTGATGCATGGTGTCAAAGCCCTGATCTCAAGCTAAATGCAAAAAATGCATAGTAATCCCCTTTGGAAAAAACAGAGTACCCGCAAACTACAACATAGGATGTAATCCCCTGAAATCTGAAGAAGAAATAAGGGCTCTAGGGACCCAAGTAGATAGTCAGCTTTCCTTTGATAACCATGTTGCCAAAGTGGTTAGAAAATCCTTCTGTGTGACCCATCTGATCACAAAAGGGTTCGCATCAAGATCTAAGGATGTAATGGTGCTCCTCTACTCTTCCCTCATCAGACCCATTATTGAGTACAATGCACCAATTGGAATGTACCTGGCTAGACATCTCCAGCAGCTGGAGAGACCACAGAGGTACCTAACCAAGAGTATTATTGGCCTCAAACAGTTGCCCTATGTAGCATGATTGAAAAAGCTAAGACTGTTCTCTGTTGCATACCGCTTTCTCAGAGGCGATATCTGTCTAACGTACAGAGCCATGTCCAACCCAGAATTGTTGAACATGCTCCATCTTAGCAAAACCAAATCTACTCAAGCTACACACTCTGGGGATATAAACCTCAACACAACAATGAATAGAACATGCTGGAGGGATAGATTCCCTTCGCAGAGACTTCCCTTACTATGGAACAGGGTCCCAATCTACATAAGACAGAGCCCCTCACTATCACTCTTCAAGAGGAACCTTGATGAGTGGATGGGTAACAGAAAATTTACACCGGGGATCACACCAACAGCACTACTAGATAGGGGCCAAGTGTACTAGCTGCTAGTACAAGGGTCTAGGGAACTACTAAAGGGGCGGTGAATACCGCACAACGTGGCTAGGCTAATGTATGCCTTCGGGCAGATAGCCCAGTAACTACCTATGAACCTATCCCTGGCAGATCATTTAAGGATCTCATATTAGTGTTATTATCTGAATTAGGGAATTCAATGTCAAGAATGGGTGGAAATCTATCCTTATAGGTTCATAGGTTCATAAGTGTGTACTATGCTAATGGCCCTGGGGCCATTACAAGCCTAGCCATAGGATTACCCCGGCAAAATGCCACCTGACCTTAGTTCCCAGTGCGTCTGTTGAGAAGATCCACTGGAGTTATCCCCGGGGTGAATTTTCTGTTATCCATCAACTCATCAAGATTTCTTTTGAAGAGGGGCAGTGAGGTGCTCTGCTTGACAAGTATGGGAAGTCTGTTCCATAGCATGGGCAGTCTCTGGGTTATGAACCTGTCCTTCCAGCATGTTCTGTTAATTGTGGTAATGAGGTTGAGGTCTCTGGAGCTTGTGGTGCAGAGGGATTGGGATTTCTTTAGATGTAGCATTTCTAACAGAGCTGGGTCAGACATGGCTTTGTAAGTCAGGCTGGGATCGCCGCTAAGTACGCGATATGAGACAGAGAATAGTTGGAGTTTTTTGAGTCTGTCCATATAGGACAAGTGTTTAAGGCCTAGGATCCTCTTTGTGAGGTACTTTTACGGCCTCTCCATTTATTGCAGGTGTCTAGCGAGGTACCTGCCAAATGGGGCATTGTACTCGATGATTGGCCTAATGAGGGAAGAGTAGAAGGAGACAATGACCTCTTTCTTCTTGGATGCAAAACCCTTAGTAATGAGATGTGCCACATAGAAGGACTTTCTGACCACAGTGGCAATGTGGTGATCAAAAGAGAGGTTGGTGTCAACCTGTGTTCCCAGATCTCTTATAACACCTCCTGTGTTCAGTGGACTACCATCAATGGGGTAATTCATGGGAACGTTTTTTTCCCAAAGGGGATGATGACACATTTTTTGGCATTGAGGTTAAGGTCATGGTTCTGACACCAGCCATTGGTCACAGTGAGGCCATTCTGTAGGATGTCTACATCACTTGAGGAGTTAATAATAGCTCCCAACTTGCAATCCTCTGTGAACTTTGTCAGCCAGTGCCCCTTTGTGTTGGCCTGGACTTCAGAGAAGTAGATACCAAATAGGAGAGGACCCAGGACTGACCCCTGTGGGACTACACTCGTGACTAATCAGCAGTCTGACTTGGAGTCAGCTACTTTCACACTGTGGGCTCTATCTGTGAGCCAGTTTGCAACCCACCTAGTGATAGAGGGGTTAATGCCAAGCTTAGTGAGTTTTTCTATGATCCCTGAGTGGGGAATGGTATCAAAAGCCTTGACCAGATTAAGGTAGGCTGTATAAACCATCTTGCCTTCATCCACAGCTCTGGTGACTGACTCAAAGAAGTCAAACAAGTTGAGCAGGCATGATCTACCCTTCACAAAACCAAAGTTTGGAGATTCTCTATATCCTTGTTTATTAGGTCCATGATGATGCATTCCATAGCTTTGCATATCAGACTAGTCAGGCTAATGGGGCAACATTTCCCAGGGTCTGTAGCCGCTCCTCCTTTGTGGAGAGGGATGACTGTAGCAGTGCACCATTCGGCAGGGGTAAAGCCTGAGGTAAGGCTGTGATTGAACAGAGCACACAGGTGAGGTGCCAGTTCACTCTGTAGTTCATGTAGAACACAACCAGGGATATTGTCAGGTGCACAGAAGCTATAGTCTTGGCCTTGGACAGTGCTGTTTTAACCTGTGCAGCAGTAATACTGGGTGCCTGACAATCTACTGGTATTGTGATTGGTCCTGGGGGGGTAAAGTTGGTACTGAATCTGTCAGCTAGTATATTGGCAATATCTGTTGGCTCGGTATAGGAGGTACCATTGTGCAGTAGCTCAGAGCAAATCTGGGTATTGCCATGGAGATTCTTTACATAACTATAGAAGGCCTTGTGATTGTCTTTACTATCTGCTGCACTTCTGTTTTCATACCTAGCTTTAGAATTCCAACCCTCAACTCGCTGTAAACCTCATTTGTTAAGTTCATGGGGTAGCCCCTCTCACTGAACATACTCCTTAACATATCACACTCACACTCACACCTTGATCATCCGAGTCCTACTACTTATTCTCACGTATTGCCCCTTGATCACACTCTTTTTTTTTTTGATGGTGCTGTTGTACACTCATATAAAGGTATGAATTAGAGTGTCTTTTTCCTATAAACTTTTGACCTAAATGCTCCTTTATCTTTTTATAGGGTAACATCTAAATAATTAACCTTTTCGTAATCAACGTTAAAAGTAAACCATAAAAAATATTAGAGCTAGAAATGTAATTAAAAATGTTGCCAAATTTTTCCTCAGTTTCAACCCAAAAAAATACAGATGTCATCCAAAAAGTGGTTATATAACATCCAGCAGTCCTTGTATTGGGAATTTCTTATAAACTTATGTTCCCACACTGATAGGATTATATTGGCGTAAACAAGTTGCCATCTCACCCCTATAGCTACCCACTGGTCTGTTGGAAAAATCCACTCTCAAAATATACAAAATTGTTTTTCAATACGTCCATAAGCTCCAAACATACACGGAAATAATTTTGTATTCATTTACCTGACATTCTAAGTGCTTCTTCAAACCATTCCAGCCCCTGTTCATGGAATTATGTCTATAATAATAACCAACAACCTATTCTGGTATAAATTGAATTTGACACACCTTAAAAAAATCCCATGAATCCTTCAACACATTTTTATCTTCCACTGATAATTTCTTAAGTTTAACATCCAAAACTCCAGCTAAAGGGGCAGTTACAGAACCATCAGCTGACACATTAGGTCTTAATGGTGGGTCTAACAGGTTCTTATGCACTTTAGGAATACCAAAGATCGATGGAACATGGGGCTTATCATTATGT
Organism: Protopterus annectens; assembly: GCF_019279795.1. NCBI lineage: Eukaryota > Metazoa > Chordata > Ceratodontiformes > Protopteridae > Protopterus > Protopterus annectens. Next base: position 34,729,999 of record NC_056732.1, read on the forward strand.
AAAAATGTAAATGAGTCCAAGTCTATCAACCCTTCCAATAATAGATCTTTCAACACGAAGTATATACATCTGTAGGCTATAGTAATCTCATTTTTTGAAACTCTTATACATTTACTAGTGTCTTGTAATACTTCCATCATGTTAGCTTCATATATAATAGTGCTCATAAGTAGTGTCCCACCCCCTTATCAGGTTTCATCACCCTTAATTATTTATTATTTCTCATTTCTAATAATAATCGTCTCTCTCTCTCTAGGTAAGTTCGGGGAAATCTTCTTATTTAAAACTCCTTCTCAACCAAAACTTCAAAGATTTGCACCTGAGGGTGCAGGGGTGGATTAATCGTAGTCCTTCTCCTCAATTCCTTACTTTCATTGCTACCCTTATTATCACCAAAAATGAACTCCAATTTCTTCTTTCTCAGGAACAATTTTGCACAAATAATGAATCTACTTATATCACATTTATTCTTTGGAATAAAGTTAAAACCCTTAGTAAATAAAGTAAAATGCATCTCATTGATCTTTAAATCCCTTCAGTTAAAAATATTATAACTTTGTAGGTTAACTTAAAACCTTTCTTGATAATATTGGTTCCAGGGGCATCGTGCTCAGTCAATATCTTCCTTGGCCCCTCCCCCTCCATCTGTCATGGGTGTAGTGAACAGGCTGTTTCTTCCTCAACTTCTCTGACCTCCGGAGGGGGAGATATTATAAAGGCCTGTGTAAACTGAGGGAGCCATCAGATTCCTGAAATCTGTTACGATTGTAATGAAAGTCCCTATTGGCATTATTATTCTTATTAAAATCACCAACTGCGAAACCATCACAGTCACTATTCCACCTGGACTGGTAGTCTGTGTTAGCTCTCGGTTTGGGGTAACAACTGTTTTTGTGATATTCCATTCTATCCCTCTCAAGCTTTTTCTTCTTTCTATTAAAAATAATATTATATTTAGTATCTACCTGTTCCCTTACTTCCAAATATTTATTTCTGTGTTTCTTCCACAGTGGACAATAAATCATTAACAATTTTTTGATTAATGTATTTAATATGCCCTAATAAAGTAGTCATTTCCTTGTCATTTTGTCTAATTATGGCACATTTGTCAAAAATAGCTAACAATTCCTTATAGAAATCAAAGCCATCCTGTACATTGTTAGGGTATTTCCATACCCGCAGCCCTTTTGGTGCAATAGCAGAGTTAATGCATTCTTTTAAGTATATATTGTCCAAGTCCAAAGTTCGGTATTTAAGGAAAAGACTATGTAACCTTTTAACGTTGTTCGAATAAGTATCATTATCAGGTTCAACATCGGGTGGTTGGCTGTTGCTGAAACAAAACTTTTTTGTCGTCTAACTACCCAAATCACTGCTTGTAGTATTGTTAAAATTACAGTTGCCTTGTATTGGTTCCATTTCAACTGAATGCCCTGCCAAGCTTGCACCAAGTTCCTAATTGGAGATCCCATTTCTCCTGTGTATTAAAATCCAAGGAAATCCATTTATGTTTCTATTAGTATCGGAACAATCTTCATTATGAGAACTAACACCATTATTCTTTTTAGTAGGGCATTTATTCTGACCTCCGTTCATAGCTAGCAGCCACACATCCTGGTTACCTGGAAACAAAGCATTAGAGGCTGAGTAAACTGCAGTGTAGCAAATCAGAGTGAGTAGTTCCACAAGTCGAGTAAGCTGGCCAACCAGCTTTCTAAGGCCTGCAAGATCCCCGCCTCCAATCGCCGTGGAAGGTATAAGGGAAAAACCTCCACATTGGACAATCTAAGGGGGTCTTGAACTTACAAAACCTCTTTGTAATTAATGTCACTCACAGTTTTGGTGGGTTGGTTTATAGAAGATTTGGCTTATCTTACTTGCTGGAAGAAGATTTAGCTTTGGGTATTTATCATGGATCCTTTTAATGTGCGTTGTACCTTCATTAATGATTTAATAAAAATTAGTTTTTCTTTGTGTGATATTTTATAAATAAACCCCTTAATCTCATTTCTGTCATGCAATAATTAGTGTCAGTCTTGGAATTTCCTACAGGGATTCAATACACATAGTACAACAGGCATGGCATCAATCCTTCTTAGTCAGCATATGTCCATTTCTTTTAGTGTGGTTCTATATTTGTGTTGACCAAACAAGGACTGGCTCGCTAACACAGCCATCAAATGCGGACTGCCTTTCCATTTCATTTATCCTAATTTCTTCCGCAGTTCAAGAAGTTTAAAGTTACCCAATGAGGGAGACGTACTTCTCAACCTCTAAGAGCAATAAATCTGGACAAAGCCATATAAAATGGAGGAACGAAGGCCCAAAAATAAGGAAACATTTTAAATATTGTTCTTACAAACTTAGAAAGTTGATAGAATAACACATGTTGCATTAGCATGAATTCTCTGAAAAGTATGCAGTCTGAAACTCAAATGTCTGTCAGTATTTTCTGACTTCAGTCCTCAAGGATTTACCAATGATTTGCCAAGAAAACAAAATTTTATGAGGAATAGACCAAAAATATGAGGCAAAATCTGGACATTTTGTGAAAATCTCAAGAGATGAGAAGTATAGAGGAAGATGAAGATTTCTACACAAGTCATAGTTAGAAAAGCATTGATTAGAGTGGGTAGGAAGTATGCAATGCTGGAATTATCAACATTCATCAAAGACGTCAAAATGAATATACCAGCAACTATGATTAATGGTTCGTCTGATTCAGTTAGCGCTTTCACGGGTATACAACCCACTCTTCACACCAAAAAATAAAATACATTAAGTTCTCTATCTAAAACAATTTAAAATTCAAACACCAATAAAATCACAGTATCAATTACATAAACTGTAATATAGAAACTCCAGAAAAAAGTCCAATAATAAACAAATAAGGCATCAGGAGTACTTCTAAAGTAAGATAGCCACACACGTTTGTTCCAATATTCGCCAGAATACAGGCTTTCTGGCAAATATTGGAACAAACGTGTGTGGCTATCTTACTTTAGAAGTACTCCTGGTGCCTTATTTGTTTATAAACTGCAGTATAGAACATTACATATTGTCCTATTGAGCTTGGTCAAGCCCATATTAAAGGAATATGCATTTTAAAAGTGCGTTTGTGTAAAAAAACTTACTCGCAAACATAAGATCTCATAATTAAATATATCCATTAACTCATTTCATTCACTAATTACGCATTCATGATATAAAGTCACATAAAGACTGTGGGATAACACCTTAAGCATACTATAAAATAAAAATCATGAACATAAGTGTAAGCATAAATCAAATACAAGAATGAAGCAACACATGCATCACCACATCTCACTAAAATAATGAAACTTCCTACACATAATTTGTGACACATAGATGAAAATGAACTAACACTGAATAGCTCCATTAAAACTATTATATAAACCCCAGTTAACTGAAAAAACACATTCAACTATGTGCAAAAATATCACTAAACCATACATATAATAAATAGAAAACCAGCCTCTGAAATGGTTAACATCGTGGCATGTCATCCGCTGTCAACGGCAGTAGTTGACATGCTTCTATGCATACTTACAAGTGCTCCCTAATCCATAAATAAATATTGGGTAGCTGGCTAAGTACAGGGGGACATATATTTCTACCACTATCTAAGACCTACCACTATACGAAAGGATACCATATATACTCTGCATGTTGACAAAAGTGAAACCATGCATAAACCTGACTTACTACAATGTGTGCTGGGTAATGACTGGTCAGGTATGTAGGACCAACTAACCTTCAATATAGATGGTAGTCTCCGGATACTATCACTGCCTAATAGCCTCTCACTTATAAATCAGTGCTATTCTCAATGGATAAGAAGAGGTCTTATACCTTGTATAAAACATGAAATATTTTAACTATTGAGATCTTCTATATTTATTAACATTGTTATTCAATAAATTACACCCATCAGAGAAATATGTTTTTTCTCTGGTCTGTCTCAGGGGAATACCTTCTTTTAATACCTCTGCCACTTGTGATTTATCATAACCTCTTGCTATAAAATTGTCACTCAAGTGTGGTAACTCATGATAAAAACTCTCATCATCTGCATTTAGCCTAGAGGCCCTAATCCCTTGACCTTTCACATTATTACAGAATATATAAGCAGGGTGCATACTCCTTCTATGTAACAATGTGTTACAATAACAAGATTTACAATACAATTCTGTAATTATAGACCTATTTAAAGTTTTAATAACTCATAAATATAGGAATTCTATCTGCGTGTGTGATCTCTTAGCAAAAATATTTTAAAAATGTAGTGGTCCCGTGTGTGTGTGTGTGTGTGTGTGTGTGTGTGTGTGTGTGTGTGTGTGTGTGTGTGTGTGTGTGTGTATATATATATATATATATATATATATATATATATATATATGTATAAAATAAACTCATTATATATCGTTTTTGTGTTTAAATTACCTGTTTAACTGTTGTAGGCTACACACTCAAGTGTGATAGCCATTTCTGTGCATTTAAAGTGTTTTTTTGATTGTATCTGCTTTATTTTCTGAAAAAAACAAAAAAACAAAAAATAATACTTGTTTTCCTGCCTTTCTAAGCTAGTATAGTCCAGTTTTCAGGTTAGTGCTGAATTCAGGGCTATGTTACAAGTTTCTGTGTTTGCCCATACCTTACTTGGATAGAAGGAAGTTTCTCTGTTCATCCGTGAGAGAGGGGAGCTTTGAGCAGCCTATCTGTCCCTGGAGGAGTGGTTTCAGTCCAGAAAGTAGTAGTTTATTGGCCATTTTGGGCTAATTTCTATCTCTTTCATTTCCCTGCTGTAAAACCCGCTTTGTTAGCTAAGGTATAAGTATTCCCGGCTCCACAAAGTGTACTTTTCAATTTTCCCTTGGAACTAGACAAACTTTCAACTTAAGCACTCAAACCATTCACTTCTCAGCCCGGCACTTGCTCAAAACTCATAGCAAGCACTAATAAACCCTAGCACTAGACCCCCCCATACTGTAGAGAAGGACAAGGCTCTCTATTCGACCTTACCAGCCAGTCAGTAAAACAGCTCACTGTACCTATCCAGACATGTCCAAAGGGCAGTTTCAGGTGTACTCTCCAGTCCAACTGGTGAATCTGGGCATTTTGAGGCAATGTTACAACTGCCTCATGTACACAGACAACCCTCTCCTCCTACCACCAAACACTAATACATGCGAGAGATGCAATTATACAGCCAAACTGGAGGCTAAGCTCTCTCAACCCAAGACTGGACCAGGCAGTCAAGAGGAGAAGAGAATTACTTGTATCACACCGCCAGTCTCACATGGACCTATGAAACCAGCACCAGCAAAAAACACACATAAAGACACAAAAACATACTCGGAGGCTATAAATAAAAACCCGCAAAAGCAACAGAGACCTCCAAAGCAGACATCCAAGCAACCTCCACCCCCCCAACACAAACAATGAAACACATACTTCACAAAACCAGTGTGCCACGCAATCACAGCCTTTAAGGCAAAATAACATACCCAACACACTAGTAATAGGTGACTCTATAGTCAGGCACACTGACGTCCCACTCACTAGGCTGAACAAGGAGAAGGTTACTGTTAGCTGCCTGTCGGGTGCCAGATCTGCCACATAACACAAGCATTCAGGTCAGTCCAGAACAAGTACAAATATGACTCTGTCATTGTCCATGTTGGTGTGAATGACCTGAGCCGTACCTCCCTGGACTACATGAAAAGAGACATGGAAGAGCTCTTTGATCACATAGCCCAGGCTGGTATGACCCTGACCCTGTGTAGCATCCTGCCCTCACCAAGAATGATACCACGGCATAAAGAAAAAAATATCAATTTCAACAATTGGCTAAGCTTCTGGTGCCATTCAAAGGGGATCCAGTGTCTATCAGCCTGGGATGACATGCTTGACAAGCCACGCTGCTTCGCTAGAGACGGTTTGCACCTGTCACCCTTAGGCTTTTGAATACTGGCCAAGGCTCTTGCCACCCCCATAGTGCCTTTTTTAGACAAGGCTCAAAACACAAACCCACCACCATAAATAGCACAAGTAACAAAAAACTGAGGGTAATGCTATTCAATGCCAGAAATCTAAACCTCAAAATGCACGCACTCAAGGCACTCCTCAGTATGGAGAAAATCGATTTATGTGCAGTAACAGAAACTTGGTTTAAGGCTCCAGAGAGCACACCAGCACTACCAGGCTACAACTCATACCATACATTTTGGCCACAAAACCCGGACTGAAATATAAAAGGCGGGAGCGTATCCATATTCATCAAGGATACCCACACCTACAGGTTAGTGTCACAGCACGATGCTTCAGAGATCATCCACGTGCAACTAACAACAGGCAGAACTGTAATTCAAATTGTAGCTTGCGACAGATCACCCACCATGTCCCAGGACCCCCATTCTGCATTTCTGGAAACACTGGGAAACATAAAGGTCCTACCAAACACCCTGATATTGGGTGATTTCAATTACCCAAATGTTAACTGGGAGAACTACTCAAGTACTAACTCCCTTGCTCAACATTTCCTAGAATATATAAACTCAAACGTCCTGGATCAACTGGTCAGCACCCCCACCAGAGGTGACAACATATTGGACCTGGTCATCACCAACATGGGCGACCGGTGCTCTGCATTGTTAATAGCACAACAGGTAATGTACTTGCTTTTGATGCAGAAGGGTGTGGATTCTACTCCCACAGTAGGTAGATGCATTGCTGATACTGTACTGCCTTGTAAAGGGGGTGGATGCTGCAGTCCTTTTGGGTTGGAAGGGTGGCCTAATGGTTAAGGTGTTTGCCTTATAAACATAAGGTGCAGGGTTTGAGTCTCACAAGGGATAATTGGCTAGGCTTAAAATGGCTCACAAGGGCAGTTAGCTTAGTACTAATCTATGAACCTATGAACCCCTCGCTGGTTAGATCTGACCATAAACTAATCCCTTTGGATATCAACTTTCTGCCCCAACTCCCGGTCAAAGAAACCACCATGAAAAACTTTTCAAAAGCAAACTTTATGTTACTTAAGACCGAGGTGGAAAGTTTCAAATCCCCCATGCTAAAGGATAATGCTGCCCAAGCTGCAAAATCCTTTACTAATGCACTCTACGGGCACCTACAAGAATGCATGGGTCATGCTATCCCAAGCAAAACCAAGACTCACTCCTCCAGGAAAAGGAAACCAGTCTGGTGGACCCCTGCCATAAACAAGCTATACAATAGAAGGAGGAAACTAGTACAGAAAAGAGTAAAATCCCAAGAGAGGAAGACATCCCTGATCAGTATCAGCAAGAAACTATGATCCCTCATAAAATCATCCAAGGCTAGCTTTGAAAGAAAAATTGCCAAGGACTCCAAAGATAGCTGCAAGGCATTCTTTAGCTAAGTCAAGAATCTAAGTGGCAATTCTCAGATCTGCTCGGAGTTAGTGCAGAATGACACAAAATACACTGAACTGACTGATATCGCCAACATCCTGGCAGACAGGTTCAGTGCAAACTTCACTCCCCTTTCACACCCAAAAGGTCCATAACCATACCAGAAGAATGTAGTGCCCCTGAAATCACAGACACTCAGGTTAAAACAGCCCTCTCCAAAGCTAAAAACACAGCATCAATGGGACTGGACAGTGTCCCAGGCTGCATCCTACACAAGCTCAAAGATGAACTAACCCCTCACCTAAACACACAATAAAAAACTCAGGCTCTCCACAGGCTAATTGCCCATAGAGTGGCGCACAGCAATGGTTATTCCGCTCTACAAAGGTGGAGCCACAACAGATCCTGGGAACTATCACCCTATAAGCCTGATTAGCTTGGTCTGCAAGGCTATGGAGCGCATCATCATGGATCTCATTAACAGAGACATTGGGAACCTCCAAACACTGAACCCTACCCACTTCAGCTTTGTTAAGGGCAGATCATGCCTCCTAAACCTGGTGGACTTCTTTGAGACAGTTACCAAGGCTATAGATGAGGGAAAGGTGGTCCACACAGCCTACCTAGACCTTGCAAAGGCCTTCAACATCATTTCCCATTCTGGTATTATAGACAAGCTCACCAGCCTGAACATAACCCCCTACGTCACGAGATGGGTTGCCAACTGGCTCACAGACAGAACTCACATGGTAAGAGTTGCTGGAGCTAGCTCTTACTGTAAACCAGTTATGAGTGGCATTCCCCAGGGCTCATTGCTAGGGCCCCTCCTGTTTGGCATATACTTCTCAGAGGTACAGGCAAGCAAAGGAGGATTATGGCTGACCAAGTTTGCAGACAACTGCAAACTAGGGGCTATAATTGACACTCCGGCTGACACAGACATCCTCCAAAAGGGTTTCACTGAGACAGATGCCTGTTGTCAAAACCATGGCCTCAAGCTAAATACCAAAAAGTGCATAGTCATCCCCATTGGAAAAAACAAAGTACCCACAAACTACCACATAGGTGGCAGCCCCCTAAATACGGAAGACGTAATAAGGGATCTGGGGACCCAAGTAGATAGTAATCTCTCCTTTGATAATCACATTGTCATAGTGGTTAGAAAATCCTTCTATGTGGCCCGCCTAATCACAAAAGGGTTTGCGTCCAAATCAAAAGAGGTCATTGTGCCCCTCTACGCATCACTCATAAGACCCATCATAGAGTACAATGCCCCATTTGGGATGTACCTTACAAGACACCTGCAACAGCTGGAAAGACCACAGATGTACCTCACCAAGAGGATCACTGGCCTCAAACAGATGCCCTATGCAATGCGACTGAAGAAACTCCAGCTGTACTTGGTTGCATACCGCCTACTCAGAAGTGATCTCTGCCTGACATACAAGGCCATGTCCAACCCAGAATTGATGGACATGCTCCACCTAAAGAAAACCATATCCCCTCGAGCCACACGCTCTAGGGATCTAAACCTCACCACAACAATAAATAGGACGTGCTGGAGGGATAGATTCCTGTCCCAGAGAATTCCAATGCTCTAGAACAAGATTACAATCTACATTAGGCAGAGCTCCTCACTAACACTCTTCAAGAGAAACCTTGATGAGTGGATGGGAAACAGAAATTTTACCCCGGGGATCACTTCAGTGGCTCTGCTGGACAGAGGTATAGGGAATTAATTTAAGGGGGTGGTGAAAGCCAACATATTCCGGCTAGGTTTATAAATGCTTTTGGGCAGATAGCCTAGTACATATCTATGAACCTATGAACCTATTAAGATCTTGTACAATACCTATCCACAACAGAAATATTTCATCAACAAAACAATGATAAAACAGTATATGTGGACTATATTTCCCTGATTGCAGGATACACTAATTCTCCCAAACAGCCATTAAAATACTGGCATAGCTATTGGCACAAGATGTGCCCATAGCTACACCATATACTTGTAAATAGTATTGTTTGTTAAATACAAACACATTGCTAGATAACACAATAGTCATAAATTCACATATCAGGTGTATCATTTTACCATTAAAATTATGGTGAGATACCAAATATGTTTGAATTGTTCGAATGCTACTCTTGATTAGGTATCACTATAAATAGTGATCAAACAACCATAGTAACCAAACTGAACTCACATTTAAATTCTTCCGAAGATATAAACACATAAAGATCCTGCAGAAAATTGTGTTGTCTCGTAAAATATAAACATTGTTATCTAACACAGGTATTTCTCAATGAAAATAGAAAATGGTTCAGTTAACCAACCAGCACCTGTGACTAATGGTGTCAATGGTGGTCTACTTGGATTTTTATGTATCTTCGGTATACCCTGTATCGTTGGTATAACTGGATGTTCTACTTTTAAATAATTACAAAGTTTATCTGTAATAACTCTAGCAGATAGTAACTCATTTAAAATCCTATCAGTTCTAGATTTCATAATAATTGTATCCAAAATTGTCTCCATGGTTATAATATAATAGTCAGTGTCCATAACTACCGTAGGCCCCCCTTATCCGAAGGTTTAATTGTAATGCTACCATCTGCCTGTAAGTTTTTTAAAACCTGTCTCTCCTGTACTGAAATATTACATCTGTTACCCTTATTGTCCTTGTTGAACATGTAACTCATTGGTGCATAATTTACTAAAAGCAGCCAATAATGGGTGCATAACAGGTATTATATTAACTGATTCATCATTAGCATGGTTCAACTTCAACATGACATTGCAAAGAATAATCTTTAAGTCTATAATAGTTTCAGCAAGGACAGCAGGTTGGGACAGTATATATGCAAGTCCTTTCTCCAACAAAGAAACTTCATGTGGTGATAGAGTTCTGGTGGAGATATTCCATACTAAGGACCATTGACTGGCTCCCACATCTTCTTGATGGTTTGATTCTGCCCACTATTGGGTATATATTTCTTTTTGAGTCACCCTTGACTCCTGTTGCTTCTGCGATTGATTTCACTTCACTGATATTTATTTTATACATCAAAGAAAGCCATTAGTACAAACAATTAGACACAATCATGCCTATCCCAAATGCTGAAACTGTCAATATAACCAAAAATTATAAAACATTTTCCCAGTCGTCTAATTTCATTTCTACACAAACTAGATTCAACTAAGCTATTGCACTTAGTTCTTTCTGTAGAAGACTTTCAGTAGTGAAGATGAAAACACTGTTGTTTTGCTTTGGGCATTAAACATTTATTATTAAAGGTTCCACTTTATAGGATCCTGTTCAGTCTCTTATTTGTGGTCATCTCCAGTGCACTTGTTTTTGGTTTTCTGGTTTGGTGGGGTGCAGTGCTAACTTTCTTCTGCTTTTGTGTTAAACAAAACTTTTGTCATTCATGAACAACCCCACTTATCTGCACTTACACAAACCTCACATACCATATGTCACATTGATATTCCCAGCATAGATATTTCTAGCAATTGAAAGCAGGCACTTTTGATAAAAACAGCAACAGTTCATTAGTCAATATAAGTGGATGTGAAAAAGTGAACCGTAACCATATCTATAAATATACCAATGGCTATATCTACCTACACACACACACACACACACACACACACACACACACACACACACACACACACACACACACAAACACACACACACACACACTCACTCACACCACACACACCACACACACACACACACACACACACACACACACACACACACACACACACACACACACACCACACACACACACACACACACACACACACACACACACACACACACATATATATATATATATATATATATATATATATATATATATATATATAGCTATAGATATAGATATATTCAGCCTTGTGAGATGCTGTATGAATTCCCCGAGGGAGAGATACAAGCATGAGACAACATATTAAGAGCTAATAACTTACCAAGTTTAAGCAATTTAGGTTACAGAATAACTGTCAGATATAACCTGATGTTTAAAGCCATGAAAGCACTTCCATTAAGAAACTTATTGTGAATTTGTGAATAAATGGTTCTAATGCACAATGATTAGACCAAGCAAATAGTAGCAGAAGGTCACATAAAGAAAAGTAACTGCCAAACTTAGCACAAATAAAGAAGGCATAACCCAAAAGAATGTGATCTGTAGAGCCCAAGCATAAATCATATAACAACACTCGGCCTTGTCAGATGCTGTAAAGTATGATACAAACTGTTTTTGTACCATATGACCTACTTTAATAAGACAACACACAGCAGCAGCAGCATATAATACTCCATACGGAAAGTGTACTGCAGTGCAGCTATGTCCCTGACAGCAGAAAGTTGTACTGGCATAGATTCAATAGGGGGGGGTAGCCCTCTCAGCAGTATGCCCAAGTTCACAGTTACAACTAGGCAACACTCAGAAGACATCATATAGTTTGCAGAGGTAGGCAGTGTAAAACATGTGGAACGTGCCACAGTGCATTGTGGGACATTTACCAGACACAGTGATGTGATGCAGCATTACAACCCAGGGTAGACAGTACAGGTTCAGTTATACAGCTGGCAGGGACAACAAGATATTCCATATCTCTACTGACATGCATTGACAGAGCAACGTGGTGAAGCCGTACAAAGCACTGTATGCCCCTCAGAGAGGCCATTGCTGAAACTAGCATGCTACTCCCCACCAGAATATGAAAAGCACAGGAATCAGGGGTGTGTTTGAGAGACAGACTGTGCAGCTGCGCAGTGTCTGTATTTGTAACCACCAGAAGTCAGGCAAAAAAACTGTTATATTGTAATCAACCTTCTCTGGAGCTGCCAGACATAGTGACAAAGAAGGAGAAGAAGACAGACATGAGTAAACGACAGCACTAACTGAAGTAAGTCACAGCAATGACAAAACAGCGAGAGTAGCTTACACAGGTAATGGTCTAGACAGAGAGTAAACAATGATAAATATGGTGGGCAGCATTTTAATCACAAGACTGCCTTTACTTATATTGGTTCAGCAGCAATAAAAACATCATTGTAAGCAAGGGGAGAAGCTTGTAGGCTGGGATGTATGGTCCACTGTTAGGAGTGTACATGGAAAGCAATACAGTGATGCCAGAGGCTCAACAGGTAATACTGTTTGCTTTGATGTCAATAAAATCAGAAGGTTGTAGCTTCTATCATCACACCAGGCATTTAGGTTCTTGTTCCAAATCTACACCGCAGTGCAGCACTGAGGGAGGAGGGTGCACCATCCTTCTGATGAGGAGTTAAACTAACGTCTTATCTTCCAGAGTTTGTAATAGTTAAAATAGATGTAACAGAGTGGAAAACGCTCTCATTTTAGTTATTTCCATCTCTTCACAAAACAACATAGGGACTCTCTAACATTCTGGCCAAACTTCCTCCCTCTGTACAGATAACATCACAGGTTTCATCTGAAAATAGGTGCATGTCTAGTGTGACTAACATAACCAACAAAAATGATGTTATTAAATAATGTTAACCCAGTATTAAGGCTCATGGTAAAGATGGTAAAAGAATAGTACAGCACATAAGAAGTAGGGTAGGTGGCAAGGGAAGAAACAATCCAGAAAATGTAATGCAATGGTAAGGGTGCAGACAGATGGGCAATACTGGTAGTGTGTAAGTATGGAGTCTTCTTCCTTCTGCTATTATAGGATGGGGCATTTCGAATAATGTCATCTCATTGAGAGACTGTGGTAGTCTCAGCAGTTTCCCTTGGAAAGCTTCTGTGTCAAATAGCATTAGAAGACAATAGAAGAAGCCCACAGATTACAACTCAGATTACTATCAAATTGCCAGAGAGACAGGGTGCTCATTTTCTGCATCACACATCAAATATATGGTCAACCTCTCTTGCCACATGGTCACGTGACTGCACTGATCTGCCAACCACAGCTTTATCTAAAAATATTGTAGAAAGTAACACAAGTCAAAACTGTTGAAAACTATAACCAAGTATATCTTAAAGAATGCAGAGCTACAATGTGGTGCTAGCCTGATGTGTTTCCCCACACTGAAATAGATACAGCATTCAAATATGTGAAGAGGTTGCATATCTTGCTTTGCCATATAGCAAACAGTTGTAGTATATACTTGTATAGTGCAGCACAGCATTTGCATGGTGATACCGTGCAGCACAGAATTAGCATGGTGCTACCATGCAGCACAGCATTAGCATGGTGATACTGTGGAGCACAGTATTAACATGGTGATACTGTGCAGCATAGTATTAGCATGGTGATACCATGCAGCACAGTATTAGCATAGTGATATCATACAGCACAGTATCAACATGATGATATTGTGCAGCACAATATTACCATTAGCATGGTGATATTGTGCAGCACAATATTACCATTAGCATGGTGATATTGTGCAGCACAATATTACCATGGTGACATTGTGCAGCACAGTATTAGCATGGTGATGTTGTGCAGCACAGTATTAGCATGGTGATGCTGTGCAGCACAGTATTAGCATGGTGATGCTGTGCAGCACAGTATTAGCTTGATGATACTGTGCAGCACAAAATTAGCATGGTGAAGCCATGCAGTACAGTATTAGCATGGTGATACTGTGTAGCACATAATTAGCATGGTGATGCCGTGCAGCACAGCATTAGCTTGATGATATTGTGCAGCACAAAATTAGCATGGTGAAGCCATGCAGTACAGTATTAGCATGGTGATGCCATGCAGCACAGTATTAGCATGGTGATACTGTGCAGCACAGCATTAGCATAGTGATGTCGTGCATCATAGCATTAGTATGGTGATACTGTGCAGCATATTATTAACATGGTGATGCCATGCAGCACATTAGCATAGTGATAATGTGCAACATAGCATTAGCATGGTGCTACTGTGCAGCACAGTATTAGCATGGTGATACTGTGCAGGACAATATTAGCATGGTGAAGCAGTGCAGTACAGTATTAGCATACTGATGCCGCACAGCACAGTATTAGCATGGTGATGCCATGCAGCACAGTATTAGCATGGTGATACTGTGCAGCACAGCATTAGCATAGTGCTGTCGTGCATCATAGCATTAGTATGGTGATACTGTGCAGCATATTATTAACATGGTGATGCCATGCAGCACATTAGCATAGTGATAATGTGCAACATAGCATTAGCATGGTGCTACTGTGCAGCACAGTATTAGCATGGTGATACTGTGCAGGACAATATTAGCATGGTGAAGCAGTGCAGTACAGTATTAGCATACTGATGCCGCACAGCACAGTATTAGCATGGTGATACTGTGCAGCACATTATTAGCATGGTGAAGCCATGCAGTACAGTATTAGCATGGTGATATCATGCAGTACAGTATTAGCATGGTGATACCATGCAGCACAGTATTAGCATGGTATTACCATGCAGCACAGTATTAGCATGGTGATATTGCACAGCACAATATTACCACGGTGACACTGTTCATCACAGTATTAGCATGGTGATATTGTGAAGCATAATAGTACCATGGTGACACTGTGCAAACCAGTATTAGCATGGTGATCTAAGCTATGGCTGCAGTGCAGACAGCTGCAGCTGTAAGGAACATGCTTACAGTTTGTTAATGACTCGTTGGATAGTTTGCATGGTGAACTGTGCTAGAAACATACCATGTTCCAGTAATTTATTTCCTTTGTAATTCTTGGAGGAAGACATTTTTGATGTGCTGTAAAATTCTGATCAGATGACCACATTTCTTGGAGTATTTTAGGAGTATTTCTAACTATGCTCAAGCCTGCATATATTTACATTGATGGAAAACTATTTCTGTGTTTTGTTGTCTAAATGTTAGTACTGTAATGTAATATCATAAGTATTGTAATGTAATTCAGTATTACAGTATATAATCACAAAACTATTGATACATTATAGTACAGGCTTTAGTGACCTGCATAGTGTGGAATGCAACTTGTGGACAGATGTCACAACAGGTAAGTGTCTGTGGCATATGTAGTGTGTAAGGCATTACATGCTTTGCCAAATGTATTTATGGCCTGCATACAGTGTTCTGTGTATCCTTACAATGTCATTAAGTAGTTACTGATTATTTACTTTTAACTACATGGTGGTCATACTATAATTTATACAGGTGTGGGAGGCCATCAGGCATCCCCAAACACCATTCATCTACAGTTAATGTCACTCCCTTCTATCTGGCATGGATGTTAAGATAACTATATATGTCCTGTATGTTTGTTGACCTCATTCATACCACCACTGTCATCAATATGTCTCTATGAGTAACAATGTATGCCATTATGCTGTGTATTGTTGACATGATCAGATATTCTCACCATACTTGCCGTATGCATAAATGCGTCATTTGATATGCATTAGACATAGCCTGCATAATGACCTTAGCATGGTAAGACAGGCATCCTGCAGTACAGTATTTAAATGTATGTGCATATGTAGTACACATTTATTAGCACTATTCACATGTATCATACGCATGCACCTACCACCCCTACATTGCATTCTAGCACACCATTTTAGTGTCCCAAAGTAATGTGTGCCATGAGTCATGCTGTTCATCCTGGTCATGGTCATGAATTCTCTGGTTGTGGTCACACATAGGCCATCATGAACTATACACTATGCATGTTTCTGATTTGTAACTTCACGTGACTATATTATGTAGCAGGGTCAAAGTAAAAAACACTCTGCTAGCAGTGATTAACCCTTATTATGTCTCAGCCAGATTTGTCCAGGCATCTGTCATGACTCTTTCACTAGTACAAGCCTACTCACTATATTGATATAAATGGCTGTGAATGTTGTTCAGTCTATCGCCAGCATAGTTTGGGCATAATGTATAGAGGATATTATTCATGGATGTAGTTCATAACCCAGCCACTGGGGATGCACAAGCCAGTGCATTTCTTTGTGCTGGTCCCAAGCCCGGATAAATGGGGAGGGTTGCGTCAGGAAGGGCATCCGGCGTAAAACCTCTGCCAAAAATTAGTGATGCGGAGAAGTTTTCATAATTACATACCGGATCGGTCGAGGCCCGGGTTATCAACGACTGCCACCAGTACTGTTAGCCAACAGGGTGCTGGTGGAAATTGGGCTACTGTTGGCTGAAGAAGAAGAGGAGGGGGAAGGCATGCCCGAAGGTAGGAAGAGAGGAGGAAGGTTAGGAGTGTAGTACTGAGAGTAGGAACTTTGAATGTTGGCAGTATGACTGGTATAGGGAGAGAGCTAGCTGATATGATGGAGAGAAGGAAGGTTAATATATTGTGCGTGCAAGAGACCAGATGGAAGGGAAGTAAGGCCAAGTGTTTAGGAGGTGGGTTCAAATTGTTCTATCATGGTGTGGATGGCAGAAGAAATGGGGTAGGGGTTATCCTAATGGAATAGTATGCCAAGAGTGTTTTGGAGGTGAAGAGAGTGTCTGATAGAGTGATGTTTATGAAGCTTGAAATTGATGGTGTAATGATGAATGTTGTTAGTGCATATGCTCCACAAGTTGGGTGTGCGATGGATGAGAAAGAAAAATTTTGGAGTGAGTTGGATGAAGTAGTGGTGAGTGTACCCAAGGGTGAGAGATTAGTGATTGGAGCGGACTTCAATGGGCATGTTGGTGAAGTGAACAGAGGGGATGAGGAAGTGATGGGTAGGTATGGTGTTAAGAAGAGGAATGCAGAAGGTCAGATGATTGTGGATTTTGCAAAAAGGATGGATATGGCTGTAGTGAATACGTATTTTAAAAAGAGGGAGGAGCATAGGGTGACATACAAGAGTAGAGGAAGATGCACACAGGTGGATTATATCCTATGTAGGAGGGCCAGTCTGAAGGAGATTGGAGACTGTAAAGTGGTGACTGGGGAAAGTGTAGTTAAGCAGCATAGAATGGTGGTCTGCAGGATGATGTTGGTGATCAAGAAGCGGAGGAGGAGTGTGAAAGCAGTGCCAAGGATTAAATGGTGGAAGTTAAAAAAAGGGTGATTGTGAGATGGAGTTCAGGGAAAAGTTAAGACAGGCACTGGGAGGCAATGAAGACTTACCGAATAGCTGGGTAACTACAGCAGAGCTAGTAAGGGAGACTGCTAGGAAGGTGCTTGGTGTGACATCTGGACAGAGGAAGGAGGACAAGGAGACATGGTGGTGGAATGTGGAAGTACAGGAGAGTATACAGAGGAAGTGGCTGGCGAAGAAGAAGTGGGATTGTCAAAGAGATGAAGAAAGTAGACATGAGTATAAGGAGATGAGGCGCATGGCAAAGAGAGAGGTGGCGAAGGCTAAGGATAAGGCATATAGAGAGTTGTATGAGAGATTGGACACTAAAGAGGGAGAAAAGGACCTGTACCGATTGGCTAGACAGAGGGACAGAACTGGGAAAGATGTGCAGCAGGTAAGGGTGATAAAGGACAGTGAGGGAAACGTACTCACAAGTGAGGAGAGTGTGTTGAGCAGATGGAAAGAGTACTTTGAAGGGCTGATGAATGAAGAGAATGAGAGAGAGAGAAGGTTGGATGATGTGGGGATAGTGAATCAGGAAGTGAAGCAGATTAGCAAGGAGGAAGTAAGGACAGCTATGAAGAGGATGAAGAATGGAAAGGCTGTTGGCCCAGATGACATACCAGTGGAAGCATGGAGGTGCTTAGGAGAAATGGCAGTGGAATTTTTAACCAGATTGTTTAATGAAATTTTGGAAAGTCAGAGGATGCCTGAGGAGTGGAGAAAAAGTGTTTTGGTACCTATCTTTAAGAATAAGGGTGATGTGCAGAGCTGCAGTAATTACAGAGGGATAAAATTGATCAGTCACAGCTTGAAGTTATGAGAAAGAGTAGTGGAAGCTAGGTTAAGAAGGGAGGTGATGATTAGTGATCAGCAGTATGGTTTCATGCCAGGAAAGAGCACTATAGATGCAATATTTGCTCTGAGAGTGTTTTTGCAGAAATACAGAGAAGGTCAGAAGGAGTTGCATTGTGTCTTTGTGGACTTAGAGAAAGCATATGACAGGGTGCTTAGAGAGGAGTTGTGGTATTGAATGAGGAAGTCGGGAGTGGCAGAGAAGTATGTAAGAGTGGTACAGGATATGTACAAGGGTAGTGTGACATTGGTGAGGACTGCGGTGGGAGTGACAGATACGTTTAAGGTGGAGGTGGGATTACATCAAGGATCAGCTCTGAGCCCTTTCTTATTTGCAGTGGTGATGGACAGGTTGACAGATGAGATTAGACAGGAGGCCCCGTGGACTATGATGTTTGCAGATGACATTGTGATATGTAGTGAGAGTAGGGACCAGGTTGAGGAGACCCTGGAGAGGTGGAGATATGCTCTAGAGAGGAGAGGAATGAAGATCAGCAGGGCTAAAACAGAATATATGTGTGTAAATGAGAGGGAGGGTAGAGGAATGGTGAGGATGCAGGGAGTAGAGTTGGTAAATGTGGACGAGTTTAAGTACTTGGGATCAACAGTTCAGAGTAATGGTGAGTGTGGAAGAGAGGTGAAGAAGAGAGTACAGGCAGGGTGCAATGGGTGGAGAAGAGTGTCAGGAGTGATTTGTGACAGACGGGTACCAGTAAGAGTGAAAGGGAAGGTCTTCAAGAGGGTAGTGAGACCAGCTATGTTATATGGGTTGGAGACAGTAGCATTGCCAAAAAGGCAGGAGTCAGAGCTGGATGTGGCAGAGTTAAAGATGTTAAGATTTGCACTGGGTGTGACTAGGATGGACAGGATTAGGAATCAGTATATTAGAGGGTCAGCCCAGGTTGGACAGTTTGGAGACAAAGCAAGAGAGGCGAGATTGCGTTGGTTTGGACGTGTGCTGAGGAGGGATGCTGGGTGTATTGGGAAAAGGATGCTAAGGATGGAGCTGCCAAGTAAGAGGAAAAGAGGAAGGCCTAAGATGAGGTTTATGGATGTGGTGAGACGACATACAGGTGGTTGGTGTGACAGAGCAAGATGCAGAGGACAGGAAGAAATGGAAACAGATGATCCGCTGTGGTGACCCCTAACGGGAACAGCCGAAAGAAGATGATGATTCATGGATGTAGTTCATGCTCAGCGTCACCTGGGAATGGAATGATACTTATATCACATGCCACAGAATTACATCTTCAAATAATGGGTTCATCTTTCCAAGTCTATGTCCTTTCCCCCAGCATCATTGCTGTTTTTCCCATTTCCATTTGACTCAGTATAGTTTATGTTCAGCAATAAAATGACACCATAAGAGTTTCCCTTAGGTACGTGCCTGACACAGTTCACTCATCTATCATATGTCCGTATCAGGTGCACTCTCAGTATTTGAGGGTCAGCCATTTAAAATGATGTCATCTACACTGCACAGAAGTGGATCGCTGATGGAGAAATACTCCTTCATTCTGATGTATGCTATCCCCAAAATCCTTTTAGGCCCATGATGACATTGTACCAGGCACCTCTGGCAAACCTGCGGTTCCCAAGGAAATCAATGAGAAGCTTGGCCACATAACCCACTACTGTTTGGAGATGGACGGTGCCCTGCGTTAACTAGATTCCCCTACAAATTCCAGGTGAAAATGTGTGATTACCCATCAAGTCATCCTGTATGTGCTTTAAAGGTTGCTAGAGAATAGCTTGCTTGATATATAAGCAGATCTCTCAACGTTTCCTGTTTTGGAGGAATGTTCCTATTTTAGGCCACTATACCTCTGCATGGATTTTCCCTACTTTTAGAGCTGTGTCCTTATTTTCAGACTTGATTTACCTCTTCACATAATTTTCAGAATCCCCCTCATCACATGTGAATTTTTAAGCAGTCTAGTACACAGAAAACCACACTACACGAATAACATACTGGTACCACCAACAATTTAAAGAAAGACAGAACAAATCTTCCACCATTCTTTTTCTGAAGTAAAAATGAATGACCTTGTGTGGTACAATTTTGCAATATTTTTAATTAAAGTCTACATATTTTACACTGCCTCTTTGATAATATGTTTATATTGTTCCATCATTTTGTGGCTCACTTATTTAAGTACGTGTTTCTGAATAATATCCCACATTCCTACTCAAAGTGGGAAGAGTTACCTGCTGTTATTCAAATTTTATGCTAATTAGATGTCCAGATTTTTACCTGTATGTCCCTTTTCTACTTTCAGTTTCTGCAAGCTAAGACATATGTATGCAAGGGCAGCTTATTCCACTAATGCTTTGCCAGAGATGGCATGTATCTCTCACCCCTGGGCTTCCGGATACTGGCCAAGGCTCTTCCCACCCTTGTAGTGCCTTTTTTAGGTGATGTCCCAAAGACCAAATTACCACCGTAACAGCTACAAACAAATGCAATGTAAGGGTCATGCTGCTTAATGCTAGAAGTCTAAATCTCAAAATGCACTCACTCAAACCACTCCTTAAAATGGGGAACATCGACATTTGGGCTGTAACAAAGACTTGGTTCAAGGCAGCAGAAAGCAACCCTGCACTACCAAGCTATAACTCATCCGCACCTTTTGGCCCCAGAACTTGGATTGAAGCTCCAAAGGCAGTGGTGTTTCCATATTCATGAAGGATGTGCACACTTCCAGACTGGTAGCCCAACATAACGCATCTGAGATACATCAGGTGCAGCTAACATTGGGTAAGACAGCGATTCAGGTCATAGCCTGTTATAGGTCCCTAACCATGTCACAAGACTCACAATCCACGTTCCTAAACACCCTGAAGAATATTAGGGTCCAACTAACACTCATACTGGGCAACTTCAACTACTCCCCCATTAACTGGAAAAACTACTCATGTACCAATACACTTGCCCAATGCTTTCTGGAATTCATTAATTCCAATGCCCTGGACCAGCTCGTTCTTACCCCCATTAGAGGTAACAACATCCTTGACCTGGTCATTACTAATATGGGTGACCGTTGCTCTACACCAATAGTCAACTCCTCCCTGGTTAGATCCGACCACAAACTAATTACCTTGGAAATCCACCCCCATCCACCCCCCCACACACAAAGGTAACCACCATGAAAAACTTCTCCAAAGCTGACTTTGGGCTCCTATAAACAGAGGTGGCTAACTTCACGGCACCCATGCAAATAGAGACTAGATGCATGACCGCCGAATCATACACCAATGCACTGTACGAACATGTACACAAATGCAAGAATCTTGCCATACCCAATAGAACCAAGACACTCTCCTCAAAAAAAAAAAGAATCCAATCCGGTGGTCCTCTGCCATAAACAAACTCTACAACAGAAGGAAGAAACTGATGCAAAATAAGGTGAAGTCTGAAGACTGGAAAAACTCACTTATCAGCCTCAACAAAAGGTTAAGATCCCTCATCAAATCCTCTAAATCCAGCTATGAAAACAGAATTGCAGCAGATAGTAAAGACAAACACAAGGCCTTCTATAGTTATGTAAAGAATATCCACGGCAATACCCAGATTTGCTCTGAGCTACTGCACAATGGTGCCTCCTATACTGAGCCAATGGATATTGCCAATATACTGGCCTACAGATTCAGTGCCAACTTTACCCCCCCAAGGACCAATCACAATACCAGTAGATTGCCAGGCACCCAGTATTACTGCTGCATAGGTTAAAACAGCACTGTCCAAGGCCAAGAATACAGCTTCTATGGGATCTGACAATATCCCTGGCTGTGTTCTACATTAACTACAGAGTGAACTGGCACCTCACCTCGGGCTTTGTCCCTACCGAATGGTGCACTGCTTACAGTCATCCCTCTCCACAATGTAGGAGTGACTACAGACCCCGGGAACTATCACCCCATTAGCTTGATGCGTCTGATATGCAAAGCTATGGAACGCAACACATTGGACCTAATAAAGAAGGATATAGGGAATCCCCAAACTCTGGATCCTACACAGTTTGGTTTTGTGAAGGGTAGATCATGCCTGCTCAACTTGGTCAACTTCTTTGAGTCAGTCACCAGAGCTGTGGATGAAGGCAAGGTGGTTCATACAGCCTACCTTGATCTGACCAAGGCCTTTGATACCATTTCCCATTCAGGAATCATAGAAAAACTCACTAAGCTTGGCATCAACCCCTATATCACTAAGTGGGTTTCAAACTGGCTCACAGATAGAACCCACAGTGTGAAAGTAGCTGGCTCCAAGTCAGAATGTCCATCAGTCATGAATGGAGTCCCACAAGGCTCAGTCCTGGGTCCTCTCCTGTTTGGTATCTACTTCTCTGAAGTCCAGGCTAACATGAAAGGACTCTAGCTGACAAGGTTCACAGATGACTGCAAGTTGGGAGCTATTATTAACTCTCCAAATGATGTTGGCATCCTACAGAAAGGCCTAAATGAGACCAACAACTGGTGTCAAAACCATGGCCTTAAGCTCAATGCCAAAAAATGTGTCATCATCCCCCTTGTGAAAAACCCGGTTCCTTTGAATTACCACATCGATGGTAGTCCACTGAACACAGAAGGTGTTATAAGAGATCTAGGAACACAGGTTGACAGCAACCTCTCTTTTGACCACCACATTGCCACTCTGGTCAGAAAGTCCTTCTATGTGGCACATCTCATTACTAATGGTTTTGCATCCAGGAAGAAAGAGGTCATTGTCTCCCTCTACTCTTCCCTCATTAGGCCAATCATCAAGTACAATGCCCCATTTGGCATGTACCTGACTAGACACCTACAACAACTGGAGAGGCCTCAAATGTACCTCACAAAGAGGATCCTAGGCCTTAAACACTTGACCTATATGGACAGACTCAAAAAACTCCAACTATTCTCTGTCTCATATCGCCTACTTAGAGGCGATCTGTGTTTGATTTACAAAGCCATGTCTGACCCAGCTCTGTTAGAAATGCTACATCTAAAGAAATCCCAATCCTTCTGCACCACATGCTCCAGAGACCTCAGCCTCATTACCACAATCAACAGAACATGCAGGAGGGACAGGTTCATAACACAGAGACTGCCCATGCTATGGAATAGACTTCCCATACATGTCAAGCATAGCACCTCACTGGCCCTCTTCAAGAAAAATCTTGATGAGTGGATGGGAAATAGAAAATTCACCCCGGGGATCACTCCAGTGGCTCTACTCAACAGAGGCATAGGAACTAAGGTCGGGTGGCACGATGCCAGGGTAATCCTATGGGCTAGGCTTGTAAAGGCTCCAGGGCCATTAGCTTAGTATACACCTATGAACCTATGAACCTGTGAAGAACACCATGAGTTAGGCACCTGTCACACCATTTGGTGTTGTTGATGTGGTGGGATAGGTTTAGGTGTCTATGCCAGGTGTTGGCTTTACCACTGGTTCTCTTTAATTGGAAGAGTTCAAAGACAGTTAGGTCTTTCACAACACTGAAGGCTAAGTAGTGATCACTCCTCAAGGGTCTATATGACACTGATTATTAGGACAGAGTTTTTAATCCATCAGACTAGGTAAGGGTACTGACACCTGAGATCCCTTGATTAGGAAATACTGAGATGTCTCAAGATGCTTTAGGTGCTTAGCAAGGTACATGCCAAAGGGATCACTGTATTCAATGATAAGTCTAATAGCAGATGAATAAAGTGGGGCTATAACTTCTTTGGACCTTTGAGAAATACCACAAAGAACAAGAGGTGCAAGGTAGAAGGATTTCTATCTACCACAGAGACAAGAAGGATTTCCTAACCACCCCAGAGACATGGCGGTCAAAGTACAGTCTGTTGTCAACAAAGGTACCTGAGACCCTGATGACAATGCCAGATTTAAGTGGAAAGTTATCTATACAGTAAACAGATGTAATGCCACATTTATCAAAGGAAACCATACTGCATTTCCAGGTTTCCATTAATCACATGTTAAAATTTAGAACAGTTAAATTATGAAGGTAGGAATATTTTATAAGTGAGAAAGTTATTTAACATTTAATTTTTTTGTTTATTGAAAGTTTATTTAATAATATTGTTATTTTAGAGAACATCTTGGATCACAAATATGAATGTTTTAAAGCTTACACATTAAATATGTTATTGAAATACTTTAGCTTTTCCTAATAATTGAATTATTATTTTTTATATTGAATATGTAAGATGAATAGTATATTGCCTGGATTGTAAATAGGGGTATTTGAAAATTTATAATTTAATATTAGTTTTATATGAAATGCTAGCGCTATCTTATATTGTTTTTAGATTATGTATTAGTATCTTTTAATAAGATAGGGAGCCCGTCAGATTACATCACAAAATATCCACCCTATATATATGTAGGAAATGAATTGATTTGATTATTTTGATATAGTCCTTTTAAGATTACATATATGGACGGAAGTGCTCAATGGTTTATGAATTTTGTTTGGAATTAATTTATTTTAATACATTCTGGATGAGTTGTCTCATTTGGATTGCTTTTGTTATCTTGTTTGGATAGTGAATGTTTATTGTGATTAACCCTTATGTCTTTGTGACCAATTACACTACTATTTCTTTTGGGTTACATCTGTAAGCACTCATTTATCGATGAATGAGGGATGTTGTTAAATGCTTTTTTGTAATCTATTCATGCCATACTTAGATTATTCCCTTTTTTACAATTCTCTGTTATGACTTTATTTAACAACAAATGATGCTTTATTCCATATAACTTTCTTTTGTTACCTTTTGTTCTATTGCCATGACTGAGCTTTCTTCTAAATGACTATAAACTCTGTCTGCATCGGTTTTAGTATATAGTTCATATATCATCTGAAGGCAAATTACTGGTCTGTAGTTTTTAGGATGGCATACAGGTTCAGTTGTTGTTATGGCTTTCGGCTTTTCCAGGTTAGGGGCCGCCACAGCGGAACTCCGATCCGCTAATGATTGGCAGTAGATTTTTACGAGCCGATTTGCCAGCCCTGATGCACAGCCTTCAATGAAGGCACGCCCATTCACGCATGTCTCCACACAGAAGATGCTCTAGCTGAGAATCGAACAGGACAACGTCTTACTGTCATAAGGAGAAATATTTTTTTTTCTGTTGTTAACCACATTGGCGTCAACCCAGGATGCACATGTAAGCAATTCTTACTCAGGGCTAAATCTCCATGTAAAGATGTTTACACGTTTAGACGGAAGTTAGGAGCTTCTCTTAATTTTGTTTCAATTTTTCTTGCTTCATCCCATTTCATATCCTATATATTTCAACTCCTTACTGTTTCTCTTAATTTTTCTATCAGTTCAGCTTCTTTGTTGTGTTCCACAGGGTCTTTATAAATATTTCTTCAAAACGTGTCTATTTCTTTTGTGTGTGTGTGTGTGTGTGTGTGTGTGTGTGTGTGTGTGTGTGTGTGTGTGTGTGTGTGTGTGTTTCTGTTTTTTTTGCTTTGTTTCCTCAGTTCTCTATAATATTTTCTGGATGAATGAATTGCTTATTTTGTACTTTTCCTTTAATATTTATCTGCCTGTGCTGATATCTTTATTTTATTATTTGCAATAGTGTATGATAGATCTGGGTCTGTTCTGATATTGTGCATTACTTTTACATCTATCTTTCTAAGGGTCTATTTCAGAATATTGAAGTATCATATAAGTGAATCCCATTTCACTAATATGACAATATCGAATCTTCATTTACGCAAAACCTTAAACCAGCAAAAACATTAACCAGGAAACTAACCCCTTGGTCACCAGGACAGCATACAACAAAGTGATTAAAGTCCATCAAAGTGGGGGGCTGCACCCCCCACCCCCACCCCAACTATATATGCCAACTCCAAGATCACACTATAGTGGAGAAAAAGGCAAATACCACCAGGGTTGCCAAGTGGTTAGTTTCCCGGTGAATGTTTTCACTGGTTTAAGTTTTCTCATAAGTGAGCGTTCAGTATTGTCATCTCAGTTAAATAGGATTTGCTGATATGAGTTTTCTATATTCTCAGGTATACCCCCTTTTAAGTATTTTGTTGATCTGTTCCCTCTTCTGTATTTTTCTAACAGTGACAAATCTTGTCTTCATTGCTTTATAGTTTGCTCAATTCAATGCTTTTATGATGGCATTTTATTTCTTCCCTTCCTTTCCTGTATTACTCTATATGTTTTTGGGGTATGACTTTATATTTTATTAATTTAGCTGCACAGTAATATATCTTACTGACTTCTGTTATCTCACATGAATTTCCATTAATAGTCTTGTGTACTGTGTTTATCTGTTTCATCAGACTTCTATAATTTTGGGCCTTATTTACTTTCTGTAATCTATTTCCTTCATAGATCTTAATATGTCTATCCATCTCTATTAAATCAAGTAACTCTTCCTTTAAATCATTTCCTTCTAAACTGAGGGCACATTTTTGCTCTCTGTTTCCTGCAGGGATTCTACAGAAAGTTCCAGAACAGCTTCCTGTCACATATCCTCTTCAGCTGCATCCTGTGTCATCTGTTGCTCCTTAATATGAGTATTCATTGTCTCATTGCTACACAACATTGCCTGCACCAGAATTGCCACTGTTGTGTTGTGCAACTCCAACTGAGCTTTTGTACTGGTTTCCTACTGAAGACTCTAGAGCGCCTTCATGTGGCAAGTGATTAGATGCTTCCCATTTTACCTGTTTTTCCCTAATTTGAGACTCATTGTTCCATCATGCTGGGACATTACCTGTGTTGGATTTTCTGCACTAAATCCTTTACTTCAGAGGTCATCTATAACGCCAGTTTCTATTTCTTTAACTTCTCCATTACTTATCCTCTCTTCTACTACCCCCTTTGTTTTCTTATTTTAGTATTGTGAAATTTTCCATGTCTGGGTGCCTTTGTCTGTATTTTTATTCAAATATCTTTGATGCTGCTCTTTTCAAATGTATTAGTTTTCCTTTCTCCTTTGCATAAATACTGCACCATATTAAATCCCCTTTTCTTTCCCATGTCCATATTTCTTCTTCAACTGACTCCTGCTCCACCTGTTTCTCCTTAATTTGGGGACTCATTGTTCTATCATGCTGTGACATGACCTGTGTTACATTTTCTACACTAACTCCTTTACTCTGCAAGTGTTCTTTACCTTCAACTTCTATTTCTTTAATGTCTGCATTGCTAATCCTCTTTTCTTCTTCCTCCCTTTTGTTTTTTTTGGGTTGTTTTTTGTTTTTTTTTTGGTATTCTGCATCTTTCCATATCTGGGTACCATTGCCTGCATTTCTCATCTATTATCTTTGGTGCTGCTTTGTTGTACTGATTAGTTTTGGTTTCTCCATTACATAAATATTGTGTCATATCAAATCTCTTTTTTCTTTCCCATGTCCATTTTTTCTTTTTTTACATCTTTGAAACCTCTCTAGGTTTTGTTCTTTATATTTTTGCACTTCCATTGTTTTTTTTTTTTGTCTGTCTAATGTTTTTCATTGATCTGTTGTATTAATTAATGCAAATTGGCATTTGAGGGTGTTGATGTTTTTTCTTCTGAAAGTATATTTTTTCCTCTCATTTGTCTCGGAATCTTTCGGAATATCTTCTATCTTGAAATTCTGGGCTTCCTGCATACATAATTTTTTCTTATCCTCAAGACTCCACTCTACCAACTTTATGATTCTTTTTTGGCCTATCAGTTCTTGTGACTTTTGTGGACTGCTGTTTTCTTCAACAATGGGTGGGGAAGTGCATCCTCCCTCTGA
The DNA here is from genome assembly GCF_019279795.1 of Protopterus annectens. NCBI lineage: Eukaryota > Metazoa > Chordata > Ceratodontiformes > Protopteridae > Protopterus > Protopterus annectens. Next base: position 34,758,060 of record NC_056732.1, read on the forward strand.
GCGTGGCCTAATCCCATTGTTGGAATATTTCCATGTATTGAGGATTCTACACTGTCATGTTTTCCATTCATGGCACCAGTGTGTATACCTGGATTGAGCACTTTTTTATCCTGGGACATGTGTACCCAGATGTCTTTTTTATTCTGAAACCTTCCTCTCCATGATATATGCTATAGAAAATACAGTCTATATATAAAAATATCGTCTATATATAGAAAATACAGTCTATATATAGAAAATATAGCCTATATATAGAACATACAGTCTATAGATATAGAAAATACAGTCTATATATCAGTGTCATCTTGCTGAGATTTTGTGAAAAGAAGGTCCACCAGGTGAAGGTACTTACCAAGCGATGAGGATGAATTTAGATCCAATGCTACTACTCTCTTTATCTTGCTGATTACATAATCTCTGCATTCAGACCCTTTTTTGACAGTGAGGGTAAACCCATGATTAACACACCGAGCATTTGTTTGTTTACAATGGAATTTGATAACCACAATCAGTTTTCCATTCATCAGCATATTTGGTTAGCAATAGTCAATTGATATTAGCTTTTATGTCAGAGAAGTACATACTAAAGAGGAGGAAAACTTGGACAAAATCATGTGGGATATCACTAGGGATATTTTCCGGTCTAGAACAAACACTCCAGATCTCAATGGTATGGTTCTGTCTGATAGACAGGTACCTACAAAGCAAGCTATGTATGGGAGTGATGTTGAGTTGGGAGAGTTTGTAACTAAACCCAGCATGGGGGATAATGTCAAACATTTTGGCGAGGTCTAAGTAGGCAGCATGGACTATACAACCCTTATCGATGACCTCAGTAACCCTTACAAAATTCTTTACCAGGTTGAGCAGGCATGATACACTTTTCACAAAGCCAACCTAGTATGGATACAGAAATATAAAGTCACCTATATCAGTGTTTATTAGTTCAGCTATAATGCATTCCATAGCCTTAGAAATAGTAGTAGTGAGACTAGTAGGCCTGTAATCCCAGGGTCTGTAGAGGGGTTACCTTTACATAAAGACACCACAACAGCTGTTTTAGACCCATCAGAGATGTGAGCAATGGACAACATTAGGGTGAAAAGTTGATGTAGAGGTTTTGCTAGGTGTAATATAGTAGTTACCAGCAGATGTCCAGGATATTGTCTATGGAACCAGTATTTTTAATTTTGGAAAGGATCAAAAGCACTTGATTCAAAGTAATTTCAGAAGGGTAGGAGTGAGGAGTAATGACAACTTACCTTGAGATGGTAAGTGGAGTGAAATTAGAGGAGAATTTGTCTGCAAAAATATTAGCAATATCCTTGGAGTCAGAAAAGGAGGTATCATTAGAGCTAAATTCAGTACAGAACTGCTAGTTACTTATATGTGTTCTGAAATAGCTGAAAAGGGCCTTATGATTGTATATTGAGTTAAACACAACCGAACCCTAAGTTTGTAGTTGGTACCACATTTCGTAATGCTACATTTGAGACATTTACCACTTTTAAATACCATTTACAATGATTTATATTGATGAAGCAGATATCTTTTAGATTATTTATTTTTCTTCTACAGATAGGTTAAATGATGGAATGCTGTCCTTGGGTTATACCAAAGAATATTATGTGATCTCTCTTGGACTATAATATACAGCTGTGGATGGTATCTCGTGTAATGGGTGCAAATAACTGGAGCTAGTCATACTACCTCCAGCAGTCTGCGGAAATGTTTTATTGGCCTGGAATCATGTTGCAGATGTAGTGCTATTATGTAACTGAAATTACAGATTCGATCTACATTTGCAACTACATCTGTTGTGATCTGTGCATTTCATGCAGTTGACCATTCACCTGCTTAAACAATGAAAAAAAAACAACAAAAGCAATCAAAACTGGGAAGATTAGGATTTGTTGATCATTTCAGGTGCAAGACTGGACTATAGTGGGGCTTGGGAAATTGCCCTTTTGTCCCCTGTAGTGTAATGTTGTAGTTGGTACATATAAGTAGCAGAGAGTGGGGCATGCGCAGAATGGCTTGCCCTTCTGCAAATAGAATGTTTTTATATTTTGTGTTTTCTGGTGTATTTTTTAAAGCATGTTTGGCTATGTGAATTTTTGAACAAATTTGTTCAAGTACTTTGTACTCAGTTGCACCCAATTTTTCTGTATGTACCTAGTATTTTTGAATATATTATACTGTATTTTAAAATGTACCCAGTTTTTTTGTTTGGTTTTCATGGAGTCAATATAGACTGATTACAGCATGTAGGCAGGTCAGTGACCTGCGTAATCTTCACCCTGAAATTTGCAGCATTTTTTTGCAAAATACCATGTAGTTGTTAAAAGACTGTGCTGTAAGTAGGGTTAAGGGTGCCCACTTAAATGCTGTAACAGATGCAGGTGCATTTTTATGGAAAGTGCTGCTTTACTCTCACATGCTGAAAATGAAACGCTGAGTTATTAACTGCAACAAAATTAAAGGCATTAAATTCACTCACTGTACCAATTTAAACATATATGTTGACTCTCCATGCTAATTTCATGTATTCTTTTGTTGGTCACCTTTATTTAGTTAATTTGTTATTTCAGTACTTAACAAACAACACTATTTATTAATTGTATTTATTTAGGTTATTTTTGCACATATCCTATATATGTGACAGTCACTCATTGTGTCAGTCACCACAGATGATGAGTCAACCTGCGTAAAACAGAAATGTAGTGGTACATTGCCATATACTGGTTTGTCTTCTGTGGAAGTTAAGCAGTCCTATGTCCTGACACAGATTACATGTGCTGCCCCTTTCACTGCTGTTAAGGCCCACGTACTCCAAACTTTTACTCTGTACGATACCATTTACCTACCATTTTTTTATATCAGTTTATATTATCAAGGAATTTGGCACAGTACTATGCTGTTTGTCATAATATAATGAAGCATTTCATTGCTCCACCAGAACCAGGTATCATGCAAACATTGCAAAGCACCATGGTGTATTATTCTCAAGCTGTTAATAAACTACAGACAACATGGTCAGCTTTGCCACATCCAAAAAACCTACTCATTGTCACAGCCTGGAATAATGAATCTTGGGACAGGAATGTCACAGACTTTCTGTAACTGACATTTTGCTAGACCAAAACTAAGATCATGCACTAACTAAATTGTGAGGTTGAAAACCAAGAAGAAGACAAGTTTTCCTTCTGTTTTCTGAAGTCTCTCTATTTTCCTGGTGTGTGTGACTTCATAGTGACCTCATATAAATAATATTTAGAGACTGGAAGATTGCCAATTGCCCTTTATAGGGGATTCAAGACGGGGTTGCTCTCATGAAAAAATTATATATTTTTTGTACCTCAGAAATGTCACTGTTTTGAGACTGTGATTATTTATTATTTATTTATTTATTTGCAGTTTGTTTTCCAGGATAGTCCGTTGGGCTGCAAGCAGCCCATTTTCAATGGAGTCCTGGGAAGAAAAGCTCCAGAGAAATAGAAATACATAGTACAGAAAGAGCACAAATCCATAATATACATTTCAATTAAATGTTAAATGCATATTTTGTATAATGCAAACCCATATTGCACAATTCAAATATATGTTACATAATACAGAAATAAAAAAGATATTCATTAGGAAAATTACATCAGGTTAATTCAGTAAGCAGTAATTTTTTTTTAGGGAATTACAATGAGGTGATTTTTTAGGCATTGGTCGAAATATGTCCCAAGGGATGTAAAACTTAGGAGGTAGTGACAGGCAACAAAGTTTGGAAAGTTAGGAAGAAAGTGTGGTAGAATTAGGTTGGATGAGAACAAGAGCATTTCCATTGTGAAGTAAGGTGTGAGTGCAGTGAGGTTTTAAACAAGGGGAGACTGCTGGTGGTGTTGATGAGAGAAGGTAGAGAGTTACAGAGGTGTGCAAGAGAGAAGGACATCAATGATTTCCAGCAGGATGTGTTGGTTTATGCAATTTAAATATGTTTTGGGAATTGGATCTTAGGAGTCTATCTGGTTTATGCATTTCAAAGGTATTTGCTAGGGAGGGGAAGAGAGACAGGTTATGAATGATTTTGTGTGCTTGGATGAGCTGGGTATATGTGCGGAAGTTTGGTAATTCTAGCCAACTTAGTTGGTGAAGGGAGTTACAGTGGTGAGAAGAGGCTCTATGACCTGCTGCTAATTTGCATATTTTGTTATAACAAGATGAGAGTTTTGTTTTGAGGGAAGATTGTAGGCTGGTTAGGACAGATACACCATATAAAAGGGATGGGATGAGGTATGTATTAGCTAATGTAATCCTGGTGGTGGGAGAGATAAAGTGATTGTGGTGGTAAAGCATACCTAATTCTTTATGGGTTTTATTGATATTTGCTTGTAGATGCTTATCAAATTTTAGTTGATTGTCAGTGATAATTCCCAGTAATTTTGTGTCAGACACTAGTTCCAGTGGGGTATTATTATTACTGGTAATTATGAAGGACTGTTTGTCTTGGGAAGAGGTTTTGAATGCATTGAATAACAAGGTTTGTTTTGGTTGTATTAAGGGCTAGATGGTTGTCCAGCATCCACTGTTCGGTGGAAGAGAAGGTGGCTTGTGTTAGATTAAGAGTTGTGATGGAAGGGGAGGAACTGATTATAGTAGACTCATTGGCATATTGGATGAGACTGGAGTTAGGAATGGCTTGGAAGAAATCATTTATGAATATGCTGAATAGTAGGGGGCGTAGAATGGGACCTTGGGGGATGCCTGTGGATGTATTAAGGAAGGGTCAGGTAGCTTTTTTCCATTTAACTGCTTGTTGCCTGTTTGTGAGATCGCTTGAGAACCACTGGGTAGAGGAAGGGGACAGGTTAAGGTTAGAGAGTTTGGTAGGAAGGAGGTTGTGAGAAATAGTGTCACATGCCTTAGAGAGGTCGAGGAAAAGAGTGGATACAAAGTGGCCAGAGTCGCGGGCTTTGTTGATTGTTTCTAGGAAGGAGGGGAGGGCAGTGGAGGTACTATGACCTGGTCTAAAGCCATGTTGTGTGATTACTTAAGGCTTTATATATTTTAGTTTAAATTAATTGTGTATCAGCCAAACAACACTCAAGTAATCATAATAAACCCATCAACAAATGATTTAAACCACATGCAACTAATTCATGACTCTGAAATAGTACTTGTACTAATATGATCAGGGAATGTACCATACAAAACTTTTAGGTCTGTTTAGAATACAATTGCATTACAGTCTTGCAAAGAAGCTCTAATTAACACTCTGCTCCTTTCTAGTTTTATCGATATTTCACAGAAGCTGCTTGCAAGTTATGTATTGCGTATTTGCATATCATTAGTGTTTCAGTTGTTCTTAAATATATTTATAAACTATTGCTATGATATTGCTGTCTTACAAAGTATGTCCTCTTTTCTTTGACATGATTATGGAAGAAGGACAGTTTCTTTGTGTCCTTATATATTTAAATTTCTGCATATGGTGCTGTCATAGACATACGACTTACAGTAAATTGTTATCAGGGCACAAAATGTAGCTGTGTAGATCACATTTAATTGTAATGTGATTTTATTTACTCATGTGTGATCTGCAAAGCTTCCTTAATGTAATGCAGGTAATGTCATACACCCGCAGTTTTGACTTGAAATGTTTGTATTTGTTTTCATGTTTCAGTTTGGTTTTGCTGGAATAACCTTTTTCTCCATGATGTGGTAGCATTAAAGTCAGTTGTATTGCAGTTGTAATGCAATGTTGTGTCCTCCTCTCTGTGGTGTAGGGGAACTAAGTACCCTTTCTGTGTTTGGGCAAGGGTTACTCTGTTTGCCAAAACAGCACACAACTTTATGTATTTCAATTATTCAACCATACAGTGCATAAATTAGCAGAGAAGCATTTCAAAAAGTGCCAATGTTTTCCCCTTGTTATTACACTTAGGGTTGCCCCAAGTATTTCTCATAACCACATATACTGTGTCGGTGAGATAGTAAACAAGTAGCATTAATAAAAATTAAAGTGACAGCAGCTAGCACATTTCTCTTGCTTGTTTGGTGGAACAACTGACTGTACTGCATCATGGAAGCTGATTAAGTTATTATTTTTATATGTTTGTATAGCTATTTACATACACAGGCATATATATATATATATATATATATATATATATATATATATATATATATATATATATATATATATATACACACACACACACACACACACACACACACACACACACACATTTTTTTGGGGGGGGGTAATAAAATGATGCAATTTCCCTACATTTAAGTAAGTGACGTACCCTTTTTGGTCATTTTCTACAGCTAAACATAAAGGCAAAGAACTTCCAGTGCCAAGCAACCAAGAGCCAAAACAAAATGCACCAGAACCACAAACTACACAACCCACATCTCAAGAATTCCACACTGACCACAAACTACACAACCCACATCTCAAGAATTCCACACTGTAATGACATGAAGAGATTTATTAAGGTAAGTGCTTTTGTCTGAAAAAAATTAGGACTCTATTATTTTACCTCTTTGTGGATGCTTGAGAAATGGTAATCTTGTTTGTGGCATTGCTACATTTAGTTTTTGTTAATTTTCTACAGCTACGTATGCTACAGGAGGGTCAGTTTAATAAGTGCAGTAACGTTCTTTAAGGTGTGGATTATGCTGAGTAAGAGGATGCCTAGGTATGCTGTAAGGTATGTGGCACTTCTGTGAGTGCCTTTTATATCTAGGTATCCTCTAATCAGTACATGACTCACTCCTGGCCATGTTTACATGCATTTATACTTTGTTTAAATCACTGAATTGTGAGGGTCATTTCAGATTTCCATCTCTTCCAGTCTTATTCTAGTATAGGGATATATTCTAAAAGTAGCATTTACTAAACTATAGGATTAACTCAGAGCAGCAGTTCTCTCTATTGTTTTTTTTTCATTTAATTTATTTTAAGTAACATTGATCTTCATGAAATGTAATACACATATAACAAACCATTGTTCATGTATGATTTTTAGTGTCACTGCTTATCTATATGCAAACTGAACATAAAAAGTAGACTATGAGGCAGATTCAATAAACCCTACACGATCTGCTAAAGCCATGTGCACATTGTAACATGACATACACACAAAAGTGCACACTTTTGGATTTATTATCTCTACTCTGCGTGTAGAGCCGCGCAAACATGGTAAACACCGTGGTATGCTAATTACATCATAACCAGCTGAATTGCATGCTAATAAACCAATCCAAGATGGCAGGGCTATTCACCAAGCTATAAAGCAACTATGTAGACTCAGTGCTGGTTTTGCCTGCAAATTCCAAAACAAAGTGGAATACAGCCACGGATACTAAGCTACATGGAAAGAATGCTAGGGGCTGCTGCTGCTTTAATTCATGTGTGTGTGCAACAGGCTAATGTGTATGCTGCTGCTACTGCTAACAGACCAAGGCCAAGAAGTAAAAGAGGTTTTAGACCCCGTTTAACTTATCACAATTTGTATGAGGTGGAAATTGTACAGTACTACAGAGTGGCTACAGACAAACTACAGGAACTGTGCAACTTCTGTCATCCCCAACTTAGACCAAGGGCAAACCAAGGGGAACCAATATCATCTGAGATAAAGGTATGTCTAGCACTTAGAATTTTAGCTACAGGAACCTTTCAGAAAACGAACAGGGGACATGCTGGATGTGTCACAGGCATCAGCATCCAGGATCCTCCATCAATTCCTGAATGGTATCCTCCAACATGTTTTTATTTTTTATTTTTATTTATTTCAAATTTGTTTACTAGGAAAGTCTCATTTGGAACAAAGCCAATTTTCAGCGAAGGCCTGGGGAGAAATGCTCCAGATGCATGTCTTTGTAATGTGGGAGGAAACCGGAGCACCCGGAGGAAACCCATAGAAATGCAGGGAGGACATGCAGACTCCACACAGATGGCACCCCAGCAGAGAATCGAACCGAAGAACATCTTGCTGTGAGGTGACAATGTACAGTGACTACATACATTTTCTCCATGCACCTAAGGACAGTGCCACAAATATGCAGGGGTTCTACCCTGTAGCACACTACCTTGAAGTACTGGGTGCCAAAGACTGTACACATATAGAAACCAAGGCACTACAAGGGGAACAGGGAAGGGCATACATAAATAGAAAGGGCTTCCACTCCATTAACTGCCAAGTCATGTGCAATGCTAAGGAAATCATCTTGAATGTGTGTGCTGGCAACCCAGGAGTTACCACAACTCACATATATGGCACAACTCCCAACTGTATGAGATGTTTACTAGGGGGGATATCCCACAGGGTTGTTTACTGGGGATGCAGGTTATGCACTGGAGCCATGGCTGATGACGCCCATCAGAAATTCACACACATCAACTGAAGAATGCTATAATGAAGGACACACTCATACCAGAAATACCATAGAGCATGTATTTGGGCTGCTGAAGTTGAAGTTACAGTACCTAGATACTTCTGGGGTAGCCCTTGCAATACAATCTATGTACATGTACTGAAATCTTCACCATCTGTGCCGTGCTTCACAACATCATCCTGAGAAAACAGCTTCAGCAGGATCAATAAGGGGAAGAGGCACACATCCCACCACCACTGGCAAGGTCATCACAGCCACATGTAGGTGAGGAGTCAGAGGGGGAACCAGCAGCTGCTGTGGGTATAGGCAGATGTAGGCGCACTCAGTATGCCCTCACACTGGCTAAGAGGCAATGCATAGCACACTCACTCACCACCTACGATGCTAAAACCTCCATTCTACACACATACATACAGTAACATTGATGTCAGAAAATGCGCACAACCTTTAAATACCCATATAGTAAATGTGTACTGCTAGCATAAGACAGAGTCAGCCCTGAACTAAAACTGTAACAACTGACAGACTTACAGGGTAAGTGTTGAACCTGGAATATTTAAAAAAAATGTGTAATACAAATGGATGGCATATCCTTGCATACTTTTACTTGGTAATGTAAGTAAGTAAAAGGTAGTTGATTTGTACAGCAATGACTTTAACATGTGACAGCAGAGACTTATAGGAATACCTGTGTATCAGGTAGTAGGCCTCAGGCATCAAAGAATCACACATTCATACCTCTCAAAAGTATTGATGGTCAGCGAATGTCCCCAGTTTGGCCTCATACTTTTGAAGTGGAAAATCATTAAAGAAAATAGTTAGAAAATAATGACACACATTTCAGTTTTAGAATTCATATCCATCAGAAAAATCTTAAAGATAGTGATACAAATCGGTTTCATTCTATCAACTGTCTAACTCTGTAAGACCAAAATATTTAAAAAGTCTCCCTGTTGTTCAGCCTTTGTCCCACTTTTTTATACATTACAAAAACCTGAAGAAAGCAATACAGTTAGCAAAACAGCATGACAAACACAGATATATGAAGCACTAAGTCAGCTATGCACCCTGAACATCAGACACAAAGCTCATGTATCCCTGATTCCAAAAGACAGAAAACAAGGATATACCACAGTTATCATCACTTGCACAGTGTGTTTTGTGTGTGTGTGGAAGGGAGGGGGGTTGGAAGCCTAGGCTGACACAAAAGGTAAGTGAGTATGTGAGTAAGAAAGAGAAACAGGCAGATATTTGGATAAAGTATCAAACGACCACTGAGATGGAATGATCTTTAAGCCTCACATCACAAATGAACCATATAAATGTTGTGTGTGTCTCTGTATGGGCCCTCCAGTTGAAACTGGTGTGTGAGTGTCATTAAGAATACAGCCAAGCTCTGTGCTAGCTCTACATTTTGGTATGTTTAACAGTTGTGAGCTGTGCATGGTAGAGGTGGCATTTCATCATCAGTGCACCCAGCCATGAGAACTGGCTCTGCCAGGAGTTGCACTGGCACATCCACGCCCACAGTCAGATGCACTCCTACTACCTGAATGTGACTGATGCCCGCTGGATGAACTGTTTTCATGAGTATGCCCAGGACCATGATCCCATGGCCTGCCATGTTTGGGTGTGGACACCACAACCACTAATGGATCAGTGGAAGAAGTGTGACTATGGGAGCATGGTCAGGCATGGCTACATCGGCTAACATCAGATGATGTGGCTGACCTACACCCATGTGGATGCTTGTCCCCCTCCCGGCAGATGTTTCATCACAGACATCGCCCATTCCAACGTGTCATTCATGTCACAGTCACACAAAGCAAGGATGGATGCAAAACAAGGGGAGTAACAAAAGCAAAGCAAACCTCTGTACAAACAATTTTGTTTGTGCCAACACAGAAATGGAATTTGGCTCCCCACCTCCAAAACAACAAGCAAATGACATTTTGCTACCAAAATAATAAAACATCAAGAAACTGTCACTAAAACATGTGTACACATTTACCACAAAACATTCATTTTTATGTAATTGCCAGTCACCTCTACCTGTGGCCAGCACTCCCATAGAGGTGTCTAGGGGCCATCCTAGAAGGCTAACACCCTGTGTCTTTCACAATATGGAACATTTACATTTCACTGAAATAACAATAAAAGAGTGTAAAGAGAAACAACTGTAACATTAATAAGACTTGTGATGAAAGTTAACAAGACTGTGCTTCTCAGAAAGTAAAATGCCCTGACAAAGATGCCTATGCCATCAATAAACTTCAAAGAAGTGCATACAGATAAAAGTAAGCATTTGCTAATGCATATATAAAAATATTTGTCTGAGTGACATCTGAGCATATCCAGTATAAAACTGAAAAATGTAATCATACCTTATCAAGATCAGTAGTCTTCTGTACAGATAAATTCAAAGTAATAGCAATTTTCTTTATGCATTCTCCAAATAAAGAAGTCTCCTCACCTTCAGGTTCCCTAGCTACACAGTTCCCTTTATATAGTGTAGATTCAGGCCTGTGAGCATGATGAAGATGTAAATGAGGTATGAACTCTTTAGAATCGCTGAATCCCAAATTCTTGCTCTTTGTAGCTGATGTAAACATAGTGTAGACACTCCCTCAGTGTTTGCTGCTAATGGATTGCAGCTCTGAATAATGATTGGTAGGGAGAAGTAGAACACAACAGCAGTTCGGACTTCCTTACCTCCAGTGAGTGTGTCAGCCAGGTTAGACTTATAAAGTGTAGAAGTAAATGTGCCAAGGACATGTAAGTAAGCAGCACACATTTCACAGTTTCTGCTCAGTAACATCCAACATCCCATTTTCTGTAGCAAAGTAAAATGTGCCACAGGCATCTAACTTGAATATTTTTGTTACTCCCTTCCAATTTTAAAACCTTTTTCTATCCTCTTTTTCCTAACCCCCCCTAAAAATTTCCTAATCTCCTTACTTATTTTTCACATTTGGTTTTTTTGCTGTTTGCTTTTATGTCTGAGTGTTTAAATTTTTTAGTTTGTCTAAATTTTTGATAGTTTTTATCACTGTTTGTTATTAGTGTTAATGGAGCTTTTCTCCTCGGGCCTCTGCTGAAAATGGACATGTATCCAGCCAGACTAGCCCGGTTAACAAATGTAAAATAAAATAAATAAATGTAAAATAAATGTCAGACAATGCGCACAACCTTTAAATACCCATATAGTAGCTGTGTACTGTTAGCATCAGACAGAGTCAGCCCTGAACTAAAACTGTAACAACTGACAGACTTACAGGGTAAGTGTTGAACCTGGAATATTTAAAAAAATGTGTAATAATACAAATGGATGGCATATCCTTGCATACTTTTACTTGGTAATGTAAGTAAGTAAAAGGTAGTTGATTTGTACAGCAATGACTTTAACATGTGACAGCAGAGACTTATGGGAATACCTGTGTATCAGGTAGCAGGCCTCAGGCATCAAAGAATCACACATTCATACCTCTCAAAAGTATTGATGGTCAGCGATGTCCCCAGTTTGGCCTCATACTTTTGTACTGGAAAATCATTAAAGAAAATAGTTAGAAAATAATGACACACATTTCAGTTTTAGAATTCATATCCAGCAGAAAAATCTTAAAGATAGTGATGCAAATCGGTTTCATTCTATCAACTGTCTGACTCTGTAAGACCAAAATATTTAAAAAGTCTCCCTATTGTTCAGCCTTTGTCCCACTTTTTTATACAATACAAAAACCTGAAGAAAGCAATACAGTTAGCAAAACAGCATGACAAACACAGATATACTAAGCACTAAGTCAGCTATGCACCCTGAACATGAGACACAAAGCTCATGTATCCCTGATTCCAAAAGACAGAAAACAAGGATATACCACAGTTATCATCACTTGCACATGGTGTTTTGTGTGTGTGTGGGAGGGAGGGGGGTTGGAAGCCTAGGCTGACACAAAAGGTAAGTGAGTATGTGAGTAAGAAAGAGAAGCAGGCAGATATTTGGATAAAGTATCAAACGGCCACTGAGATGGAATGATCTTTAAGCCTCACGTCACGAATGAACCATATAAATGTTGTGTGTGTCTCTGTATGGGCCCTCCAGGTGAAATTGGTGTGTGGGTGTCATCAAGAACACAGCCAAGCTCTGTGCTAGATCTACATTTTGGTATGTTGAACAGTTGTTAGCTGTGCATGGTAGAGGTGTCAGTTCATCATCAGTGCACCCAGCCATGAGAACTGGCTCTGCCAGGAGTTGCACTGGCACATCCACGCCCACGGTCAGATGCACTGCTGCTACCTGAATGTGACTGATGCCCGCTGGATGAACTGTTTTCATGAGTATGCCCAGGACCATGATCCCATGGCCTGCCATGTTTGAGTGTGGACATCACAACCACTAATGGATCAGTGGAAGTAGTGTCGCTATGGGAGCATGATCAGGCATGGCTACGTCGGCTAACATCAGATGATGTGGCTGACCTACACCCATGTGGATGCTTGTCACCCTCCCAGCAGACGTTCCATCACAGACATTGCCCATTCCAACGTGTCATTCATCTAATCCATTGAATTGACAACATGGTGGAGGCAGTCATGCATGCCAGCCTGTGCCACATCTACAACCATAAGCATTTCTTCAGAGGCTGTAGTCTAACATACCTGCACCTCCATGATGGCTCTAAACATTCGTCGAGTGGCAAGGAAAGACAAACCTGAATCAGGTGGAGGATGGATAGCAGGCCTCCTCTGAGCACCCCTAACAGCCCTTCTGTGTGGCACTTCACCCAAACTTTGGTTCTGGCCAGAGTTAACAAGCACTAAAGCCACAGTAACCACACTACCCTGATCGAGTGTCTCACCCTCCACTTGTCCAATATCTGAGGGCTCACTGGAATGGGTTGGCTTACTCTGACATCTGGTGGTAAACTTCCTACACTTCCGCTATCAGGATCACCTGTGATAATAAGCAACAAACACGGGTAATAAATTAATATCTACACTACTACAGTTCAATATATGCCAACAAACTAACAGTGGTGCCACTATTACAGACAGTACAGCAATACACACAACAGTCCTGACACCAACATCACACGTACAAATAAAATAAATATTTTTGTGACATGCTCATCAGTAGTGAAATAAAAAATGTTTGGCTTACCATGTGCAGATAACTCCACTATATATATATATATATACATATATATATATATATATATATATATATATACATATTCTAGGGAGAATAGTCCTGGAAGAAGTTAAGCAAAAGGTAAGGACACCATCATCACAATAAACAGTAAGACAGGGGATGAAAAACATTTGTCCCTTTATATGTCCATCAGCAATACATTTAACAGAAACTTGGATGATACGTTGACCCCAAGACCATGTGTAATGAACCAGAATGTGTTGTTAACTGTATCAGTCTATAACTAGTCCCCTCCCAAAAAAATTTGTTCAACAAGCTTAAGTATTGCTATCAATATTTTACTATACAAGAAGCATTTAACAATTGAGATAGGTAAGCCTACCTGAAAGCTCCTGCTGGGGAATACTTGTCCTCCCTAAAACAGCAGCAGCAAAATCAGTCGCATGCTGTTGTGCACTTTCCACTAAGCTCTCTAAATCCCTGACAGTGGACAGGAACACTTCATCTGGTGTCAGTGGTGGCTCTGCAGCAGGCCCACCCTGGTAGCCATCTGTTCACGGCCACCGCAGCTGTTCTTCTCCTAGCTGATGAAATCATGTCAGTGGCCCTATGATGTACCTGATCATATGTTCTGCTACAGCACTGACATCATCTACTATCTGCTGCCAAATTTGAATTCTTCCAAACATATACCAATGGCCTGTCTCAAGCAGAAAGCCCCAATGTCACCTAAATGCTTGGACAATGACATCATTCCTAGGGTCATTGAAGGGGGGTTTGGGGGGATTGGGACACCTGAATGCCATAGTCTTAGGTGACATAAAACACAAAAGAAGGATAATACACATAAGTATCACATAAATAAAAGTCCTGTTTAGATAGAACACATAAGTAGTATTTTTTTTTTAATATTACCCACTGGAGAAACAAAAAAAATTCAAGATATTCAAATATAAAAAAGGATTTATGTGGTTGTTGTAAGATGTCACAGTCACACAAAGCAAGGATGGATGCAAAACAAGGGGAGTAACAAAAGCAAAGCAAACCTCTGTACAAACAATTTTGTTTCTGCCAACACAGAAATGGAATTTGGCTCCCCACCCCCAAAACAACAAGCAAATGACATTTTGCTACCAAAGTAATAAAACATCAAGAAACTGTCACTAAAACATGTGTACACATTTACCACAGAACATTCATTTTTATGTAATTGCCAGTCACCTCTACCTGTGACCAGCACTCCCATAGAGGTGTCTAGGGGCCATCCTAGAAGGCTAACACCCCTGTGTCTTTCACAATATGGAACATTTACATTTCACTGAAATAACAATAAAAGAGTGTACAGAGAAACAACTGTAACATTAATAAGACTTGTGATGAAAGTTAACAAGACTGTGCTTCTCAGAAAGTAAAATGCCCTGACAAAGATGCCTATGCCATCAGTAAACTTCAAAGAAGTGCATACAGATAAAAGTAAGCATTTGCTAATGCATATATAAAAATATTTGTCTGAATAACATCTGAGCATATCCAGTATAAAACTGAAAAATGTAATCATACCTTATCAAGATCAGTAGTCTTCTGTACCGATAATTTCAAAGTAATAGCAATCTTCTTTATGCATTCTCCAAATAAACAAGTCTGCTCACCTTCAGGTTCCCTAGCTACACAGTTCCCTTTATATAGTGTAGATTCAGGCCTGTGAGCATGATGAAGATATAAATGATGTATGAACTCTTTAGAATTGCTGAATCCCAAATTCTTGCTCTGTGTAGCTGATGTAAACATAGTGTAGACACTCCCTCAGTGTTTGCTGCTAATGGATTGCAGCTCTGAATAATGATTGGTAGGGAGAAGTAGAACACAACAGCAGTTCGGACTCCCTTACCTCCAGTGAGTGTGTCAGCCAGGTTAGACTTATAAAGTGTAGAAGTAAATGTGCCAAGGTTTTAAATGTAAGTAAGCAGCACACATTTCGCAGTTTCTGCTCAGTAACATCCAACATCCCCTGAGTTTGTTGAAAACTGTATATTATTGTCACTTAATATTCTCAGACATTTTAAGGACAATGATACAGGATGCCTTACAGACTGCACTTCTGAGATTACTGCTCAGATAAAAGAAGAATGAGCAGCATACACAGAGATAAGACAGAGATGCATTACTGCAAGCAGTAGTCATAAATGGTTGTGTGATCACTCAGTGCACTATATCTGAAATCAATACATATAGAAGCAACTCAGAAGAATATAAGTGTCATGCATCTTGGTAATACTGTGGATGATGTTGCACTTGCTTGTATGCACAATGATTTTAATTTTCTGCTGCAAAGCATTTCTGTGGCAAAGAGGAATAAGACACCGTTACTGTGCTTTGAAGGTTCATTGGTGCGAGAGTTCAAATCCAGACTTATGTAAAAATATTTCATGTGTACTAACATATATTTTGCAATGTTGTTTATTTTACAGATTTCTTTTCTTTTTTTAATGCCAGTATTTATGTGGTACACAGCTTAGTTCAAACTCAAGAAATGGATAAGCACAATAAATGTCATCTATAGTACTTCTTTGATAACCAATGCATAAACTACACGTGTGAATCACTTGTGTGTATAGCACATCTCCTAAACACATTGAATCACACAGCATATACTATCTGTAGGTCAAGGTTCACATCCCATCTTTGTATTTTAAAGATGAAACCTAATAAACACTATTCAAAAGGCTAAAAAAAGTTCAGCTTTGCTTGCCTTGTTTGTGCAACTCTTACCATCGTGCAAATTTGGAGTAAAGTCCCACACATGAAACACACAGAACACCTGCAGACAGGATGCAGACATTCTTAATTTCAAAAAGGATACATTTAACAGCCTTCTTCAACACCTGCAAGTTCAGAGCACCTGCAGAGGCAGAGAGGAAGCACCTGCATAGAGGAAGCAGACAGTCAACAATTTCAAATTGGATGTATTCTACCAATTCTGTTGGGCACCATAAAACATTCTAAGTGACTTTGCATGGCAGTTAACACACAGAAATTGACAATGAATAGGAAATATCCAAATACTCTTTAGTTATTTCTGTGGCAGCATAAGTATAGGGCTGCAATGTAGATGGTTGTGGATTCTAATACAGCAACTTCCAAGTGTTTTTGTTCTTATTTATTGGTATTTTATTGGTATTCCATTTCACTTTATATTAAATGTCTCATAAAAAAGTTAGCAATGAATAGGAAAATATCCACCTATCATTTAAGCACTCCTGTGGCAGCAGGTGTAACTGTTGGCTGCAATATGAATGGCTCTGGGTTTGAATACAGCAAATTCTGAAGGTTTCTACTATTGTTCCTGTTCACTTTATATTAAATGTCACATAAAAAAGTTAAACATAATTATAAATAATAATAACAATAAGCATATATAGCAGTGGAGCTCATATGAATTACATGTATGACTGAGGTTATACAGATTACTATGTTTCTGTAATTATAATTGTGCTCTCTGACCTTGGATGGCCTTCAAACATCAATACGATTGATACTCAAATTAATGGATTAACTAGGACCTTTTCAGGTCACACACATATATAGTTAACCCCTCAGCCTGTCATGTGTATTTATATATAATACATGACTACATGGCAAAAGTACTTCTTCTGTGGTAAAGATGGAAAATCGCAGCTGTGGAAGAAAATGTTTTTTTTTCTCATCCCACATTGAAAAATCAATTTTAACAATGTATAAAGCCAAACTAAAAATGTGTCAGATCATGAAATGTATGCCCAAGTACGTGTCTGCAAAATGAAATCACTTAACAGTTCCAGCAGCAAACAGCCCTCAAACTATTGTCAACTATCATTTTAACCTTCCCATTTAAAAAAATGCTTCCTCTGTTTGGCATTGTTGATCTCTGCTTAACGTCATGCAAACATGGTTGGCATCATTCTTCAGGTGTGTTCACTACTAGTAAAGACAATAGCAGATATTAGCAGGAAATCATTATTAGCTATTGCTGTTGTCTCTGGTTAAACATGTCTGGTGGTAGAAGGAAAGGTGCCCAACTTAAGGCACAGAGGTGGGGTGTTGAGGAGTCCATAGTATTTATTGGACTCCTTGTAAAGCACCACAGCCAAAATCTTTTGCAGGGGGACAATACCAGCTCCCAGTACAAGTCTGAGGCTTGGAATAGACTGACTAATGTTGTCTCCAGTTTGACTGGCATTCCACATACTGGAGAACAGTGTAGGCATCACTTTAATGATCTGAAAAAGTAGACGGATGAGTTCAGAACTAGTAACATCACACAGTTGTGTAAGTATACTTATAAAGAGAATGTATAGCAGATAGAAAGCTACATATACCCAAGACTATTATGCATAATGCTCTTCCCTTGTTCTCTTCTGTTTATTCCACAGCCAATGCAGAGATAAATGCAAATAGAGAGGCAAATGCTGAGCATTTAGAGAGACTGAGGGAAGCAAGTGGTATGTATGCAGCACAACTGAAGAATTATTGGTAGCTTTTAAATTAAAATGTTCTTTTTTATACAGTTGTAACAAAGTAAGTATACATATCCTAACTGTAAAAGCAAGCGTGCATGCTTCAGTCTGTAGCACAAACCAGCTGTAGGAGTCAAGTATAAGACAGTAGTCAGCCGTTGTGGGTTCAAACACCCCAAGTATAAAAATAGTACAATCCTTTAAATATTGCATAAATTAATTTCTATACAAGCTGTTAATCTATATAATTGGACCAAGCAGAAGTGCAGTTTCTGCACATTGCAAGGATTGTTTTGAGCAGTCCTTAATATAGTTTGTAGCTAAGAAGTTATACTTAAATGTAAAAGTTAGATAAAATACGATTATTGTAATAATGTATTGTATGTCACATATGATGGTACTAACTTTATATCTTTTTTTCTCTTACTTCAACCCTTATCTGATTTTTTTCTATGTGTTGTCAAAATGTTTCCACGTCATCCATCTCTGATAAATCACAAAATGGTTTACAGCTCAGCCTGCCCCCTCCCCACCGGCTCTGGCACCAACACCCAGCACATCTGTGATCCAACCAGCCTCTGCTGCCCCTGCACTACCTGCACCCTCAGGTAGCACTACCCTGGCAGCTGGAGCTGGGGTACCCTCTGGGAGTACTGGCAGAGGTGGGAATTTTATCACCCACCAGGTAATGCCAGGGTTAGTGTGTAGGGTTACACACACAACCATTGATGCATGCCTACTCTGGATAGAGAGGCTGCTCTTTTTTTAAATTTCTCCAAGTCTCTTGGGTTTCTAATACCATGATGGGAATGGACCCCATTCCTAAGTCAAAGTACTATTAAAGTTCATGAAATTAGTATTGTTTCACTCTTTGACGTTAGCCAAAAGTGCTCTTCGGAGCACCCGCAATGTGCCCAGTAATGACTCCTTCTGCAATTTGTACAGTGTTACATGAACTGGTAACATATCTAAATACAATTATAAATTCTTTTTTATAAGACCAGTTGTTCCTACTACTACTGGAACTGTCTGGGTATCTTTCTTCCACATGGCTCTCATTTCAGCCTGCAGATCCAGGTATTTTATGACTTTGTGTCTCTCTGTACGAAAGACACTGTAGTCACTGGGTGTGGTGATTTCAATGATCAATGCTACTTTTGTCTTCTTTTCTTGGACCACTATATCTGGTTCTCTAGCATCTATCTTTTGAACTGTTGGTATTGGGTGATCCCATGCGATATAAACTTCATCATTTTCTATGATTCTTTGTGGCTCATGTTTCCAGTGTTTTTCAGCCACTCCGATACCATAATATTTGCACAATCTCCAGTGTAACAGTCTCACCACATTATTATGCCTTTCAGTATACAGTCCCTCTGCCATTAGTGTGTCGCAACCAGCAACAAGGTGTGTGACTGTTTCCAGTTCAGTTTTACAAAAATTACATATGTTGGTTTCTCCCACATGTTCAATGGACTTTGTAAACCAGCGTGTGTGTAGCCCACTATCCTGGGCTGCCAATATTAACTTTTCATTCATTGATGTGAATTCACCTCTCCTTAACCATTCCTGTGTTCATTCTTTAGCAACGTGAGGCTCTTCCAGAAGTTTTCTATACTTGCAACTATATTTATGTTTTTTCCCACATTTCTTGCCTTCACATCTGGTCCTTCACCTTATATTCTTTCTTTTGTTTTTTAGCACATTCAGTTGCTGCCTGGTTTTTATCTACTTCTGGTATAATTTCCATTCCTGCTTGACATCGATATGCAGAGATGTCATCTTAGATTTATTCTCCTCATGTTTCAAAACCTTCACTACATTTGGATCCTGTGAGGTCAGCAGATATATGTGGAGTCCCATGATTGCAGATCTATACATGTAATCAATTTCAAGGAGGCCCATCCCTCCTTTGGAGTGGGGAATATATAATCTTGGTATACACTGATTTTTATAAATCATTTGATAAGCATGAAGCATCCTTCTTGTTTTAATATCCAATCTATCCAACACTTTTTGGGGCCAGTCAATCACTCCAAAACTATAAGTTAGGACAGGAAGAGCAAATTGATTTATGGCTTGGATCTTGTTCCTAGATGTCAATGCTGTTTTCAGGATTAATTTTCTGGATTAATGTAAGTCTTCTAAAGTACTCCTTCTTCTTCTTTCAGCTTTTCCCGGTTAGGGGTCGCCACAGCGGATCACCTTGTCCGCACAGTAATTGGCAGTGGAGTTTTACGGTGTCGAGTTGCCAGCTCGGCGCCCAACCT
Organism: Protopterus annectens; assembly: GCF_019279795.1. NCBI lineage: Eukaryota > Metazoa > Chordata > Ceratodontiformes > Protopteridae > Protopterus > Protopterus annectens. The sequence goes on from NC_056732.1 coordinate 34,778,363, forward strand.
TCCACAGAAGGCACACTCACACGCACACCTAGGGGCCAATTTAGAGTGTCCAATCCACCTGCAGCATGTCTTTGGGATGTGGGAGGAAACCGGAGCACCCGGAGGAAACCCACGTGACCACAGGGAGGACATGCAGGCTCCGCACAGAAGGCACCCCAGCCAAGGATCGAACCAGAGAACCTCTTGCTGTGAGGCACTTCTAAAGTACTCCTTACTGAGCTTTATTCACATTTGTTCATGTCTTATTGCTGATCCTTCATCAATTTCCAAGCATTTATACACTCCCTCTTGCTCAAGTTCTTTTATATCACATTATTGTCCCAAACTGATGTTTTCCTGGTGCTGCTGTTTTCCTTTTTTAAAGGTTGCTTTTGCACATTTATCAAGACCAAATGATATTCTAATATCAACTGAAAAAGTTTTGACAACCTGCAGCTGTGCTTTCAGTTCCTCATCTGATGAACTATACAGTTTTAAATCATCGACAAAAAGAAGATGAGAAGTCATTAAACTTTGTTGTTTTCTAGAAGCTAAATTGTAGCCATGGCCTAAGCTGTTAAGTAGACAGCTTAATGGATTAATGGCAAGGCAGAATGGCAATGGTGACAGATAGTCAGCCTGGAATATCCCCCTTTGAATTTTTATCCCTGGGATAATAATCTGTCCTTTATCATGGCTTAATTGCAAAGTGGTCTGCCACTGTTTCATGGTTACTGTAATGTAGTCAATCAGTGTAGGGTGTATCTTATATATTTTTAAGCACTCTTTTATCCATGAATGTGGAATACTATCAAATGCTTTTTTTGTAGTCAATCGATGCCAGATTTAGATTACTCCCCTTCTTGCAGTTATCCACTATAACCTTGTTTAACAACAAATGATCCTTTGTTCCATATGACTTTCTTTTATTGCCCTTTTGTTCTACTGCCATAATTGAGTTTTCTTCTAAATGACTATAAACTCTGTTGGCGTCAATTCCCGTGTATAGCTTGTACATCGTTGGAAGACAAGTTATTGGTCTATAATTTTTAGGGTAGCTTGCAGTTTCACTCTTAAGTAAAAGCATAATTTTTCCTGTTGTTAACCAGTGCAGTGTGTGTTCGGGGTGCACATATAAATAGTTCTTACTCGTGGCTAAGTCCTCATGCAAAGAAATTAATACTTTAAGCCAAATGCTCTCCCTTATGGTCCATAGGATGATATGTCAAGTACTCCAACAGCCAGAAGAGTGTGGAGATGGTTATAGCACTGCAGGTGAGGACTAGATTCTCACTGCCTCCATGTTTGATGGGCACGGGCCTCTGTTGTCCCCTCCCTAACCCCAATCATGGTGTCCCCAAAGCTTTTGTGTTCCTCACCTTCCCTGTGTCTTGTCTGTCCTGTTTGTTTGCAACTGCTTCCTCACCTCCCCTACTTACCTGACTCAGAATTACCTACATACCTTACACATAATTCCTCTCTTATTGAAGTTAAAAAACAAAAATGGGCACCTGTCCCATAAAATTATCATCCCATATATATCTCTCCACTTTGCACATGTGTCCTCTTGACACACTGCTTTGGTCCAGTTGACTAGACAACAAAATTGCATTGTTGTCACAAATCATTGCTGAGGTGACAGTCCAAATTCAGCTAATATTCTGTACATATTTTCATTTTACATTGTGGATAGGGTTCTTTCCCACCTCCCTCATGCACATTCCTATATAGCTTTCCCTTTGTTCTTTTCCCTGTTTGTCCCCATTTCTCCACTTTCCTATCTACCCCATTTTAACACCTTTAGTGTGGTCAAAAAATAGAATCACACACAACACACGTAAGTAAAAAAAAAACAATTGGCTTTGTTTCTGGTGTCATTCCAAGGGGATCCAATATCTGCCTGCCTGGGATGACACGGTTGTCAGGCTTTGATGCTTTGCCAGAGATGGCCTCCACTTATCACTTCTGGGATTCAGGATTCTGGCCAAGGCTGTTGCCTTCCCCCATTCTGCATTTTTAAGGCAATGTCTCACAGACAAATCTTCCAACATAAAAGATCTGTTAAAAAACAAATTAAAGGTCATGCTGCTTAACGCTAGGAGCCTTAACCTGAAAATGCACTCACTGGAGGCTCTCCTGGCACTCAAAGATGTTGACATCTATGCAGTCACGGAAATGTGGTTCAAGGCTGCAGAGCACCCCTATGTTACCAGGCTATACCTCATTCCATACATTCTGACCCCAAAATAAGGTTGGAAAGACTATGGGTGGTGGAGTTTCTATTTTCATTAAAGACAAGCACACCTCCACACTGGTTTGCCAGCATGATGCACTAGCACTTCTCCAGGTGCAATTGACAAGACAACCATCCAAGTTATAGCTAGCTATAGACCCCCTCATAACTCAGGACACCCACTCCTGCTACCTGGACTTACTTGAGTCCATCAAGGTACCCCCTAACACTCTGATCCTTGGTGACTTCAACTACCCCACCATAAACTGGGTGAACTATTCCAGCTCTAATGCACTCACCCAATGATTCCTTGACTTCTAGTGTAATACACTATACCAGCTTGTCTCATCCCCCGATAGCATTCTGGACTTGGTTCTCACCAACATGGGCAACCACTGCACCACCCCTGTAGTAGGTTCATCCCTGCTGAGATCAGACCATTGGTCTGTCTCATTAAAAGTGTCTATCCCATCCAACCCCCCCCCCAGCCATAACCAGGCTAAACAACTTCTCAAAAACTGATTACAACCTTCTAAGGGAGGCTATCAGTAGCGTCACACCACTGGCCCTCTCAGAGGATGCAGACAAATATGCTGAAAAGTATGGCAGTGTCATATACAAGTACCTGTACAACTGCATGGATTCAGCCATACCTAACAGAACTAAAACCTGCTCCTCAAGGAAACACAAACGTATGTGGTGGACATTGTCTGTTAACAGGCTTTACAACAAAAGGAAGAAACTGTTGTCCAAGGGTAAATCGGCACAAATTTCCAATTGGACAAACTCCCTGCTTAGCCTCAACAAGCAAATTAGATCACTAGTAAAAACCTCCAAAGCCAATTATGAATCGAAACTAGCCTCTGAAACAAAGGCTAACCAAAAGCCTTTTTTAGTTACGTGAGAAATCTTCATGGCAAAGCCCATGTTTGTTCCAAATTAGTTCTTAATGGCACCACTTACATTGATCTTGTTGACTTAGCCAACCTCCTAGCAGATACGTTCAGAGAATACCTCACCTCCCTGCCCCCTGCCCCACAAAGGCCCATTTGACATCCCTGATACTTGCCCTGCACCTCACATCTCCATAGATCAAGTGTTAAAGGCCCTGTCCAAGCCAAAGAACACAGCTTCCATGGGACCTGATAGTTTCCCAGGCTGTATTCTACAACATCTCCAGCAAGAACTAGCTTCGCCATTGAGCATCCTATTCAACCATAGCCTAACTACAGGCTTTATTCCAGCAGAGTGGAGAACTGCCATTGTCATCCCTTTGCACAAAGGTGTTGCCACTACTGACCCTGGAAACTACCCCCCCCCCCCATTAGCTTGACAAGTCTGATCTGTAAGGCCATGGAGCGTATTATTATGGATCTCATAAACAAGGACATAGGCAGTCTCCAAGCACTTGGTCCCACCCAATTCAGATTTCTCAAGGGCAGATCTTGACTGTTGAACCTCACTGACTTTTTTGAGACTGTAACCAAGGCACTAGATGAGGGAAAGTCAGTACATACAGCTTACCTTGACTTGGCCAAAGCCTCTGACACAAACCCCCACTAGGGCATCATCAAAAGCGAACAGAACTTGGTGCAAATCCCTATCTCATCAGGTGGGTGGCTAACTGGCTCACTGATAGGACCCATAAGGTCTAAATAGGCACCACTAACTCCAATAGCTGACCTGTCAGTAGTGATGTCCTCCAGGGATCTTTCCTGGGACCCCTATTGTTTGGCATCTACTTTTCAGAGGTCCAGGCATAGACCAAAGGCCTGTGGCTGACCAATTTTGTGGACAACTGTAAGTCGGGTGCTGTCATTGACTCCCCAAATGGTGTTAACATACTTCAAGAGGGTCTCACAGCAGCAAATGACTGGTGCCAAAGTCATGGCCTTAAGTTAAATGCAAAAAAATGTATTATCATACCATTCAGCAAAAACATGGCCCCTATTGATTGCCACATTAGTGGCAACATCCTAAGCACACAACCTGTGGTGAGAGACCTGGGTACACAAGTTGACAATAATCTCACATTTGACCATCATGTAGTGGCAGTGGTCAGAAAAGCCTTTTACCTGGTTCATCTCATAAGTAAAGGGATTATATCCAGGAAAAAAAGGAGGTTATTACCTCTTTGTACTCCTCTGTCATTAGGTCAGTAATTGAGTACAACACCCAGTTTGGTATACATGTCTCCAAACACCTGGACCAACTGGAAAGGCCACAGAAATACCTCAATAAGATAATCCATGGCCTCCAACACCTGTCCTATGTGGACAGTCTCAAATCACTATCACTCTACTCTGTATCATACAGATTGCTCAGAGGTGATCTGTGTCTCACCTACAAGGCAATCTCAGACCATGCCCTACTACAGATGCTCCATATCCGTAAGTCTAACTCCTCGCATAGTACCTGATCAAAAGGCTTAAATCTAATATGTGACATTAACAAAACCTGCTGGAGAAACAGGTTTGTTTTCCAGAGGCTGCCCCATCTCTGGAATAGACTCCCCATACACGTCAAGCAAAGTACATCGCTGACACTCTTCAAGCACAACCTTGATGAGTGGGTGGACAGCCACAAATTTGTCCCAAGGGGTTCCACCTGTGTCCCTCATTGACAGGGGCAACAGGTGCTGATTGAGGTTTCTTTTTTGGGGATAAACTCTTGGCTAGGCTTGTAAGGGCCCCAGAGCCATTAGCCTAGTAATCTCCTATAATCCTATGATCATATGATCCTATAAAAAGCAATGGAGCTCTACCCTTTTTGGCCTCTGTTTTTGTGTGGAGTTTGGCATCAAGCAACAATAACAAACTACAGTGAACAGCTCTTCCTTGATGTGGTTACCTTCACCACTGCCTCTTAAACATGCTGCACAGAGTTAACACACAGTGAATGTAGAATAAAGAATTATTTAATTGCATTATAAATACATATTTAAAACTATTAGATGCACCTGCATTCAAACACTATATCAGGGCTCCAAAAGAAATCTGTCAATGCATTTACACCTACTGCCACAGAGTCAGCTAAGCAGCAGGTGTATTTCATTCACTCAGTACTCAGAACTCTCATAATCTTATAAGTGAGGGTCACGTTTGCTCAATGCTTAACTACACACAAACAGGGAAAGAAGTATAAATGTGCATCTTGCATGCACAAACACTTTGCCATCAATCGTGCAACCCAGCTCCTTAGTGGTGTGCTATGGGAATTGCACAATAGCATATGCTACTTATGTTTACTGTACATGTAAAGTTTATGCCATGAAAATACATTTAAAAACACAAAGGGGAGGCATTTTTTAAGTAAACAGCGCATACTTACACTGCAGCCATCTGTTGCCTCCCCCCATGCACTGCAAACTTCGTCTGTCAGTAGTTCTTCACAAATATATGAATTACACTACTGGAATAAATAACAAATGCTTTGTTACATACCATACACATCATTTTTTCCAGTACTTGTAGTAATGTGTGCAGCTGTTTGCATATGTTTGTAAAGCTGTCTCTGAAAGTTTACCTGCACATTGGAAGCACAATAGCAAATGCTACACTTTGCACACTCATCAATCTGGTAACATGCAGAATTTTAAGATCTTAACAGTTGTACATGGTTAGCTCTTAGCTCTCCATTTCAGTCAGGCCTCCAAACATCTGCTCTCAGGCATGCAATGATGATGTCATCCACTATAAATTGCCCTGCAGCCTTCTAAAAATTAAACTTGTGCCATGGTGCTTGAGCAAAGTACTAAGTTCTGTAGCCTGTGTACTTAGAGTGGTAGAAGTTTTGTTCTGACTACAGTCAAATGTTGTGTGTGTGTGTGTGTGTGTGTGTGTGTGTGTGTGTGTGTGTGTGTGTGTGTGTGTGTGTGTGTGTGTGTGTGTGTGTGTGCGTGTGTGTGTGTGTCTGTCTGTCTAGTCAAAACAGCATCATTTTGTACCCTGGAGTCACCACTAAAATCCCATGGAGTATCAATATTTTCACAGTTGGACATGCCTATACATCCATTTCATGCAGGCCTCATAACATCTTCTCTTAAACATCCAGTGCTGATGTCATCCACTATAAATTGTCTTCCAGCCTTGTAAAATGCAGATGTGTGCCATGGTGCATGTGTAAAGTACTGAGTTCTATAGTCTGTGTACTTTGATTGGTAGAGGTTCTGTTCTCACATCAGTGAATTGGGGTGTGTGTGTGTGTATTTGTGCACTTGCTTGACATTAGAGAGCATATTTTGCTCCAGCATGTGGGACAACGCTATTACCATCTTCTTCTCACCAGACACTGCTGGAGTCATCACCTATAAACTGTTGTCTGATACTCTCCAAGTCAGACTTGTGCTGGTTTGTGCACTTGTTAGACATTAGAGAGAGCGTTTTACACCAGCATGTTGGACAATGCTATTACCATCTTCTCCTCACCCTACACTGCTGATGTTATCACCAATAAACTGCTGCCGTAACATTCTCCAAGTCAGAATTCTGCTGTGATATTAATATGATACAGACAGTATCAACACACACCAAAGATTGCTGCCACAGCCATTAAGACACATGAGATGAAACAAAAAACATGGGGAGATTTCTTACATTATGAAAACAAATGCACAACCCAGTGATAATGTATCACACCAGGTCTATGACTAAAACAGACTTAGAAATAACGAACACCAAAACCAAGTAAAAAATATATGAAGAGGATCACCAAAGGAACACTGCAGCACTAAATCCAGAAAATTTATTGAAAGAAGTTAAGCGCTTTCGTCAAAATCACAAGACTTCATCAGAACAAGAACAAACAAAAAATGCCAGGGTTAGGGTATTTAAATATGGCATTCTTTATTTATTCTTGTTCTGATGAAGTCTTGTGATTTTGACGAAAGCGCTTAACTTCTTTCAATAAATTTTCTGGATTTAGTGCTGCAGTGTTCCTTTGGTGATCCTCTTCATATATTTATTACACCGGGTCTATATTACGAAAACGAAAAGACGTTTACACAAATACGTAAATATCGAACCGTATAGCGTGAAGTGGACTTAGAGTGAGTTAAAAAACGCGAAAATCGAAATATCGAATTTCCATGGTTGGCCCGTCTGTGGATTAGCTGCATAAGGTAAGTGTTGGATAGTTATGGAGTTTAGGATAGGGTGCGGGTTAAGGTAAGTGCTTAGATAAGTAATGTATGTTAGATTGAGTGTAGGGTTAGAGGTAGGGTTTTGTTGAATGCATCTATGCAGGTTATTTATTTTGTTTGTGTATATTTTCGTAGGGGAAGTATGCGGAAGTTACGGACTTTAGGGTTAGGGAGGGGTTAAGGATAGTGCATAGATAGTTTTGTATAAGGGGTTTAGTAGTGTTGGAGGTAGGGTTTTGTTAAATGTATGTATGTGGATTATTTGTTTTGTTTGGGTGTATGTCTGTAGGGGCCGTGTGTGGTAGTTACGGACCTTAGGGTTAGGAAGGGGTTAAGGAAAGTGCATAGTTAGTTGTGTATGTGGGGTTTAGTGTCAGGTTAGAAGAAGGGTTTTGTGCTTTACTTTAGGTTAGAAGTAGGGTTTGGTTAGTATATGTATGTAGTTTATTTATTTTATTTGGGTAGGTAGTATATAGGTAGTGGTGGGGTTGGCCGACTATGACAGTTCAATTTTTTTTTCGCTGTTTAGTGCGTTCGGGATTTTCACGGTTCACGGTATAGGGGTCGATGTTTTGGTATTTGTGCATAGGGTTTTTTGGTTTTGTAATATAGACCCTATCACACCCCTATGAGCAGACCAAGTAGCATGTAACCTGTGTACTGAGGTAGATGGTATGTGGAACGTCCACCAGCATGTGCCCACAGTGGTGACTACTCCCTTTTATGTAACACAACTCCTAATTATGTGGAGGACATCCACATCAAAGTCCATAGTCCTTCCATAGTTATCACACCAATAAGTGAGTACAATGTATCCTTCTTCATGTACCTCCCTACACACCTTCCAGGGATGTGTAACTGAAGTGCACCACCTTTACACAGTGAGCTGTCACATGTCTTATTGGCCATACCCAGGTGTTCTTTTTGTGGCATAAACATTACTGTCTGATGGTGCAGAAACCTCATCAAGGTGTTACACCAGATGCATGTGTGATACATGTTCCAGTGATGCACACAGTACATACATAGCTGTTTGAAAGCATTGAGGGAAAGGATTACATTTGTGATAGTGGGGATTGTACCATACATATGTCATGTATACCTGTCAACTAACCTGGATTGATCATAATGTCACATACAGGTATAGCAGTGTGCCTCCTAACTCCTCCAGAAGATGTTACACTGTCAGGGCCACATGCTTGATTATCCTTATAGATTGCTGACATCACATAATAGTTCATAGGCTCATAGAAGGTTACTAGCCTAGTGGCCCTTGAGCCTTTACAAGCTTAGCCATGTTAATACCAAGTATCCCCATTTGTTCTTTTTGGGTAGCTCACAGAACAAATTTATGAACAGAGGAGGTCTGTGATAAACACTGGTTAGCCCTATCCATGAGGGATGTGGGTGCCACCCCAGGTAGTTGTACAAGTGTGTTCATGCAGAACCATCTACGATGCAGCGCAGTCACATGTGTTATGTCGCCGACATGGGATTACTGCTGCTGTTATTATTAGTCTAATATTCTCCATGATTATGTGTGCTTCTGTTTACTGTTGTCCATCAGCCTGTAACTATGTGTCCCACTTGGTGGAGACCTCTGCTGACATTACAGTCATATTCAGACAACTCATTTTGCACAGTTTCACAATATTCACCAAACCCCTATTGTATATAACATCCCTGATAGATGTCCTCTCCATTGTTCGTATCAGGATGCTTACATCACAAAGACATCTTCTCCATTGTTATGTCACCTTGTGTGACAGTCACATAATATGCATTTCCACTGTGCAGTCCATGCTGTATCATGTTAATATGTGATTTGTGTCCCTGCTACAACTGTCTTAATTTACAAGTCCTCATCTACAGTACATTAAGATGTTTCACCTTTCCTCTTTCCCTGTGTTCATTCCTACAATTCATCTGTGTTTCCCTATTGAATACACACACTTCCCCTGACTGTTAATTTTCAATGGCAGTCCATGTACCATTACAGATTATTTACACAACTTTTGCACAGAATGTCTGGAATAGGATTCCACAATACTCTGCACTGTATACACTGTCCTGTAATGTGTTTGGACCATATACATTGCTATATTATTAACTCTGGTAATCATTGTGGCATTCTGTGCAATCTCACAGACTTTTAGTTTGCCTGTAGGTAAACAGGTCTACATCTGTGCTGCTATCTCTGTTATTTTACATGGTTTCTTTGCTGGAAGCACTGTTGTTATGCATGAAACCATGCATGTTTATGTTTAAATGTGATGCAATATGTAATAAGCGCGGCTGCTGCTCACCATGCAAACGTGTAAACTCTGTGTTGGATTTGCATGAAATGAATATGGAGTTTATTGAATCTCCAGTTATATAGTCAAATAAAAATAATACAGCTTATCATGCACTTTGACCTATGCTGGAAAAAACTGAACAATGTTACGTATATTGTTGCAGTTTTGAAGCTTTTGCAATTTGACATTGCTTTGTAACTTGAGTTTTCTGAACCATATTATTTTCTCTAGGACTGTATAACATAATTTTATTCCATTCCTTAGACTGTATAATTTTGTTCACATTAGCATATGATATTCCCTTGGCATTGGAACAGCAATAAACTTGCATTTCAGATATTTTCTGAGTGTTTTAATTACATATTTATTCTACTATAATCTGTTTTGCTGAGAAAATCATTTTATTATAATGAAATGCTTACTGTAATTTTAACTTAATCAGAGTTGTGCCTGCTACCTCTGAAACAAGTCAGATTGTGCTAAGCCTGAATAAGTTATTGACTTTCAATTGACTGAATTTGGTTGGCTTTATTTGATTACAGATGAGTGTGTATCACTAGGATTACTGACTGAAATGTCCTGTTATCTACCTTTCTATTTTAGAAAGTTTTTATTAAATTTTGAACACAACAAAAGAGTACATTAACACCCAAAAGAAACTGCAAACAAAGATTACTATTTACAATGGTCTCTACATCAATTGTTTACCTTTTTATGATCTCACAGAAGTTTTTTTATATTAGTTGAACAGTATGTTTGGTTTAACACATCATAAAAAATAAAACTTTAAGTTGTAAGTAATGGCCTTTCTTATAGATGAAAATCAAAATTTAAGAGGTCGGAATACTTATATATTCCCTTTTTACTGCTCAAGTTGTAGAAACTAATTTCCAAAATGCCATTGCTTCCTTTTATCGAGAAACAGCACTATGGCTGATTTCATTTCAGTGTGCGTCTCATTGAATGAGCTCCTTCTAAATGCATATATACATTTTAAGATTATTTTAGCTTCTATTTCCTATCATTTATTATATTCAAATAGATTACAGATTAGCGTAAGAAACATGATTTTGCATTAATTGGAATCCACCTTTCCTTTTATGACACTGTGATGTTTTAATTTTGTATAATATAAAATTTATGTTGTTACTGAACAAGTCTAAGAGAACTAAAAGAACAACTTTAATACTTCTTCCCTTTACTCAAGTGTCAGGATTTGCTAACCAGGAAGTAAATAAATAAATAAATAAAACTGTAAATGCTGGCATTCATCTGTATGTGAATGCATTATAAGTTAATGTACTAGATTCGTGACACACTTCTAGTCTGTATGCCTTTGGTTATCATCCTCTATCCATATCTGATAAATTTCAGTTACAGAATTTTAATGCTACTGTAACATTTCCTTGACTGACATTAATATTATAATAACTTATATCACCAGTCATTAAATTGGTTTACTATCAAAATGTTGAATGCACATAGTTGAATGTGGACATCGTCGAAAAATTTCCAAGAAATCCATACTGCTGAAATTTCAGACTGCTGAAATAAAACCGAACGGCAACATTTCTGACTGCTCCACACCTAAAAGTGCTAACATGAGTCAAAAAGGGATTTTGTGGTTCAGAATATTGGTGTTCAAGTTTTTCAGTAGTCAGAGTTTGGAGTTCGCGGAAATGGTTTGGTGATGTGACGGTCAACATTTTGATGGTAAACCCATTAAATTACATGTCAAGTCAAGTCTGTACCACATCAGAATGATGGGCCAGATTCCAGCTACCTAAATACTACAATGTCAGAAGAGAACATCTGATTTTTACAACAGTGAAATTAAAAATTAAAAAAAAATGTGTCTGAACAAAACAGAGATATGCATTATCATCTCAGCTCATATTAATATACCACAAGTTAGAAACTGTAAAATACGCTTTCTGTTAACAGCTTTCAATATACCTGAGGAGCATGCAAGTGATATATAGCATAACTTAAAACACTTAAAATTAATTATAATTCTCAATAAATAAAAAGTTTGTGAAACTTAATATAAAACTCTTTGACAGGATTTCCACAAGCCCACCTTCCTTTTATTCTCATTGTTTATATAATATCAGAGAAAGTACAAAAATGTATGTTTACATATTAATAATTGTTGAAATGTCCATGTTACATGACTTTGATTGAAGGATAGGAATGGAAGTCAGGGGGCTTATCCTACTGCAAGAAATTTAAAATTGTGTGCGTGTGTGTGTGTTCATGTGTGTGTGTGTGTATATATATATATATATATATATTTTTTTTTTTTTATTTTTACATTTGTTTACCGGGAAAGTCCGACTGGACTAGGTCACGTAGGTCTACCGTTTTCACGTTTACCATAAATTCAAATGATGGCACATAATCTCCCCTGATCCCTCTACAAAACTATTAGGTGTCATCATAGATAATAATCTAAAATTCGACCTACATGTTAACCAAACTATCAAAACCATCAATAAAAAACTAGGGTCACTTTACAGAATAAAAGCCTTCCTAACCCCTCCAGCTAAAATTGCCATAGCTCGCTCTCACCTTCTTTCAACCCTTCTGTATGCATCCCCTCTACTCTCGAATTTAAACAAGACTGTCCTTAAACTCTCAATTTGCTGCAACCACATTGCCAGGTTTGCCATTGAGCTGCCTTTTAGGACACATCATTACATCAATCTAAATCAGCTTGGGTGGCTTGAACTACCCAGCTTAATCCAGTATAACCAACTGATTATGGCCTATAAAATCCTCTATAATCCGGACAATACTCCTGCACTTAAAAATATTATCACCCCCTATAACAATCCTAGACCGCTTCGATCCTCTAACAAACTACTAATTCAGACTAGCAAAATTAATAACACAGCTGGTGACTCTCTTTGCAAACTCTGTAAGTAGATCCTGGAACTCTCTTCCAGCTGGTATTACCTTACTTTCCACCTTAGGTCAATTAAAACTAGACTCAAACAACATTTGTCACTTAACTGGCTATGTCAGTGTATCAAACCTGGTTAACTCTCTCTAGAATGTGTAAAAATCTGTTAACCAGCTTACTGTGTAATTTAATTTAATCCTGACTTACGCTCAGAATTAACTCTAACCTGTGGAACTTGTTTAACTTGCTTACTTATGTAATCTCTGTAAATAGTCTGTTTGTAATATGTAATGCTGGTATTATGTAATGCTGTATCTGCTTACCCTTGGAGCTTTTCTCCCCAGGCCTCCGCTGAAAATGGACATGCATCCATTCGGACTATCCGGTCAACAAATGTAAAATAAATAAAAAATAAAAACATTTACAGCGAAGGCCTGGGGAGAAAAGCTCCACAATTATAACAATAATACATGTTTTATACAGCATTGTAACAATAATACATGTTTTATACAGAATTATAATAATAATACATGTTTTAAACAGAATTATAAGAACAAGCTAGCAGTGAAGAACAGCAATAGATCTTTACATCTGGGAATTTATAGACAGACAAGACAGAATAGATACTTACATGTAGGAATTTTTAGACAGACAAGACATATTAAAACAACATTATTCACATTTTCAGGCTAGAAATATGAATACACACAGAATATGTCAGCAGTGATCATGGTTGACGAGCTACTGACTAGCGATAGCTTAACGGTTAGTGCTGTAGAGCATTACAGTGACGTAATCAGACGACATCATTGTCAATGGAGGGGGAGAGGGAGGAAGCATTTATTTTTATGTAAAACATGGACATAACCAGGTATTCAGTAGGTGTGCTTTTAGGGTGTTTTTGAAGTGTGAGGTAAAGGAGCTTGCTGTTATTGAAGGGGGGAGGGTATTCCAGTTTTTAGCAACTGTGTGGGAGAATAGTGCTTTTTCTGCGATACTGTTAACTCTAGAGATACTGAAGAGTGATTTGTCATTTGAGCGGAGGGGGCGATTTGCTATGTATTGAGTTAGTAGTTGCCTTAGTGATGGGGTTTTATCAGGATTTTTTAGAATATTGTAAGTAATGACTAGATGGTGGACATTGAGAAGTTGTGGAAATTCTATCCATTGTAGGTCCCTATGAGCTATACAGTGGTATGTTCTGAAGGAGGAGTTGTTAGCAAACTTGGCAATCTTATTATAGCATGAGTCAAGTTTATCCAGGTCTGTTTTTCTGATATGGGTAAGACTAGGTGCTGCATACATTAGTGTGGACAATAGGTGAGTTTGTGCTAGGGTGATTCTAGCTTGATCTGAGAAGAAGTTTTTGAGCCTATAGTGTACCCATTTTTTTGTGAACCTTTTTGATAGTTTGGGATATATGGACATCGAAGTGAAGGTTTTTGTCAATTTCAATGCCCAGGAGTTTGGTGTGGGTTGAAGGGGAAATGGTGGTACCATTTCTAGAAGTGATAGCAAAGGAAAGAGGATATACATACATATATATATATGTGTGTGTGTGTGTGTGTGTGTGTGTGTGTGTGTGCTTGTGTGTTTGTGTGTGTGTCTGCCTGTCTGTTGGGTTTTATCTGTCTGTCTGCATATCTGTGTGCCTGTGTGGCTGTGTGAATGCTTGTATCTGACATAAATTGATTAGCTAGTCATCTATCTTTCTCTCTCTCTCTCTCTGTTACACATGGAGTATGTGTTTTACAAGTATTATGATAAAAATGTATCTTACTGTTATTGGTATTAATGTCAGTACAGAATACATAATTAACACCAAATATTATTTTAGATATGTTTTTGTTTATGCATAACTGAACTGTAACCTTTCTGAGATGGTTCTTGTAAAGTGTTTTGGTATCAAGATGAGAGCAGGCAATGCATATGTACAGCTATCATCAGAAAACTACAGAAATTAATAACCAATGCAAAAATTAGCCAGATTTGCCAAAAGGTGTGCATGATATTATATGACAAAAAGCAAAATGAAGGAGTTGAATAGCAGTAACTTACAGAAAAGACAAGACCTGATGCCATCAGCATTATGGAATTAAATTACAATTAGAGAATGAAGAGGGGAAAGCAAGTGGGTCATAGGGTCATAGGTTACTAGGCTAATGGCCCCAGGGCCCTTACAAGCCTAGCCATGTTTAACCCATGTTCCCAAGAGTGTCTGGTTCAAGCAGACACTAAAATCAGCACCTAATGCCCCTGACCAAGAGAGACACAGGTGGAACCCCCGCGGTGAATTTCTGGTTACTCATCCAGTTGTCCAAATTATGCTTAAATAGGACCAATGATGGCCTTTGTTTAACATGAAGAGGAATCTTGTTCCAAAGGTGGGGCAACCTCTGTGAGATAAATCTGTCTCCCCAGCAAGTTATGTTGATGTCACATACCAGGTTACGGTCCTTTGTGTGAGTGACCCGTGAGACATTTGTGCAGCATTTCCATTAAAGCTGGGTCAGAGATTGCTCTATATGCAATGCACAGGTCACCTCTGAGCAGTCTGTACAATGCAGAGTAAAGTGACAATGATTTCAATCTGTCCACACAGGACAGATCTTGAAGACCCTGAATGTTCTTTGTAAGGAACCTTTGTGGTCTCTCCAATTAGTACAGGTGCTTGGAAAGGAATATACCAAAGGGAGTGTTGTATTCTATTCCTGGCCTGATGAGGGAAGAGTACAGGGGGGGGTATCACCTCTTTTCTTTCTGGAGGCAATGCCCTTACTTATGAGATGAGTAATATAAAATGCCCTTCTTACCACTGTGGAGACATGGTGATCAAAGTTAAGGTTGCTGTCGACCTGTGTGCCTAGATATCATACCACTGACTGTGCGCTTAGTTTATTGCCATTGATGTGGTAGTTTGCAGGAACATCACCCTTGCCAAAGGGGATGATAATGCATTTTTTTGCATTAAGTTTAAGACCTTGACTTTGGCACCAGTCATTAGTCTGCATAAGAACTTCTTGCAGGATGTTGAGATCGCTAGGGGTTTCCATGATTGCTCCCAGTTTGCAGACATCAGCAAACTTTGTCACCTACAGTCCTTTAGTTTTAGCCTGTACTTCAGAGAAGTAGATTCAGAACAGATCCCTGTGGAACAGCACTGGTTAAGGGTTTGCTGGAGGAGGTGGAGTTTCCTATTTTGACCTTATGAGTTCTGTCAGTGAGCCAGTTTGCAACCCACCTGGCAATATATGAGTTGCTACCCAGCTGGGTGAGTTTATCAATGATGCCTGAGTGGAGGCTTGTGTCAAAGACCTTGGCTAAGTTTAGGTAGACCATATGCACAGATTTGCCCTCATCTTGGGATTTGATGACTGTCTTGAAGAAATCCACTAAGTTTAACAGGCATGACCTCCCCATGACAAAACCAGACTGGGTGGAGTCAAGCATTTGGAGATAATCCTGTATCTTTTTTAATAAGATCCATGATGATTTGTTTCATGACCTTGCAGATAAGGCTGGTCAGGCTAATGTGTTTATAGTCCCCTGGGGTCCGGGATGCACTCCATGTGCATTTGTGCAAAGGGATGACTGTAGCTGTTTTCCATTCTGCTGGGACAAAGCCAGGGGTTAGGCTGTGATTGAAAAGCGTGCCCAGTGGTGATGCTAATTCCTATTTTAATCCATGTAGAACACAGCCCAGAATGTTTTCTGATCCCATAGAGGCTGTGTTTGACTTTGGAGAGGACATTTAAGACCTGCTCCTCAGAGATACTATGTGGGGGACAGGTGTTACGGATGCTTTAGGGTGTATGTGGTGGGTCAGGGGAGTGAAGTTTTCACTGAACCTGTCAGTCAGCAGGTTTGCTATATCCACAGGTTCTGTATATGTAGTAGCATTAACTACAAGTTCAGTGCAAATCTGGCCCTTACCTTTGAGGTTATGGATGTAACTAAAGAATGCCATGTGGTTATCCTTATGGAAGCAATTTGGATTCATATTTAGCTTTGGAGGACGTCACTAGAAGTCTTATTTACTTGTGTAAGTTGAGGAGGAAGTGTTAACAGATTTGAGATCATTCCTTCCTACTCTTAGACAACAATTTCTTTCTTCTGTTGTAGGTACGGCACAGTCAATACAATTGTACAGGTACTCATATAAAGCATTCAGCATAGGTGTTTGTTCATTTAGTGGGGGAGGAGGTATGAGGCTATTTATGCTGTCACAAAAGAGGTTGTAACTGGCCTTGGAGAAGTTTTTAAGGGGGGAGGGGTCTTGTGTCATAATTACTTCTAGTGAGACTGATTTGTGGTCAGATCTCACCAGGGATGGCTACACACTTGGGGTGCTGCAGCAGTCCCCCATGTTGGCGAGCACCAGATCCAGAATGTTTGAGCCCTATGTGGGTGTGTTAACCAGCTGGTCCAGGGCATTGGAGTTAACGAAGTCCAGGAACCTTTGAGCAAATGAGTTAGAACACATATAATTTACCCAGTCAATGCACGGGTAATTAAAGTCACCCAAAACCAGGGTGTTTGATTGTATCTTGATTGACTTAAGTCGATCCAAATAGACTGAGTGGATGTCCTGATTCATGGAGCGGGTCCTGTAGCTGGCAATGACCAGAAAAGGGGTCTTAACCTACAATCAATTACACCTGAAATAATTTATTTTCTTTTCATTTATTTATTTATTTATTTAACATTTGTTGACCAGGAAAGTCAAACTAGGACAGAGCCTATTTTCAGTGAAGGCCCAGGGAGAAACACTCGAGACGCATGTCTTTGGAATGTGGTAAAAAAAAAAGAGTATCCAAAAGAAACCCACACAAACACAGGGAGGACATGCAGACTCTACACAGAAGGCACCCCAACCAAGAATCGAGCTGGAGAACCTCTTGCTGTGAGGCAACAATGTTAACTCTGCACCACTGTGCCATGGTGAAGGGAATCATGCTTTTTAACCAATCTAGAGGTATATTTATCTTTAATGAATATCGATACACCACCTCCTTTAGTTCTCATGCCTTCAGTTTGTGGTCTGAATGTGTGGAAGGAAATGTAATTTGGTATAGCTGGGGTTCTTTCCACAGCCTTAAACCAGGTCTCAGTGACTACACAAATATCAGAATCTTCCAAGATGAGGACTACTTCCAGTGAGTACGGTTTCTGGTTCAGACTCCTAGCATTTAGCAGCATAACCTTGGGGATGTTTTTAGAGGGTATTTTTACATCAGGAATTTTGTTCTTGTGACATTGCCTAAAAAAGGCACTATGGGGATGATAAGAACCTTAGCCAGTAACCAAAATCCTAGTGGTGACAGATGAAGACCATCTCTGGCAAAGTATCAAGGTCTGTGACCATGTCATCCCAGGCTAACAGATAGTGGATCCCCTTTGACACCAGAAACTAAGCCAGTTGTTAAAGTTAATTATTTTTTGTCTGTATTGAGGTATCATCCTAGGTGAAGGTAACATGCTGCTTAAGGCTAAGGACATTCCTGCCTGAGACATATAATCTGAGAGCTCAGTCATGTCTCTCTTCTTATAATCCAGTGAGGTACACCTCAAGTCATTCACACCAACTTGGACTATGACGGAGTCATAAAAGTGCTTGTTGTTGAGAGACTTGAGTGAGTGTGTGATGTGGTGGATCCTGGCACCTGGCAGACAGCTGACAGTTACTTTTTCCTTATCCAGTCTGGTAATAGGGACATCTGTGTGTTTCAAAACTGAGTCATCTATGTCTAAGATGTTTGTTTATGTGTTATACCTTAGGGGCTTGACTGGTAAGAACTGGTGTGTGATATATTATGTGTACTATGTTCTGCAGAGGATGCACTATGTGAAGCATGCTTGTGTTTGGGAGGTCTCTGATGTTTAGGTAAGCTGTTGGGAAGGACCTCTGCATATGTAGGTTTATGTGTTGTTGGTTTGGTAGGTGCAGGAGGTGAGATGTGCATGCTGACAACCTGCTTAGTATCAGATGAAACGACTGGTGAGTGAGAGAGCCTGGATTCTAGGTTCTTGATATAGATGCATCTCTCACATAATAAATTTGTGTGGACTACAAGAAGTAGGTTGTCAGTGTACATGAGGCAATTGCTACATTGTCTCAGGATGCCCATGTCGACCAGGCTGGAGAGAAGGGAAAAGGAGAAAGTAGGTGAATTAGGAAGAAGCAGGAAAGTGCGAGGGATAATGCTTGACAGTAAGGGTTTGATGACAATAGGGTGGGAGAATATGCAGCCAAAAGCACATGCCATTAGAAATATTTTTACTTTAAATGAGAACAAGCAAGTAATTTAATTATCTCTTATTCAAGTGACGGAGCTCCCAAATGTTGGAAGGCACAATCTGTGGAGGACAAAGAGCTGGACTGCTGAATGACCAGTGTCACATCATTGATTTATAACATGAGGTAATGGGGTAATCCTGGGGTGAAGTTTTAAAGGATATTGGAGAGAAATATCAAACCTGAATATCTTGTAAATGAGGCCGAGAAGAAGGAAGTTAGAGAAATGCTGTGGTTGGTTAAATTTATGAGACAGTGAAATAAATTTGGAAACATAGTTAGATAGAAGTAGCAAATCTTTGGGATTTTGAGCAGATTCATAAATGAGAAGAGAAGGGATATCATCTTGAGCTTGGAATATATTTTAGTCAAATGTCAGTGTAATAGTTGATAAACAGAACAAAATTAAAGTCTTAGTTGAAGTCCACAAGCAAGATATTATTTTCCACAGCAGAGATTATAGACTTTATAGGTTCATAGGTGTGTACTAGGCTAATGGCCCTGAAGCATTTACAAGCCTAGCCCATAGGATTACCCTGCATCGTGCCACCTGACCTTAGTTCCCAGTTCCTCTGTCGAGTAAAGCCACTAGAGTGATCCCTGGGGTGAACTTTCTATTTCCCAACCACTCATCAAGATGTGTCTTGAAGAGTGCCAGTGACGTGCTCTGTTTGACATGTATGGGAAGTCTATTCCATAGCATGGGCAGTCTCTGGGTTATGAACCTGTCCATCCAGCACTTTCTGTTGATTGTGGTAATGAGCTTGAGGTCTCTGGAGCGTGTGGTGCGGAGGGTTTGGGATTTCTTTAGATGTTGCATTTCTAACAGAGCTGGGTCAGACATGGCTTTGTAAGTCAAGCAGAGATCGCCTCTAAATAGGTGATATGAGACAGAGACTAGATGGAGTTTTTTGAGTTTGTCCATATAGGACAAATGTTTAAGGCCTAGGATCCTCTTTGTTAGGTACTTTTGCGGCCTCGCCAGTTGTTGCAGGTGTCTAGTGAGGTACATGACAAATGGGGCATTGTACTCGATTAGCCTAATGAGGGAAGAGTAGAGGGAGACAATGACCTCTTTTTTTCCTGGATGCAAAACCCTTAATAATGAGATGTGCCACATAGAAGGACTTTCTGACCACAGTGGTAATGAGGTGGTCAAAAGAGAGGTTGCTGTCAACCTGTGTTCCCAGATCTCTTATAACACCTTCTGTGTTCAGTGGACTACCATCGATGTGATAATTCATGGGAACTGGGTTTTTCCCAAAAGGGGATGATGACACATTTTTTGGCATTGAGCTTAAGGCCATGGTTCTGACACCAGTCGATGGTCTCAGTGAGGCCTTTCTGTAGGATGTCACCATCACCTGGGGAGTTATTAATGACTCCCAACTTGCAATCATCTGCGAACATTGTCAGCCAGAGTTCCTTTGTGTTGCCCTGGACTTCTGAGAAGTAGATACCAAAAAGGAGAGGACCCAGGACAGATCCCTGTGGGACTCCACTCATGACTGGTCAGCAGTCTGACTTGGAGTCAGCTACTTTCACACTGTGTGTTCTCTCTGTGAGCTAGTTTGCAACTCTCCTAGTGATATAGGGGTTGATGCCTAGCTTAGTGAACTGTTCTATGATTCCTGAGTGGGGAATGGTATCAAAGGACTTGGCCAGATCAAGGTCGGCTGTATGAACCACCTTGCCTTCATCCACAGCTCTGGTGACTGACTCAAAGAAGTCGGCTAAGTTGAGCAGACATGATCTACCCTTCACAAAACCAAACTGTGTGGGATCCAGAGTTTGGAGATTCCCTATATTCTTTTTTATTAGGTCCATGATGATTTTTTACATAGCTTTGCATATCAGACTTGTCAGACTAATGGGGCGTTAGTTCCCAGGGTCTGTAGTCACTCCTCCTTTGTGGAGACAGATGACTGTAGCAGTGCGCCATTTGGTAGAGACAAAGCCTGAGATGAGGTTGTGACTGAACAGGGCACACAGGTGAGGTGCCAGTTCACTCTATAATTCATGAGAACACAGACAGGGATATTGCCAGGTCCCATAGAAGCTGTATTCTTGGCCTTGGACAGTGCTGTTTTAACCTGTGCAGCAGTAATACTGGGTGCCTGGCAATCTACTGGTATTGTGATTGGTCCTTGGGGGGGGAGGGGTAAAGTTGGCACTGAATCTGTCTGCCGGTATACTGGCAATATCTGTTGGCTCGGTATAGGAGGTAACATTGTGCAGTAGCTCAGAGCAAATCTGGATATTGCCATGGAGATTCTTTACATAACTATAGAAGGCCTTGTGGTTGTCTTTACTATCTGCTGCAATTCTGTTTTCATAGCTAGCTTTAGAGGATCTGGTGAGGGATCTCAACTTTTTGTTGAGGTTGATAAGGGAGTTTTTCCAGTCTTAGGACTTCACCTTATTCTGCATCAATTTCCTCCTTCTGTTGTAGAGTTTGTTTATGGCAGAGAACCACCAGATTGGCTTCCTTTTTTTGGAGGAGAGCGTCTTGGTTCTATTGGGTATGGAGAGATCCATGCAGTTGTGTATGTGTTCATACAGTGCATTGGTGTATGATTCGGCTGTCATGCAACTACTCTCCATTTGCATGGGTGCCATGAAGTTAGCCACCTCTGTTTTTAGGAGTCCAAGGTTAGCTTTGGAGAAGTTTTTCATGGTGGTTAACTTTGCAAGGGGGGCGATTGAAGGGGTGTGGATTTCCAAGGTGATTAGTTTGTGGTCAGACCTAACCAGGGCAGAGTTGACTATTGGTGTAGAGCAATGGTCATCCATGTTAGTAATGACCAGGTCAAGGATGTTACTACCTCTAGTGGGGGTAAGAATGAGCTGGTACTGGGCATTGGAATTAATGAATTCCAGGAAATGTTGGGCAAGTGTATTGGTACATAAGTAGTTTTCCCAGTTAATGGAGGGGTAGTTGAAGTCACCCAGTATGAGAGTGTAGGTTGGACCCTAATATTCTCCAGGGTGCTTAGAAACATAGAGTGTGAGTCTTGGGGCATGGTTGGGGACCTGTAATAGGCTACGATCTGAATCGCTGTCTTATCCAATGTTAGCCGCACCTGAAGTATCTCTGATGCATTATGTTAGGCTACCAGTCTGGAGGTGTGCGCATCCTTTATGAATATGGAAACACCACTGCCTTTGGAGCTTTGGCGCAAGTTCTGGGACCAAAAGGTGTGGAATGAGTTATAGCCTGGTAATTCAGGGGTGCTTTCTACTGCCTTGAACCAGGTCTCTGTTACAGCACAAATGTCGATGTTCTCCATTTTAAGGAGTGCTTCAAATGTGTGCCTTTTGAGATTTAGCCTTCTAGCATTGAGCAGCACAACCCTTAGATTGTATTTTTTGTAGCTGTTACGGTGGTAGTTTGGTCTTTGGAACACCACCTAAAAAAGGCACTATACGGGTGGCAAGAGCCTTGACCGGTATCCGGTAGCCCAGGGGTGACAGATGCAGGAAATCTCTGGCAAAGCATCGAGGTCTGTCAATCATGTCATCCCAGGCAGGCAGATATTGGATCCCCTTTGAATGACACCAGAAACTTAGTTAATTATTGAAATCAATCTGTGGTATCATTCTGGGTGATGGTAGGATGCTGCTCAGGGCTAGGATCATAACCGCCTGGTCTACATAATCTGAGAGCTCCTCCATGTCTCTTTTCATGTAGTCCAGGGAGGCATGTCTCAGGTCATTCACACCCACATGTACAATTACAGAGCCATATTTGCACCTGTTGTTGAGGGACCTGAGTGCGTGCATTATGTGGTGGATCCTGGCACCTGACAGGCAACTGACTGTTACTTTCTCTTTATTCACCCTAGTGAGTGGGACATCAGTGTGCCTCACTATCGAATCACCTATGACTAGTGTGCTGGGCATGATGTTTTGCCTTAGCAGCTTTGGTTGAGTGGCACACTGTTTAGAAGAGTTATGTGTCTCGTGATTAGTGTTGTGTTGTGGTGGTCGAGTGCGTTTCTGTCTTAGAGGTCTTTGCTGTTTGGGTAGATTTTTATTGACAGCCTCCATGAAGGTGGGTGTGTGGTTTGTGTTTTTATGTGAAGGCAGTGCTGGTGAGTGTTTTGGAGGGCTATGTGTTCCATGTGGTGTGGTGCAAGTGCTGACCTTCTCCTCTTGACCAGCTATTCCGGTCTTGGCTGGAGAGTGCGTGGCTTCCAATTTGGATATATAAGTGCATCTCTCGCAAGTCTGAGTGTTGGGAGGTAAGAGGAGAGGGTTGTCGGTGTACACGAGGCAGTTGCTACATTGCCTCAGAATGCCCAAGTTCACCAGGTTAATAGGAGAAAGCACAGGGAACTGACGTTTAGACATGCCTGGAGGGGTGGACATTAATAATAAGTACTGGAGCTGTTTCCTTGTAGAATGTTTAGGGCTGGTAGCACTTTTGTGTGCTACAATAATTCCTACAAGAAGTCTGGTATGGTAAAGTGTTAGACTAATAAGCTAGTAAAAGTGCAGCAGAGGAGAGAACTAGCAGATCTAAGGGAAGAATTGAAGAGCAGACTTTGGCACCTCTCAGAAGCTTACAAACATTCCTGGATACAGCAAATCTGTATCTGGACTAGACTCGCTACAGGAAAGGTGGGAAATGCGCAAACGCAGGCTTTTAGACCAGAACATTGAAAGAGATGGAAAAAACTGCCCAAAAGGCCAATAAACTACAATTTCTGGGTCAGAAACCACTCCTCTTGTGGTAGATAGACTACCTAGTGCTTACCACTCCCACTGACAAGCTAGAAGGCTTCCCTCTCAACACAGAAAGGCTTGGGGGCTCAGAAGCTTACAAACAGTCCTGGATACAGCAAATCTGTATCTGGACTAGACTAGTTATAGGAAAGGTGGGAAACAAGCACAAATGCGGCCTTTTAAACCAGAAAGTTGGTATGAGAACTAAAGATGTAATACTTAATCTTTCTGTTGTCAAGCAGTTAACACAGAAGGCAAAGACTAGGAGCTGTTGACAAGCTGCTACCTCTAGTCCAGGGTTTAATTCCATCAGCCTCTATTTCTCTACTGTAATGCTGAGCAAGTTACTTAACAAGATGGTGCTCTAGGGCAATTGGGGACCCTGGTTTATGCTTCTCAGTGGTGACTGAGGCTACATGCCCAGTAATTAGTAAAGCCATATTAGAAACAGGCTTTTTTGTAGGCAACTTTTCGAACAAAGCAAGAAGTCCCATATAACTATCGTATTGACAATACACCCCTGAAAGGTTATGAAGTAATTAGTGGCCTGGAAACCTATGTAGACAATGAAATGTCCTTTTATTACCATGTACCCACTATTGCAAGAAAGTCCTTTTTCACTGCACAGCTTATTACTAAGGATATGGCATCCAGGTCCAGGGATGCGATCATTCAATTATATTTCGCATTCATTACACCAGTCCTTGAGTATAATATTTGGTAGTTACCTGTCCAACATCTGTCACAGCTTAAATGCCTACAATGCTTTCTAATTAAGAAAATCTAGATTTTTAAAGAAACAAAAATATGCAGGCCATCTCAAAGCCTTGTCCCTCTTCTCTGTGTCATACAGGCTACTGAGATGTGATCTCTGCCTCGTAGACAGAGCCTCATCAGACTCTGTCATATCAAACTTATTGCACATTCTCAACTCAACTGGGGGCATGAACACCAATTCAACAGATCTCAGCCTCTTTTGCAACATAAATAGAACATCTTAGAGAGAGACATATTTATAGTAGATTATACCACTTATTGGAATTGTCTTCTTCTCCACAAAAAGCAAAGTACTTCTCTTATACTATTCAAATGTAATGTGGGCAAAGGAAAGAGTAACTGCATATTTATCCCTGGTTTAGCACCTTTGTCCCTTATAGATGTGGCAACAGGTAAGTTTTCTGCTTTTCTCTACGATATTCGTATTTAAAATATAAGGGCTAAAAACTTCCGGAGAAAGTACTGCTAGGTGTTTAAAGATCCTGGTAGATTTCTAGTAATTATCTATGAGCCTATCAATCAGTTTTAGAAGGGTCAGATGCAGACAGGTGGACTTGAAGGAACTCTTTCCAGAGAGATAGGAAGGCCCTAAAAGAGAGGAAAGGATAACAGAGTTTAAAAAAAATATAGAAGAGTTGGTGTGAGATAAGGCATTTGCAAAGTTTGATAGAACATTGAAACAGATTATCTGAGTCAGGATTGTCATTGTCTAGTATACTGTCCAGTAGCCTTTCAGTCTGTCTGAGGAAGGTCTTTTGTGATGAAAATAAAGAAAGAACAGACTTGGGGAAGTGAACTGAAAGTGGCTAGAAAAGAGAAGAAAGAATAACGCAAAGGACAGCATTTCAAATCGAAATCTTTAGTACTAAAAGATACTACAGCTAAGGACTATTTTGTTTTGCCAAACATATTACTTTCTTCAGATCTAAATATGATGAAGAATTGAGAGGAAATGTAACTGTCATGACAGAAGGTTGATTTTTGCCTGCTGATAGCCTTTTTGCAAGGTTTCTTCGATTAATATAATGTGATCTATATTCTGATAACTGATTATATTTTTAATTTTGCAAACAAGATTTCTTGTTTTTTAACAGCTGAAACATGGTCAGTGAATCCCTGTTATACTTTATATTTCTATGTAAGACAGGGAAGAATTTACTTTGATGATTGAGGAGCATGTTGGTGAAAACAGAGTAAAGTGAGTCGGGACAATAGTAATGATAACGTTTGAAGCAATCAAGTGTTAAGCATTTCAGTTTTATTCATAACGGGATAAAAATGGAGGATGGGTGAGTTTATAATTAAATGTGCTGGAACAACAGTCAACATGATTAGAGGGAAGGGTATTCATGCTTTGTATTTGGGATGGCTTATCTGAAATTACATCTAAGAGGAAATGACTATAGAGGAGGAGGTGTGTCTAGTAGGTTAATTAATATGGAAAGAACAATTAAGCTTTGAAAGAGTTTCTAGATGGTGCCAAGCAGGGACAATAAAGTTAACATTTAAGTAACTGAGGAGAAGCAAGCTAGTCTTATGAGTTTGATGGACATTACAGTATGTAAGTTGGAGAAGGCAGTAAAAAAGAAGCAGGCTATGTTTTGCGGATGAGTAGATGATATGGGATATAACTAAATAGTTGGGAAAGCATTCACCAGACTCAGAGAATGCAGCCACTAGATGAGAGGAAATGTCTGAAATGAGGACTGGGATGCAGCATCCACCAATTCATTTATTTCAGCAGTCTTTGCTAATTAAAGTATAATTAGGGAAATGGAAACCAGGACCTTAATATTTGGCTTAATCCATAGATAAAATGGATGCCAAGGCTGTTTGGAGGACTCCAGGCATGTATAAATTCAAGTTTATTATTAATGTCATTGCCACCAAAGAGATCATACTTGTGACACTTAGTTTTTTTTGTGAAGTGTCATACTGAGTGGTGCTAACTTGGGAGAAGACTGTTAGAGGACACATGGTGGATTTGATGTCAGGTGACAAAAGCAACAGGAGCCAGATGAAGCAATAAACTTTTAAAAACTGTCCAGATATAATGAATTCAGAGAGAATGATACAACACGAATGATGATAATACCAAGTGGTGATAGCAGAGGACGTTATGGACAACATATGAAAATAGTAATTACAGGCAAGAGCAAAGAGGGTTAGAGGGTGGAAAGATGGAGTTATGGTATTAAAGGAGCAGTGCACCAATTAAAGGAGTAGTACACCAATTAAAGGAGCAGTGCACCAATTAAAGGAGCAGTGCACCAATTAAAGGAGTAGTACACCAATTAAAGGAGGTGTTCATCAATTAAAGGAGCACTGCACCAATTAAAGGAGTAGTGCACCAATTAAAGGAATTGTGCATCAATTAAAGGAGCAATGCACCAATTAAAGGAGTAGTACACCAATTAAAGGAGTTGTGCACCAATTAAAGGAGCAGTGTACCAATTAAAGGAGTAGTACACCAATTAAAGGAGTAGTGCACCAGTTAAAGGAGTAGTACACCAATTAAAGGAGCAGTGCACCAATTAAAGGAGCAGTGCACCAATTAAAGGAGTTCATCAATTAAAGGAGCAGTGCACCAATTAAAGGAGTAGTACACCAATTAAAAGAGTTGTTCATCAATTAAAGGAGCACTGCACCAATTAAAGGAGTAGTGTACCAATTAAAGGAATTGTGCATCAATTAAAGGAGCAGTGCATCAATTAAAGGAGTAGTACACCAATTAAAGGAGTTGTGCACCAATTAAAGGGGCAGTGTACCAATTAAAGGAGTAGTACACCAATTAAAGGAGTTGTGCACCAATTAAAGGAGCAGTGCACCAATTAAAGGAGAAGTATACCAATTAAAGGAGCAGTGCACCAATTAAAGGAGCAGTGCATCAATTAAAGGAATAGTACACCAATTAAAGGAGTTGTGCATGAATTAAAGAAGTAGTACACCAAAGTAATTTGAGGAAAGCAAAGTGCAAATAAAAATGAAGAGAGGAGAAGAAAAATGAGAACTGTCTGAGATGAGAAATAAGATGCTGGGAGTATAAAAGAAGCAAAGGGGTGGATATGATAAAAATGAGGACATCTGGTTAGCTCTTTAGTTGTAAGCCAGCTAACGTATATCTTGTATCTTATTTATATAACTGCTTTAAACTGCATATTACATAAAGAATGAGAGTATTTCTATTAGGTAAATGGTTTTGTTTAAAAGTACATTAGAAGTGTAATTTACGGTGCATGTTCTATACGCGTTTAGATATTTTCCAGTAATTTTCCACTGGCAGAGCTGCACTGGTGTTAGCAGTTTGGTGTTTGCACAGAAAAGTGTTTTTGCAGATTCAAAGTAAAGTGAAGTAATACCTGACAAGCTGGTACAGCAAGATCCAGTAGTGTTTACAAATCCAGGCACTGGATCATAAAAACCTGAATAGTAGTATGTTCAAATCTGGGCAGTGGATCATGAAAACTTGAATAGTAGTATGTTCAAATCTGGGCAATGGATCATAAAAACCTGAAATAGAAGTATGTTCAAATTTGGACAATGGACCATAAAATTCCAAAAAAGCCAACAACTCATTGGAATACACACGGCAAAACAACACTTTAATACAAAATAGTAAAAATATAAAACATGTGAGCGCTTTCACAGAGTCCTCTCTGCTTCCTCACACATACTACAGTAACTGCTGTTCTTGTTTAAATAATGATACATCTAGGTCATACCCAATCAGTTAACAGCATCTTGATTGAATAAATAATAGTTAAAGGCATACACTATACAAACACTATATAAACAATCAATCATATAAATAGTGAACTAAAAATATATGTAAAAAAACTATAAAAACATGCTCTATAAAATTAGATAGTGGTAAAACTGTAAAATATATGTACAAATATTAGAAGATGTGACCAAACATAATAATCAATGTTTCAAAGCCCTGTTCCTAAGAAAAGGTTTCAGTGAAACCTTACTATTTAGTCCAGGTGGTCTAGTGGTGTAGAGTAGTGGTGAGATGGAAAAGGAAACAGATGCAGAGAAAGTAAAAGATGGCAAAAGTGAAGTAGCAGAATGGAAGGCAGATTAAAATGAAGACTGAAGTACATTGTCAGGAATCAAAATAAGGATGGCATGTGCAGTTATGAAGTGCTGGACAATTTAATAGCTGCATTGGGTATAAAACCACATGAGGTAAGAG
The DNA here is from genome assembly GCF_019279795.1 of Protopterus annectens. Lineage (NCBI taxonomy): Eukaryota > Metazoa > Chordata > Ceratodontiformes > Protopteridae > Protopterus > Protopterus annectens. The sequence continues at coordinate 34,806,915 of NC_056732.1, forward strand.
CATTTATTGTTATTAACAAACAGACATTTTTCTGACATTATATTTGAGAGTGTTTTTCGAATGGAAATTTTTCTTGGAGAATATGGAAAACAGAAAGACTATAACCCATTAAATCTTTATCTGATAAAAGCATTTAACAGGGAAACAAAAAGAAGATCCATCTACAATTTCAAGCGGAGGTAGAAAGAGAAACTTTGAAAGGACGTGAATGCTTTATGTAAAGAAGTGCTGGACATTGCAAAGGTTTATGACAAAAGATGTTTATGGGCTGGTGGGTGGGACTGTAATATTGTGTTAAAATAGAAAGAGAAACATTATACATGCATCAGACATGATAAATGTGGAGGGGAATAAGGGGGTTGTAAAATACTGGGGACAACCCAAAACATGTTTATTTTTCATTTTTCTTTTTTTGTGGAAAAGGACATTTGATAAGTAACTGCAACAAAAGAAAATGTTACATTTGTGGAGAAAGAGGACATGATGCAAAAAATGTGAACTGAAATGTTATAAATGTAACAAAATCGACCATTTATGGATGGATTCCAAAAATGAAAATGACAGATAAGGAAAAGAAAGAGAAGAAAGTGAAGCGAGAGAAGACATTTTAGAAGTCGAAGAAAAATGATAAAGAGGACATAGAAGAAAGCTCTGAAATAAGTGATGTAGAAGACATAAACTGGGAGGTAGTAAAATGAAAAAAAAAGAATTATATTGGTAAAAGTGAAAAAAAGCAGAAAAAGAAAATGTAAAGGGACAAGTACAAAAAAAGGAAATGAATGAAAAAGATTACACGTGGCTAAAGTTTGGGGCGTGGCAGAGTGGTTAAGGTGCTTCCTCACCAGACAGAAGGTACAGGTTCAGTGTTAGATTACACGTAGCTAAAGTTTGGGGTGTGGTAGTGTGGTTAAGGTGCTTCCTCACCAGACAGAAGGTACAGGTACAGTGTTAGATTACACGTGGCTAAAGTTTGGGGCGTGGTAGAGTGGTTAAGGTGCTTGCCTCACCAGACAGAAGGTACAGGTACAGTGTTAGATTACACGTGGCTAAAGTTTGGGGTGTGGTAGAGTGGTTAAGGTGCTTCCTCACCAGACAGAAGGTACAGGTACAGTGTTAGATTACACGTGGCTAAAGTTTGGGGCATGGTAGAGTGGTTAAGGTGCTTGCCTCACCAGACAGAAGGTACAGGTACAGTGTTAGATTACACGTGGCTAAAGTTTGGGGCATGGTAGAGTGGTTAAGGTGCTTCCTCACCAGACAGAAGGTACAGGTACAGTGTTAGATTACACGTGGCTAAAGTTTGGGGCATGGTAGAGTGGTTAAGGTGCTTGCCTCACCAGACAGAAGGTACAGGCACACTGTTAGATTACACGTGGCTAAAGTTTGGGGCATGGTAGAGTGGTTAAGGTGCTTGCCTCACCAGATAGAAGGTACAGGTACAGTGTTAGATTACATGTGGCTAAAGTTTGGGGTGTAGTAGAGTGGTTAAGGTGCTTCCTCACCAGACAGAAGGTACAGGTACAGTGTTAGATTACACGTAGCTAAAGTTTGGGGCGTGGTAGAGTGGTTAAGGTGCTTCCTCACCAGACAGAAGGTACAGGTACAGTGTTAGATTACACGTACCATAAGTTTGGGACATGGTAGAGTGGTTAAGGTGCTTGCCTCACCAGACAGAAGGTACAGATACACTGTTAGATTACACGTGGCTAAAGTTTGGGGCATGGTATAATGGTTAAGGTGCTTCCTCACCAAACAGAAGGTACAGGTACAGTGTTAGAGTACACGTGGCTAAAGTTTAGGGCGTGGTAGAGTGGTTAAGGTGCTTCCTCACCAGACAGAAGGTACAGGTACAGTGTTAGATTACACATGGCTAAAGTTTGGGGCGTGGTATAATGGTTAAGGTGCTTCCTCACCAAACAGAAGGTACAGGTACAGTGTTAGATTACACGTGGCTAAAGTTTGGGGTGTGGTAGAGTGGTTAAGGTGCTTGCCTCACCAGACAGAAGGTACAGGTACACTGTTAGATTACACGTGGCTAAAGTTTGGGGCGTGGTATAATGGTTAAGGTGCTTCCTCACCAGACGGAAGGTACAGGTACAGTGTTAGATTACACATTACTAAAGTTTGGGGCGTGGTAGAGTGGTTAAGGTGCTTGCCTCACCAGACAGAAGGTACAGATACACTGTTAGATTACACGTGGCTAAAGTTTGGGGCGTGGTATAATGGTTAAGGTGCTTCCTCACCAAACAGAAGGTACAGGTACAGTGTTAGATTACACGTGGCTAAAGTTTAGGGCGTGGTAGAGTGGTTAAGGTGCTTCCTCACCAGACAGAAGGTACAGGTACAGTGTTAGATTACACATGGCTAAAGTTTGGGGCATGGTATAATGGTTAAGGTGCTTCCTCACCAAACAGAAGGTACAGGTACAGTGTTAGATTACACGTGGCTAAAGTTTGGGGCATGGTAGAGTGGTTAAGGTGCTTGCCTCACCAGACAGAAGGTACAGATACACTGTTAGATTACACGTGGCTAAAGTTTGGGGCGTGGTATAATGGTTAAGGTGCTTCCTCACCAAACAGAAGGTACAGGTACAGTGTTAGATTACACATGGCTAAAGTTTGGGGCGTGGTAGAGTGGTTAAGGTGCTTGCCTCACCAGACAGAAGGTACAGATACACTGTTAGATTACACGTGGCTAAAGTTTGGGGCGTGGTATAATGGTTAAGGTGCTTCCTCACCAAACAGAAGGTATAGGTACAGTGTTAGATTACACGTGGCTAAAGTTTAGGGCGTGGTAGAGTGATTAAGGTGCTTCCTCACCAGACAGAAGGTACAGGTACAGTGTTAGATTACACATGGCTAAAGTTTGGGGCATGGTATAATGGTTAAGGTGCTTCCTCACCAGACAGAAGGTACAGGTACAGTGTTAGATTACACATGGCTAAAGTTTGGGGCGTGGTATAATGGTTAAGGTGCTTCCTCACCAAACAGAAGGTACAGGTACAGTGTTAGATTACACATGGCTAAAGTTTGGTGCGTGGTAGAGTGGTTAAGGTGCTTGCCTCACCAGACAGAAGGTACAGGTACACTGTTAGATTACACGTGGCTAAAGTTTGGGGCGTGGTATAATGGTTAAGGTGCTTCCTCACCAGACGGATGGTACAGGTACAGTGTTAGATTACACGTGGCTAAAGTTTGGGGCATGGTAGAGTGGTTAAGGTGCTTCCTCACCAGACAGAAGGTACAGGTTCAGTGTTAGATTACACGTGACTAAAGTTTGGGGCATGGTAGAGTGGTTAAGGTGCTTCCTCACCAGACAGAAGGTACAGGTACAGTGTTAGATTACACGTAGCTAAAGTTTGGGGCATGGTAGAATGGTTAAGGTGCTTGCCTCACCAGACAGAAGGTACAGATGCACTGTTAGATTACACATGGCTAAAGTTTGGGGCGTGGTATAATGGTTAAGGTGCTTCCTCACCAAACAGAAGGTACAGGTACAGTGTTAGATTACACGTGGCTAAAGTTTAGGGCATGGTAGAGTGGTTAAGGTGCTTCCTCACCAGACAGAAGGTACAGGTACAGTGTTAGATTACACATGGCTAAAGTTTGGGGCGTGGTATAATGGTTACGGTGCTTCCTCACCAAACAGAAGGTACAGGTACAGTGTTAGATTACACGTGGCTAAAGTTTGGGGCGTGATAGAGTGGTTAAGGTGCTTGCCTCACCAGACAGAAGGTACAGGTACACTGTTAGATTACACGTGGCTAAAGTTTGGGGCGTGGTATAATGGTTAAGGTGCTTCCTCACCAGACAGAAGGTACAGGTACAGTGTTAGATTACACGTGGCTAAAGTTTGGGGTGTGGTAGAGTTGTTAAGGTGCTTCCTCACCAGACAGAAGGTACAGGTACAGTGTTAGATTACACGTGGCTAAAGTTTGGGGTGTGGTAGAGTGGTTAAGGTGCTTGCCTCACCAGACAGAAGGTACAGGTACACTGTTAGATTACACGTGGCTAAAGTTTGGGGCGTGGTATAATGGTTAAGGTACTTCCTCACCAGACAGAAGGTACAGGTACAGTGTTAGATTACACGTGGCTAAAGTTTGGGGCATGGTAGAGTGGTTAAGGTGCTTCCTCACCAGACAGAAGGTACAGGTACAGTGTTAGATTACACGTAGCTAAAGTTTGGGGCATGGTAGAATGGTTAAGGTGCTTGCCTCACCAGACAGAAGGTACAGGTACAGTGTGTCAGTTTTACCTTTGGGAAGGAAATTGGTTAGGTTTAGAGTGGCTTATTAAGAAAACTAGCCTAGTAATTAGCTAAAAAAACATGAATTTAAGGGAGAATGAAAATGTTAGAGTACTTTCATTATAGGAACTTTGGAGTTGTGTAATACATGTGATGTAGATGTAATTATATTAGAAGACACAAGATTTTTAACAAATGAAGGTAGATTGCAAACAGAGAAACTATTAGGAGGAAAGATAATCTCAAATTTGTGAAATAAGAGATGTTCTGGAATAGCCGTATTTTTTAAAAATGCAGTAACGATATTAGATGTAACTTTAGCAAAAGTGGGAAGATTAAACTTTGTAGATTTAAAATAGAAAGAACAAGTATATAGAATTACAACACTATAAGCTTATACTAACTATAAAGAAAGGGAAAACTTATCAGATTTTACACTATGTAGAGATAAATATGAATATAATAACAGGAGACTTTAACTGTGATTTAAGAGGCAAGCTTAAAAAGAAAGGAAATGATATAAGAAAAATGTTAAAAGATTTGGATGGTGCAGTAGTGCAGCAGTTGTGTTGTTACCTCACAGCAAGAGGTTCTCTGGTTTGAGCCTAGGCTGAGGTGCCTTTTGTGTGGATTCTGCATGTCCTCCCTGCATTTGTGTGGGTTTCCTCTGGGTGCTCCGGTTTCCTCCCACATTACAAAAACATGCATTTGGAGAGTTTCTCCCCAGGCCTCTTCTGAAAATTGATTTCATTCCAAGTCAGACTTTCCTGGTAAATAAATGTTAAATAAAAATAAATAAATAAAAATCTAAGATGTGGTGAGTTAAAACTTTAGGACAAAAATGTATAGACTTACAAAAGGGGTATGTATAAAATTGAGATAGATTATTTGTAGTATCAAAAGGTTTGGTTATGTTATAAGAGAAGGGGAGGTAGCTGAAACAGGATTTTCTAATCATCTTACAATATGACTAGAGATAAAAGAAAACAAGGAATATATAAAAATGGGCAAAGAAATAAAAAGGATACATGAGAAAGCATGGAATGAAGAAGGAAAGAGATTATTAATACAGTTGTGGAAGGATCATATCACTATGAGAACATTTATAAAGACTGGTCTGAATGGTGGGTGATATTTAAGGAAAAATATACAAAAATGTTGCTTATAGTTGCAGTATGATGTATAAAAAGTAAAGAAAGAAAAATATAAAATAACATGTTGAAAGATTTAGAACACAATGATAGAAATCAAGAATAAATACAATAGTTGCTACATAAACAACAATATTTTTTACAAGGAAAAAGAGGAGAAAAAGTACCACGTTACTTGATCAGATTGGTAAAGGAAGATGGTAGTGTAATGACAGAAATAGAAAATGTAAAAAGAGAAACGGAAAGAACTCAGGAAAATATTAATAATGTACTTCTATATGTACAAGAAATGTTTACAGAAAGAAAGAAGGCATTGAAAAAACGTGGAAAGTATAAAAGTTAATAAGGACTTGGGAAAGGAAGGCTCGTTAAACGAGCTCAATAAAGTAAATCTAGACTCAGCTGCAGGCCCAGATGGAACGGGAAATGGATGACATGTTAAGGGATCAGCAAAAAATATTCTTTAAATGGTTTGAATGAATGGGTAAATGAATGCTTTTTGTATAAAGAATTATTTAGTGGAATACTTAAATTTATATGGTCAAACGAAGATGGAAGAGAATTTAAAAAACTTGAGAGCGATATATTAAATAATAATGATTATAAGATTTTTATGAAAATAGTATAAAAGAGATTTGAAGTAAAATGGAAAATATGATGGATGGTAGCATATATAACGTAAAGGGGAAGGGTTATCAAGAAGTATTTATGATAGAGAAATTGTGCATGATATTATGAACAGAAAAGAAGAAGTGAAAATCATGATAGGAAACCTTAATAAGGCATTTGACACAATTGTACATGAAATCTTATGGGAAATAATGAAAGAATATAATATGCATCTCCAAAGAGCAAGTCATCAATGCTCTTTCCAAGGCTAAGAACACAGCCTCCATGGGACCAGATGGCATTCCGAGCTACGTTCTTAATGTTCTAAAACAAGGGCTAGCTACTCCATTAGGCACTCTATTCAACCACAGCCTGAGTACTGGCTTTGTCCCCACTGAATGGAAAACAGGGATTGCTGTCCCCCTCCACAAGGGTGACTGAGCAACAGACCCATAAGTTTAACCAGCCTCATCTGTAAGGCAATGGAATGAATCATCATAGACCTCATAAATAAGGCTATAGGTGACCTTCAAACCCTGGAATCATCCCAATTTGGTTTTGTCAAGGGCAGGTCATGCCTGGTAAACCTGGTGGACTTTCTCAAGAATGTGACCAGTGCCATAGACGAGGGCAAAACCATGCACACAGCCTATCTTGACTTGGACAAGTTCTTTGACACTATCCGACATTCAGGCATCATTGATAAACTAACCCAGTTGAATATCAACATGTAGGTTGTCAGGTGGGTTGCAAACTGGCTCACAGATCGACAACACTGAGTGAAAGTGGGAGACTCTACCTCTGCCAGCAGACCTGTCACCATTGGGGTCCCACAAGGGTCAGTGTTGGGCCCTTTCTTTTTTGGCACAAACTTCTCAGAAGCTCAGGCCAGAATGGAGGGGCTGTGGCTAACCAAGATTGTGGATGACTGCAAATTAGGTGCTACCATTGATCCCCCTAGTGATGTCAGCATACTTCAAAAAGGGGCTTACACAGACCAATGACTGGTGCCGTAGCCATAGTCTTAAACTAAATGCTGAAAAATGCATCATAATTCTCTTTGGTAAAAACAGTGTGCCTGCCGATTCTAAAATAAACAGTAATACCCTAAATACTAATTCAGTAGTGACAGACCTGGAAACACAAGTTGACTGTGACCTCAGCTTTGACCACCATGTATCTACTGTGGTGAGAAAGTTATTCTACATCACTCACTTGATTAGCAAAGGCATCATCTCAAGAACAAAAGAGGTTATAACCCCCCGTACTCATCCTTCATCAGGCCTGTTATTGAATATAATGTTGCCTTTGGTATGTACCATATCAGACACTTGCAGAAACTTGAGATACCTCAGAGATTTCTAACTAAGAAAATTCAGGGTCTCCAGCACATGTCTTATACGGACAGACCAGAGTCATTGTCACTGTACTCAGTACCATATAGACTACTTAGAGGTGGCTTATGTCTGGTTTGCAAGGCTATCTTTGACCCAAATCTAATGGAAATGCTGCATATCTGTAAGCCAAATAAGACTAGAGTCATCTGATCCAGGGATCTCAATCTAGCCGGCGACATAAACAGGACCTGCTGGAGAGACAAATACATCTCTCAGAGGTTGCCTCTCCTCTGGAATAGGCTTCCAGTCCATATCAAGCAGAGCATCTCCATGACCTTGTTTAAGTGCAGTCTGGATGACTGGATGGGAAACCATAAATTTCTGCTGTGGATTGCCCCAGCTTCTTTCCTGGACGTGGGTAATCCTTGCTAGAAAAACCTTGGGCATAGACAATATCTCTCATCTAGTATTATAATGGGATTTAATAGCTAGGCTTATAAAGACCCTCAGGTCAATAGCCTAGTAATATCCTATGAACCTATGAATCTTATGTATGTCAGTGTATAGTAATAATAAAGTAAAAATACTTGTAAATGGCTTGTTAATCCAAGAGGTACATATGAAGAGTGACGTAAGACAGGGATGTCCAATGTGTTGTATACTCTTTGCATTAGTTATGAATGTGATAGTATGTGAAGTAAATTACAGAATTAAGGGGGCAGGGTATATAACACCTGAAGGGTTAAGAATTCCAGGACTGCTAACATAAAAAAAATGGTGGCGCCCAGTGAGGCTGCGACTGTGTTAGCTCATGATACAGAAATGCTTAATCTGTCTTATTTTTCTGACAAGAAAATGAGAAAATCTTTTTCCAGTCATTTAAATGATGTTACAGTATCTTACAGTAGAAAGAAACCTCTGGAAATCAAGTATTCGATTGTACCATCATTCTGGCTGGATTTTCTTGCACAGTACGAAGCATCTGGGGTCTATAACACTCACAAAACTGCTGAAACTCAGCATCCTAATCAAACAAGTTTCTAAGTACCTAAATTAGGAAATGGAAGGTTCTGGAACAATCACAATGAGACCCAAAAGGAAGAGATGCAACAAAACAAGGAAAAAAGGGTGTGGAGCTGGAATTGCTGCCAGATTGAAAACAAATCCTCACAGGCCTGCTCTTCCCTCAATTCTGTTAGCGGATGTGTGCTCATTAGACAACAAGATGGATTTTCCCAGGCTTGAGCTCAACACCACAAACAAGGTGAGAAATTCCTGTCTGTTAATTTTTTACAGAGAATTGGTTAAATAACAGGATTAGTGACAGTGCTGTAAGCCTTGATGGAACAGAGCTGATAGGAACCTAGCTTTGTTTGAAAAAGCTAAGGGAGGTGGAGTGTGCAGTTTTATGAATGACAGCTTGTGCAAAAACTGTAACATTGTGAATTAACATTGATCTGTAAATGAGGAATTTCTGATACTAATATACAGACCTTTTTATGTGCCCAGAGAACTAAATGGTGTCTATGTAGCAGCTATATATATATACCACTGAGTGCTAACATCACGGAAACACTGAATATACTGCATAATACTATATGTGAGTTGCAATGCAAGAATTCTAACTGTGCATTTATGATAGCTGGTGACTTCAACAAAGCAAATCTCAGGGAGGTGCTACCCATTTACTACCAAATTGTGGATTTTCCCAAAAGGAGGGCAAATACTCTGGACAAGGCTTATACTAACATAAAAAGGGACATACAGAGCTGTACAACAACCAAACCTGGATGGCTCTGATCACATCTCCTTAAAACTAATACCATCTTACAAACCTGTCTTGATCAGAGATAAGCCCACTGTGAAACAAATCAGGGTCTGGCATGAAGGAGCCATGGAAAGTCTCAGGGGCTGCTTTGATGCCACAAATTGGAATTTCTTTAGGGAGGCAGCCATAGTGAACAAACTGGTAAACTTAGATGAATATACTGAGACAACTATGGCTTATATATCCAAATGCATGGAGGATGTAACGAACATCAAAAATATTAAAGTAAGAGCCAAACAAAAATCATTGCTAAACAGCAAGGTGTACAAGCTGCTGAGGGCAAGAAACACTCATTCAGGGAAAAGGATAAGAAGGGTCTAAACATGGCAAGGGCTAATCTGAAGAAGGGTATCAAGGAGGCCAAACAGGAGTATAGAAAGAGGATACAAGGATGCTTCGAGGATGGGAAAGACTGAAGAAGCCTGTGGCATGGTATTCAACAGCTAACTGACTACAAGACCAAGTCAGCTCAGTGCACCTGTGGCATGGTATTCAGCAGCTGACTGACTACAAGACCAAGTCAGCTCAGTGCACCTGTGGCATGGTATTCAGCAGCTGACTGACTAGAAGACCAAGTCAGCTCAGTGCACCTGTGGCATGGTATTCAGCAGCTGACTGACTACAAGACCAAGTCAGCTCAGTGCACCTGTGGCATGGTATTCAACAGCTAACTGACTACAAGACCAAGTCAGCTCAGTGCACCTGTGGCATGGTATTCAACAGCTAACTGACTACAAGACCAAGGCAGCTCAGTGCACCTGTGGCATGGTATTCAGCAGCTGACTACAAGACCAAGTCAGCTCAGTGCACCTGTGGCATGGTATTCAGCAGCTGACTGACTACAAGACCAAGTCAGCTCAGTGCACCTGTGGCATGGTATTCAACAGCTGACTGACTACAAGACCAAGTCAGCTCAGTGCACCTGTGGCATGGTATTCAACAGCAAACTGACTACAAGACCAAGTCAGCTCAGTGCACCTGTGGCATGGTATTCAACAGCTAACTGACTGCAAGACCAAGTCAGCTCAGTGCATCTGTGGCATGGTATTCAACAGCTGGCTGACTACAAGACCAAGTCAGCTCAGTGCACCTGTGGCATGGTATTCAACAGCTAACTGACTACAAGACGAAGTCAGCTCAGTGCACCTGTGGCATGGTATTCAACAGCTAACTGACTACAAGACCAAATCAGCTCAGTGCACCTGTGGCATGGTATTCAACAGCTAACTGACTACAAGTCCAAGTCAGCTCAGTGCACCTGTGGCATGGTATTTAACAGCTAACTGACTACAAGACCAAGTCGGCTCAGTGCACCTGTGGCATGGTATTCAACAGCTAACTGACTACAAGACCAAATCAGGTCAGTGCACCTGTGGCATGGTATTCAACAGCTAACTGACTACAAGACCAAGTCAGCTCAGAGCACCTGTGACATGGTATTTAATAGCTAACTGACTACAAGACCAAGTCAGCTAAGTGCGCCTGTGGCATGGTATTCAACAGCTAACTGACTACAAGACCAAGTCAGCTCAGTGCACCTGTGGCATGGTATTCAACAGCTAACTGACTACAAGACCAAGTCAGCTCAGTGCACCTGTGGCATGGTATTCAACAGCTAACTGACTACAAGACCAAGGCAGCTCAGTGCAGCAGCTCAATGTGATGATAGCACTAAATTTCTGGACAGTCTAAACACATCTCTTGGCAGGTTTGAAGAGAAAAACAACCTGGAGGCTGTAAAGCTTCTCAATGACCAAAAGGAGGCAGTACTCAACTTCAGTGCTGTGGATGTAAGGAACCAACTGTGGAAAGTGAACCCCAAGAAGGCTGTGGGCCCTGATAACATTCTGGGGAAGGTATTGAACAGTTGTGCAGACCAACTCAGCATAGTCCTGATGGACATCTTTAATACCTCACTTTGTCCAGGTAAAAGTACCAGCATGCTTCAAAGTTACCAACGTAATCCCTGTGCCCAATAAAGCCAACCCCCACCTGTCTAAATGACCATAGGCTGGTGTCCCTTACATCAAATTAATGAAATGCTTTGAAGGACTGGTTAAAAGGCATTTGACTACAGTACTGCCCCAATCCTTTGACCCATTGCAGTTTGGCTACCAGGCAAATAGATCAACTGCTGATGCCATTTCGGTGGCACTTCACCTCACATTGGAACATCTTGAAGAGAAGAACAACTATGCCAGGCTGTTATATATAGATTTCAGCTCGGCTTTCAATATGGTGATTCCAATGCAACTTACAGAAAAGCTAATCGACCTTGGCATAAATAAAGGGCTGTGCAACTGGATCCTCAATTTCCTGACTGGAAGACCACAAAGGACCTGTGCTGGTAACAACACTTCAGGGAGTATTGCAATCAACACCGGAGTACCCCAGGGCTGTGTGCTGAGTCCTCTGCTGTTCACAGTCCTTACCCACGACTGCTCTGTGAAAGCCAGCAACAACCATATCATCAAATTCGCAGATGACACTACAGTGGTCGGACTCATAAGTGGTGATGACGAGAGTGGATATAGGAACGAGGTCAACTCCCTGACTGAATGGTGCAATAACAAAAATTAGGACCTGAATGTCAATAAAACAAAATAAATCATTACTGACTTCAGAAAAAACTCTGCCATGCACCTGACCCTGAAGAAGTGGAGCGAGTCCAAACTATAAAGTTCCTGGGGGTACATATATCAGATGATTTTCCATGGAGTACAAACACAGGCCAGCTAATTAAAAAAGCCTATCAGTGACTACACTTCCTAAGAAGGCTTACAAAAGCAAACCTCTCTTTGAATGCTCTAAGTACCTTCTACAGAGGAGGTATTTAGAGCATTATCACCAGCAACTTCACTGTATGGTTTGGTAACAGCACAATGGCTGAAGGAAGAAGCTGCAAAGAATAATAAGAACAGCAGAAAAGATCTTGGGCACTAGTCCTCCTGCCTTACAGGAGCTCTAGGATCATGGGCACTAGTCCTCCCACCTTACAGGAGCTCTAAGATCATGGGCACTAGTCCTCCTACCTTACAGGAGCTCTAAGATCGTGGGCACTAGTCCTCCTACCTTACAGGAGCTCTATGATTGTGGGCACTAGTCCTCCTACCTTACAGGAGCTCTAAGATCATGGGCACTAGCCCTCCTACCTTAGAGGAGCTCTAAGATCGTGGGCACTAGTCCTCCTAACTTACAGGAGCTCTATGATCGTGGGCACTAGTCTTCCTACCTTACAGGAGCTCTAAGATTGTGGGCACTAGTCCTCCTACCTTACAGGAGCTCTAAGATCGTGGGCACTAGTCTTCCTACCTTACAGGAGCTCTAAGATCGTGGGCACTAGTCCTCCTACCTTACAGGAGCTCTAAGATCGTGGGCACTAGTCCTCCTACCTTACAGGAGCTCTAAGATCATGGGCACTAGTCCTCCTACCTTACAGGAGCTCTAAGATCATGGGCACTAGTCTTCCTACCATACAGGAGCTCTAAGATTGTGGGCACTAGTCCTCCTACCTTACAGGAGCTCTAAGATCGTGGGCACTAGTCCTCCTACCTTACAGGAGCTCTATGATTGTGGGCACTAGTCTTGCTACCTTACAAGAGCTCTATGACCATGGGCACTAGTCTTCCTACCTTACAGGAGCTCTAATATCGTGGGCACTAGTCTTCCTACCTTACAGGAGCTCTAAGATCGTGGGCACTAGTCTTCCTACCTTACAGGAGCTCTAAGATCATGGGCACTAGTCCTCCTACCTTACAGGAGCTCTAAGATCATGGGCACTAGTCTTTCTACCTTACAGGTGCTCTAAGATCATGGGCACTAGTCCTCCTACCTTACATGAGCTCTTTGAAATGAGATGTAAAAAGAGGTCCCGCAAAATACTGAGTGACACTTCTCACCCAGCATGTGGCTGGTTCACTAAACATGCTTCTGGTAAAAGGTTACGGAGTATCTGCTGTAGGACCTCCAGATTCATGAACAGTTTTTATCCAATTGTAATAAGACTCATTAATGCAGTCATAAATCTGGATGTATCAAAACTATAATAGATTGTTGCACTTTTTTCATACCGTAATTCTATTTATTGCATACTAAAATTAATTTATTCTCATTGAAGTGCAATTCCAATCACTTCCTTATGTACAATATCACCCAGTCTCACCTCTGTGTAGAGTGTACTTTCTTTTCATGTGTTAATCATCTAGTAGTCAGTGTTGTCCAGTGTATATAAATAGTGTGTACAAGCATGTGTGTCAGCTACCTAGAGTTTTACTTTTTGTAATTTAGTTATTGTTTTGTTTCTTTAATCCCTATCATGTCTTGTCTTTTTTGTGCATGTTTTTTTCCTGTAAAAGAGCTGACACTCGAAACTTTGTTTAGGTACCACTTGTCTTCTGAGTATGTTACCTGTTGCACCAGTGGCTTTGCTATGCAAAAAAAAATTGTTATTGCAAATGAATCCTCATGTTTGGGCCCCTCCTCCATTGAATAAGACAAAGAACATAAAGTGCTTGCTAAAGCTGAATGAAATTTGAAATATTTTTAATTTGAAACATTTTTATTGGTTAAATTATGGAAGTGGGCAGGACACAAGGAGTAATTAGGGCAACATGTTAGTTTTGTTTTTCAGGAAGTCTGTTTCTAACAAAAACAAAAGTACTTAGCTGTTAAACACTGTTTTCAGTCTTGGTTTCTGTGCAAGTTTTCTTTGGGGGTATCCACAGAGCATTGTGTTTTGAGTATCAAACACCAATGTCCAGCAAACTGAGCATGACAAAGTGACATTCCTGTAGAGTGGGCAGTTTTCTTTAGCAACTGGCAAAATGCTGAGATTGATTAATTATGGTCATTCATCTGGTATGTGACTCTTCACTACCTTCATATCATAGTTGCACCTCTTGCCACCACTGAAGGTGTAAAAGACATCATACAATCATTGTGTATCCACAGCTGTGTTCTATATCTGTCCTGTTATATATAAATGATGGCAGTGAAACTGAGTGCCCTCATGTTGGTATATTAGAGTGGTGATATGCAATGAACACAATGCCCAAGACATGCACTGGCTAGTAGAACCTGTACAACACAACACCCAGGGAGCATGCACTGTGCATCTCTGCATGCATTATACACATATAGCTGATGCCAGATATCAATGTATTACCTATATATAAATATACTGTGCCTGCCATTAGGGTAACGTATAAGTGCCCAGCTGCTCATATTTAATTTTCATCATGTTTGGCTGTTATAAGGCTCTGCAGTGTTGTACATATGATGAACACCTTTGCATTTTCTTTTGTGGAGTCTAATGAAGTGGATCATGATGTGTACTGGTACTATAATCTGACTTCAGCAGGCAGAAGATGGGCTCCATAAGAGATCTGCTTCAGCTATGTGTTTTATAGTCTCTATTTTCAATGGATGACCTTGGGTTGCAGACTGATATTATTAATCATAACTGCAGTATGTATCTGTTATCTCTGGTGCTGGAAAAAGGCAAATAGTGGGGATTATGACTTTCATTGCTTGCATGATGTATCACAGGCCTTCCTATTATTTTGCCACTCTGATTATCTGCAAAATGGCTGTGTGCAATACATTAATCTCAAGACGTTTTGTTTGTTTTGCATGTGTCAAATGATGCATAATTGCAACCTTGCTGGTGGTATACAGGGATAAAGCCCAGACTATGGCCAGGTGACTTGAGTTCAGTTAACATCTTTGGTGCTTGACAGTGCATACATAGAAGATGTGTGTGCCTATTATGTCCCTTAAACACCCTAAGCAATTTAAAACAGCCACACAAGATTACCTGTGTTGCCATTGCACTTATCCCTCCCGACTCACTTTTTCCCTTGCATCCAATAATTCCTTCTCTCCTCAGTCACTCATTGATACACCCTCCCACTACTTTACCTCTCTCATCCCTTTTGACCCTACCAAACTTTTTGCCTGCACTTTTCCTCTAATCATACCTTCTATCCTACCTTCTCCAGACGTTACCTCCCCTCTCTCATCTCCCCTCCTCATCTATCTTCTCCAACCTCTCCTTCTCATCTGTTGGCTTCATACCATACAAAACAAGCTCTATTTAATTGAATCTTGCTCTAATACTGATCTCCATATACTCTCTCACCTCTTCTTTTTTGCCAGCATAAACGTTGAACAAACAATATATAACCTTTTAACGTACCTCAGATTGTTACATCCTGTGTTATATTACCTACTGTTTTTTTTAAATCCATCTTAGACAACAATTTTGCTCTTTTTGAAAATGTCAGCCTCACAGAGAAGGATTACTGTCCTCATTATCACTTTACTGCCACTGTAAACTAAATACTAATACAATGAAACTTTTAAATCTACATCAGATTTTATCTAATGCTTATGTTACGTAATCTTGAATGTATTTTTGTTTATGCATGTGCTATTTAAATTGTAACTCACTGAGGAGCTTTTCTCCCCGGGTCTCCGCTGAAAATGAGCTACTAGCTCAGTCGGACTAACCCAGTCAACAAATGTAAAATAAATAAAATTCTGGAGGGATGAGAATGTGAAGGGTGTCTTTGAGGGGATGCCAATCTGGTAGAATTCAGATAAAAATGAGCAGGCATGTCCACTCAACGGCTTGTTGTGGGGTATACACTCAGGGCACTCAGCTTTGTCCACCCAGCCTATTATATAGCTCAGCACACTGGGAGAGGGAGCTAAGGCTGGTGAAAAATCCTAGACATCCTCAGGATGGGATCACTACTCCCAGTAACTCAACCATTACCTCCAGCGGCAACAGAAGACAAACTTGTGAACTGATCCCTCAACCTGGAGTAACAACTAAGCTAACTGAGCACTGGGGGGAGACTTGATGGTCAGGACTGGTGCCAGACCAAACTAAGGCATCATTCCTTTATGGAATTTCACATTGAATATGAATACATATGCATATAAGTAAGATTCATGGCTCCCACCCACCCCACCTTTCCTTCTTATAGAAAACCTCCCTACATTTCCCTCTTATACTTTCTTCTTATATGCAAATCTGTTTACCTAAAACTTGAACAAATATTTTTAAAAGTCCCATGACAGCATTTTCTAAAAGTCATCATATCAAGTATGAATGCCCCTGCTGTTAAATAAGTATTAAGCAATAATATTACTCATCTGCAGAGTACGTGTCCATAACATGCCCATTACGTGTACATAATGTGTCCATAACTAACCAAGAGATGCTGTGGGTTATAAACATTGCAGTACACTGGGGGAGTGCAAGGCAGTGTGAACTCAAAGTGTGCATGTCTGAATGTACATCTGATGCACGTAATGGTGGGTTAAGAACCTAAACCCATTAATATTTTTTGACTTTGGTAAAGATTTTTCTTTTTTGATATGGAAGGAATGAACATTCTGAGTTTGGAATTAAGCATTCCAATAGCTCTGGACACACTTCGTATTAAATATTCATCTGGTCACTGAATGTGCATTTTCATTTCATTTTCATTTAATGGCACCTGACTCCAGGCATACGTACGAGCAGACAGAGCTCCTGTAGCTTGCTTTATATTGGAAGCAACAACTGCAGTTCCATGTTTCAAAGCAGGAATTTGTCCATTTCAAAAGATGAAGCATATGTTGGGCATTCCAGAAAAGACAGTTCAAATTATTCTCTTTTTAAGTGATTTTAACATCTATGTTTCTGGTATGCTACAAAAAGTTAATATCTTATTTCAGATTCCACTATTATCTGCAATAGAACAGTACACGGCCATGAAAATATCAAGAACTATTAACTTATCGGAACTATAACAGAGCTGGATTATTAATCAAACCACATGCACCTAAACATTCTAAATATGCAAAGCCCAAAACATAAATAAAATGTTATTTGGCAATGGAAATAAAACATACACTGAAGCATGCACTGCAGTATTGACGTGACTTACGCAACTGTCCAAAATCATACCATGACCCAACTTGGGGGGCTATTCAGAAAACAGTACAAGCTACAAAGGCACTGGTTACATACAAAGATAATCCTTTCAGATTTTTGAAGAATGCATCACACAAAGAAAAGTATCTGGTAGATTACTTGGGTAGAATTTGTATCAGAATCTATCCTAGGAGATGTAATATCCTGACATGTCGTAGGAGATGTAATATCCTGACATGTCGCAGGATATGTAATATCCTGACATGTCGCAGGATATGTAATATCCTGACATGTCGTAGGATATGTAATATCCTGACATGTCGCAGGAGATGTAATATCCTGACATGTCGCAGGATATGTAATATCCTGACATATCGCAGGATATGTAATATCCTGACATGTCGCAGGATATGTAATATCCTGACATGTCGTAGGAGATGTAATATCCTGACATGTCGCAGTATATGTAATATCCTGACATGTCGTAGGAGATGTAATATCCTGACATGTCGCAGGATATGTAATATCCTGACATGTCGCAGGATATGTAATATCCTGACATGTCGCAGGATATGTAATATCCTGACATGTCGCAGGATATGTAATATCCTGACATGTCGCAGGATATGTAATATCCTGACATGTCGCAGGATATGTAATATCCTGACATGTCGCAGGATATGTAATATCCTGACATGTCGCAGGATATGTAATATCCTGACATGTCGTAGGATATGTAATATCTTTATATGCATTTCAGAAAGTGGAGAAGAGAATGGCAGTTTTTAAAATGCATTTCAGGGGATGTAAGGTGCAATAGTTTACATTTTACACAAAACAAAGGTATATTCTTAAATGGCTCAGCATGCAAGTTATGGAGAAAGATATGGAAACAATTACTTGTATGTTTTTTTTTTTTTTTTGCATTGCCTTTTTGATGACTTATTAGCAACAAAAAACTGCATCCAATTCCAAGAAGCCTTGTTGTGTCTTTTGGCTTTTTCCGGTTAGGGGTCGCCACAGCGGAACTCCGGTCCGCTAATGATTGGTAGTTGATTTTTACGTGCCGAGTTACCAGCCCTGATGCACAACCTTCAATGAAGGTACGCCCATTCACGCATGTCTCCACGCAGAAGAAACTCTAGCTGAGAATCGAACTGAACAGCGTCTTACTGTGAGGCGACAACGCTACTGCAGCACCACCACCGAATAAAAAAATGAAGAGATCTCAAAGATATTAAAAATCTCGCTAGATTAAGTTACCTCTTGCAAAAATAAAACTGTTAAAAATCTTGCAATACTGGAAGAATCAAGCAGCTATTACATTCCACCGAGTGCTACATGGTTCTACAGTTTATGTGAAGCTTTGGGAAGCAGCTACAATGATGAGGATTCAGACTATGCTAACAATGACTATATAACATGCAGAAAGTATCAGAGGTGAGGCTAATTACAACTGCAAACTCATTTCTCTGGTGGAGCTAAAACTGCAAATTTCCAGCATGTAATGGGCATGTCTATTCTAGAAGGAAGTGAACTTTGTTTCTGTTTACACAGTTTGTGTTTAGCATTTAGAAACACAATAATCAGATAAATATTAGCTTTGTATTTGGTGTCTATACAAGAATGCTCCAGGCTCATTAGGCACATTTCAATTATAGTCAACTAATATGTCAAACATTGCTGTTGACAAGTCATATATATTCTTTTAGAATTTGCCAACAGACCTGTCTTAGTCTATAATGTGAGTTTGCAGTGCTGAGAAGGAAGTAAATCAGAAGACCGATGTCATGTTGCTATGTTATGGATGAGCTATAAAAGACTCGACAATCTAGATCACAGCCATTACACCTGAGGGTTTGGTTAATATTTTTATGCATTAACTTTTGCTATGTAATTATTGGGAGTGTCTCACAGGCAAAAAGTATTATGTGTAGATGATGATCTGGAGCAGACTTTAAAATGGATCGGACAGCAGTCCCACAGTCTTGGAGTTCCTTTGTCAGCTCCTTGAGGCCTAATGATTTTAAGAAGACAGTCCAGGTAGTTTCTGGTGAATACCTTTCAGGTATGCTAAATTCTATTCTACAGTACAAGTTCATTAAACAAAGAGGCATGTGTGCTCTTGGATAAATATGTACTATGATTCTCAGCTTTTCATTAGCAGATGCACAAACTAGGCTAAGGATACATTGTAGGCAATTCTTACAGTGGAGGTCAGAAGTTCAAACATATAGTTCAGGAACCTGCAAGAGCTGTGTCTTAATCTCTGCAATATTCACTGCTTACATGCTTTGCCTGTTTCATTTTTGTGAGTTTACCAGGTACAATGATTTCCATGATGGCAGAGGAAGTTCACTGTACAGCTGAAACTGACATTAGATAACAATTTAAATAGGAATTATTTAGTGCATTGTAACTGCAATGGAAACATTTGGGGACAATCTTTTAAACTGCTTGTTTTTTTTTTTTTGTTTATCCTTCAACAGAGTATGAGATGAAATACACAAAAATGTTAATTATGTGGCTGTAGACGCTATATGATCTTATTGTAATTTCTTGATTTCTTTATTTGTCAGATGTATGGTATTAGACAATGGAAAAGCTTAATGTTCTCAGTGCTTTTGATTTAACTGTGCAAATGTATGATTCAGTCTAGACAGGATCAGGAGGGTGGAAGACGGTGAATATTTGTTGATGCTTCAACAGTGAATGCATTTTTCCACAGTTTAACTAGATTTGTTATACGACATGCTGTGATAAATTG
Source organism: Protopterus annectens (assembly GCF_019279795.1). Classification (NCBI taxonomy): domain Eukaryota; kingdom Metazoa; phylum Chordata; order Ceratodontiformes; family Protopteridae; genus Protopterus; species Protopterus annectens. The sequence goes on from NC_056732.1 coordinate 34,826,779, forward strand.
ATGCTTTTTGACTTCTCAGCTAGTGACTGAGTTCTGTCGCTTCAGTAGCACGTTATAAGAGTTGTATGGCCTGGCAGGTTAATGCAGTGGTCTGCAGGTGCGATGGCTTTGGGTTTAAAACATGGGACGGGTGTTTATTTTGGGGGGGGGGATCCCTGCTGGTCTAGTGGTTAGGATTTGGCACTCTCACCGCCACAGCCCAGGTTTGTTTCCCAATCAGGGAACTGCAATGGATTTTGGGTATCTTTGGCATAATGGTTAAGATGTTTACCTTACAGACACATAGTGTAGGGTTTGATTCTTACATGGGATAATTGACTAGACTTAAAATGGCCCACAAGGACAGTTAGCCTAGTACTAATCTATGAACCTATAATATAGAGGATTATGATGAGTTCACACTTATTATGTAATATTTGTTTGAGACCTGAATGCCAAGAAATTCATAGTGAGAATCAAGCTTAAGAGGTGAATCTTGGCATCTTTGTTGAGAACACATAATATGTTGTTATGATCAGATATCCAATTGTTAAGCACCCCTCTAATCATTAAGGTCAGGTCTTGTGCTAAAGCAGCACTGAACCAGGATGCCATCATGGAGCTCCATGCATGAAGTACAGCATTCGCCTCTAGATACTTCACAAAGAATTTCAAAGCAAGGAAATATTTATTTGATAACTCTTTACTGGTCTCAGATATTTGGGGAACACTGCTGATCAGGTACAAACATAGCCTTCACACAAAATGTTTGCACTAACAAGTGAACATAATGTACAGGTACCTGTGGAAGACGATGTTATAAGCTGTTAAACAAAACGAGTGAGCGTGTTTATTTCTGTTCTGCATGCGCTACTTCTCTGAATATAAATACCAGAATGCAGGCTGTGCATGGTACAAAAATAAAACGGATACGATATTTCAGCATGACCACTGGCTGCAACGGATAGTTTTATTATGAATCACCAGATAATATTTGTTTTAGTCACAGTTATATCAAGAATAATGAGGGAGATTATGTGCTAACCTTGTAGGAGATGCATACCTGAACCACGTTACATTCTGTTTATTAATTCAGACTTGTTTTATTCTACCATCTATTGCTTTTATATTAAATTTCTGCTTCTATAGATTGGATATATATATATATTCTGTGATGAATTTATTTTATATTATTGTTCTGCCCTAATGGCTAGGGCCATGACTGAAAGTGGTCAGTGGAACAGTTCACTTGCATGGTTATCAAATGTAAAATAAATGAATAAATATAATTGTTTTATACTGTCAGCCAGATTACAGACTTACAGTTGCTCAACAACTGCAAACAGTTTGTTTGCCAAGGATATAGCATAAAGACTTGAACATTCTAATAGTCCTTTCTGACTTTTTATATTGATATAAATATAATGCTATTGATATCTTCTAGCTTAGTTTGTTGGCGTAAGATAAATTAGTAATAGCCATACATTCATGTCACTGCTCTTTTAGACCATGTCAGGCTAACATGATGCTGGATGATGTGTTCTAAATGGCCACCAATGTTTTCTGTTTATTTGTAACACTTCAAATACATATGGAAAGTTCCACTTTGCGGAGACTGTCAGTATGAAGTGGGTTTCTATACTGCAATCTGTACTTTTGAATCAGCATATCTGTTTAGAGCAGTGCACTGTTTATCTCAGGTAGGAAGGAGCACAGCATTCTATGAAATGTCAGCTTTATCTGACCCAGCTCATATTTAAACACTGTAGCCAAAGCTGTACGTTTAGATGAAATGGCCTTCGGTGCACAGACATTTCCTTTATGTCCTGCTCTGCCCTGTTCATAACCTCTTCTTTAACTCATGTGAAAGGTTACTCAGACTTGAACACTACAGGACAGTGTTTCATAATGCATATGTCTGAGTCCCCTCGGGTGAGTCTCTCTTTGTGAAAGGAAGAGCTCTAGAAACCTTACTCCTACATTTGTAGGCCAATCCCTAAAGGCACACTGTAGTTCACCTCTGATGCTTCCATTAAACAAGAAGTCATGTGAATGCATATATGCTGTTCTTATGAGTGGTCTGGCTAAGACATCTGTTATGTAATGCAGATGTAAAAAAGTCCAAAAAACCAAGAAAACTAAAAACAGGCGACCCAGGTACAACCGCTGAAAACTGATTTATTTGTAATAAAACCAAACAACACAAGGTACTAAGCGCTTTCACCCATAAATATTCTGGGCATCATCAGAGTACTAAAAAACATACACTAGCTTCCATTTAAATATATATACTAATTAAGGAGGTGATGATAAGACCTTACTAGAGGCTAAAGAATGTTTATGGCAACTAAGAATAAATGCTAGTTTTTTACCAGGTATTAACGAACATATTTCAATAGCTAGTATTCTTAAATATAAGTCGCATTTTATTTGAAATTGAGTTGATGTTTTAATATTGTGTATTTATTTAATATTTAATTATTTATTCTTCATGGTTTTTACAAAATGTCAGTTTATCCATTATTATAATGTTGTTATTGGACATTGTTTTTTAAGTTTCATAGATATTTAGTATGATTGTTTATACTTTGCATATCTTGTCTTACACAAGTCTTGGCATATTAAATGTATGTGTTTTATTCCTTTATAAACTTCACTACATAATATGTTACCACTGGCAACTAATTGTTTAATTAGTTAATTAGTATATCTATTTAAATGGAAGCTAGTGTATGTTTTTTAGTACTCTGATGATGCCCAGAATATTTACGGGTGAAAGCGTTTAGTACCTTGGGTTGTCTGGTTTTATTACAAATAAATCAGTTTTCAGCGGTTGTACCTGGGTCGCCTGTTTTTAGTTTTCTTGGTTTTTTGAACTTTTTTACATCTGTTTTGTGTGGCTACCCAGTTCGCTGTTGGATTAGCTGATTGTGTCTACATCTATTGTTGGTGGACTATGGAGCAGTTACTTATTCAGCACATTGAGATATCTCAACGTCTCATTTGTGCTTTAAACGAAAAATGATCTAAAAGTCCAGTGGTTACAAATGTGACAGTGACTGAATCACAGGAACAGGTTTTCACATTACATTCAATGCCAGGCACTAGTCCTGTACAACCGTCGGCTAGTCATGGTTCGGCAGGTTCTATTGGAGGAGGGGCCAATGCAGGAAATGTCAGTGTGGCGATCTACCTTCGAACACAGCACCGAACACTAGGGATGGCTTAAACAGAGCTACTGAACGTCAATTTAGCAATTTGATGGATCTTAAGGATATTTTATCAGCTCCTTCTTTTAGCAGTATTCAAAAAACTAACAACAATGATTTTGATAGTCTCAACAAGCAGTTTATGGATTATGAAATGGCATTAAAACATTCAAATCCTTACAGATGGATAATGCCTTTTTAGAAAGGTCCCTGGACTTGGGACAGGTACCAAAGGGACTTCATTTGTTTAAATTTCCATTTGGATTTACAGAGGGGACAGAACTCTTTGATGAATTGTTGCATCTGTTCGATAGAACAGGTATTGAATTGATTAAGTTGATTATACGTAACAACAATAATAAACTTTTTATTTTAAATGAACAATTAACCAAATTAGACAGCAGTATTCGCCAAGACTTGTTGTTTGAACATAATAGATTTCGTTTTGACAATATTATTAATGATATGGACAAGTTTATTAGTAAAGGGTTGGAAGTAAAAAATCATAAACTAATCAGGGATACCAGCGATTATAAAAATAAGAGGGCTTATGCACATTTTAAGGATTTTAAAAACATGAAGCGTTCATTTAAGCTGGTTGAGACTGACACGGATGCTAGGGATAAACCCAATGTTTATAATACCAAGCCTAGTACACCACAGAACTATAGATCAAATAACCATGTGTATGACAATGGGGAGGGGCTTTTTTAGAGGAGCCGACACTGAGAAGGTCAGAGTGGTTACGGGACCATTATGGCGGTCAGCAACATCAGCAGAACCGGTATTATCACAAAACAACATACAGGACCAACTCATGGCACCGATAGTTGTTAACTATCATAATACATTACAAACAGAAGATGACGTACTAGATTGTTTGACAGGTTGCAATATAGGTAGTACTTATGATAGTACTATTTCCTAGTCTAACCCAGTAGATTGTTTTGAAGCACCATCACATTTTATGGAATTTACACATGAGATAAACACAGATAATAATGGAAGTGATGGAGGTTTTAGTGTGTATAATTTTACGATACTATTTTTAATGTTAGTTATGTTAACCTTTTTAAAAAGGGTGTTAGATTTGTTCCTTCATTTAGATTAGATATTGGAAGGATTTCAATTAATTTAAAACTATACACCAGAGCACTTAATCTCAAGATGTTCTTTGCTAACAATAAAGGTATCCAGGTAGATAATACTAGTTTTTACTCTGAAAAGGAGTAGTACATTTATACCTCCACAAAACCCTATGATACACTTATTTGAAAGGCTATGTGAAACTCAGATACGAAGAATATTGATAAATGAGAAAATTACATCTGAAAATTTGACTTCAGCTGAAAAATTTTGTTTTAAGGAACTGACTACAACAGACAAATTTAGGGTTATGAAACTCGACAAGGGTGGAGGAGTTGTTATTATGTCTAAAACTGACTATTTGAATAAAATGACTGTAATGTTGAGTGACAACACAACATATGAAAAAGTGTCCAAACATGAGATGCACAGGGCCTATACTAAAGTAGATTGGATACTATATGAATTTTTGATGGATGGAGTCATTACTAAAGAAGAATATAACTATTTAATAGTTGAACATCCTATGACTCCATCCATCTTTGGTATTCCTAAAATTCATAAGGATACCAATAATCCACCATTAAGGCCTATAGTGTCTGCCAGAGGGTCCAAAACTAAGGCTATAGCCTCTTTTATAGATGTTCATTGTAAGGAGACGTTAAAACATTTACCACACATATTGAAGGACTCCTGGCATTGTTTGGATAAAGTATGAGAAAAATTTTGTTGGCATTGACCCAGATATGATAATGGCAACCATTGACATTGATAATTTATTTACAGTGATTCCCCACAAGTTAGGCCTAGAAATGTTTGAAGCCAGTTTATTAAAATTTAGTGATTTACATAAGGTAAAATGCAGACTTTTAGGGGAACTGATGGAAATAGTACTTGAGAACAATTACATTTACATCAATGGTGAATATTATAGACAAAATACAGGGGTAGCTATGGGGGCCAGGTGTGCCCCCATTTATGCCAATTTGGTGCTAGCTCTTTGGGAAACACAATATGTTTTCACGTCCAGTCATTGGTCTAATATTACTCTTTATTTGAGATACCTGGATGATATCCTTATTTTTTGGAAAGGTAGTAAAGAATTGTTTTTAGAATTTGAAAATTTTCTTAAAACAACATCTAGTTTTTTGAGTTTTACTAGCAAGATATATGATAACAACTGTGACTACCTGGATATATTATTTTATAAAAACATGGGTAGGTTAGAATCAAACATTTATAGGAAAAAAACACATTCTAACTCTTTTTTGCATTTTGATAGCTGCCATCCGTATTATCAAAAAAAGAATCTAGTTAAAGGACACATGGTTAGGCTTTCAAGAATTATTAGTGACAACACTATTTTTTGTATTGAGATCGAAAAATTATCCAACATGTTTTTAGATAGAGACTACCCACATGAGCTAATAAATAAGGTTAGTGATGAGATATACAAGAAAAGAAATCAAGTATATAAGCCTATAATAAAGTTTGGATTTGATAACAATATATCTAAGAGTAAAACAACTATTGGAAATGGCACTTTTGTTATACCATTTAATGAAGCATCTCTTAGGATAGCAAATACAGTGTGGGAGACCTGGACTAGTGTTTTCATGAATAATGGAGAATTAATTGATAACATAGGTCTTTGCCCTAAAGTTACTTATAGTAGAGGGATGAATTTAAAAGAGTATCTTGAGGCATCTATCAGCAAGAATACATTTAAAATGTCTAGGATGAGTAAATGTGGGGCATGTCGTACCTGTAAATATATTAATGATGGACCATACGCTGTAGTATACAATTTTGGTAAAACTATCAGATGTCCAGGTCACTGCAACTGTAATACTAAGATGGTGGTGTATCTTGCTACTTGTTCATCTTGTCCAGCTTATTATGTTGGCAACACTATTAGAAAGCTCAGAGAACGGATAGTAGAACATATTAGAGACATAAAAAAGGAAAGAAATACTAGCTCTCTTTACACACACAGTCAAAAATGTCAGAATTTTAAAAGGTTCTTATTTTTTGTGGTAGATAGAATTGCACACAATAATAACAAAGGAGGTGATGATAAGACCTTACTAGAGGCTAAAGAATGTTTATGGCAACTAAGACTAAATGCTAGTTTTTTAACAGGTATTAAACATATTTCAATAGCTAGTATTCTTAAATATAAGTAACATTTTATTTGAAATTGATTTGATGTTTTAATATTGTGAATTTATTTAATATTTAATTATTTATTCTTCATGGTTTTTAGAAAATGTCAGTTTATCCATTATTATAATGTTGTTATTGGACATTGTTTTTTAAGTTTCACAGATATTTAGTTTGTTTATAATTTGCATATCTTGTCTTACACAAGTCTTGGCATATTAAATGCATGTGTTTTATTCCTTTATAAACTTCACTACATAATATGTTACCATTGGCAACTAATTGTACAAAAAGAAAATAAAGAGTGCACCATCAGCTGAAATACGAACTTGTCAGCAAATAACTCCAAATAACGGTCTATTGAAAGAAAGCTTCATTTATTCCAAACAAACAGGAGCTGCAGCAAGTCATAAAAGTTAGCGCTTTCGCGTTGACACCCAACGCTTCTTCAGACATAAAGACCAAGTAAATCTAGCTCCTTTTAAACACATGTTCACATGATGTACATGACTCTGACTTTTGAATAAGAGTGCTTTACCTGGCAGAGTGTGTTTTTTCTTTAGTTATTGGCAACTAATTGTTTAATTAGTTAATTAGTATATCTATTTAAATGGAAGCTAGTGTATGTTTTTTAGTACTCTGATGATGCCCAGAATATTTACGGGTGAAAGCGCTTAGTACCTTGTGTTGTTTGGTTTCATTACAAATAAATCAGTTTTCAGGTGTTATGTAATGCAGATGGCACAGTGGTGCAGTGGTAGTGTTGTCACCACACAGCAAAAAGTTCTCTGATTCAATTCTCGGCTGGAGTGTCTTTTGTGCAGAGTCTGCATGTCCTCCTTGTGTTCATGTGGGTTTTCTCTGGGTGCTTTGGTTTCCTCCCACATTACAAAGACATGCGTCTGGAGCATTTTTCCCCAGGCCTCTGCTGAAAATTGGCTTCATTCCAAGTTGGACTTTTCTGGTAAACAAATGTTAAATAAATAAATAAAAATAATCAGTGACTGATTTTTGTATACCTTTTTTTATTCTATGCTGTTTATATCTATGTCTGCTGACTGCAACTCCACTTTCTCAAAATTTGTATCCTTCATTCCACAATTACATTCTTCAACTGGCTGGTTATTTCAGGATTATAAATGCCTTTCATTTAATATAGTGAGGGTTGCTTTATCACTTTGTAACAGAAGCATGTATGTTTTATCAAATGAGCTGTCCTGGAAAAGTCGTTTGTTATTTGAATGTTCTTTTTACTAAACAAGAATGAATGATACTATATTGTGTTGTTATCAGGGTAGGATCTACATCTTACCTGATATCAATTTAATGTTTTTTTGTTAATTAATATTTAATATGTATGTATGTCATATAAGATGTTAAGACACATTTTCTATATGTTCCTGGTATTCTTCCAAAAAACTGTCATTTAAAGGCATGAAAGTGACTGAACACTAAAGAATGCAGACATGCTAATAAAGACAGCTATATAGTTTTCCCAACTACCAACATATAGAATTTGTGTGGTTCACAGCGTCATGCTGCAAAGCATTTATTAGGAACTCAACTTTCTTTGGTGTGACTTAACGATATAGGAAGCACAGAAAGAGCAGTCCAACTGCTGCTATTTGATGATAACTGTTAGGGAGGGTAACAAGATTACAGATAAGTTCATAGGTAACTACTAAACTAGCTGCCCTTGTGGGCCATATCAAGCCTGGTTAATTTCCTTCACAGGTAAGAATCAAACCTTGTACTTTGTATTTATAAGGTAAACACCAAACCATTATACCAACCCTCCTAAAAATGATGCCACTATCTATTAATTATACATTATATGAGCAGATAATGACCTCTATATGATTAAGAGGCAAAAGGGGAGATGAAACGTGTTGTGTACATGTTTTCAAGCATACCAGCTTTTGAATTAAACTGACAGAGTCACAAGATAATGTGTCAAGGAGAGTTACGCAGTAAACTGAATACTATTTCTTCAAATCCACATTGATGAAATGCACTGATATCAAAGCTGAAATAACTGGTAAAAAACATTCAATGGAAATATACAAACACGAGCAGAAACATAATTTAAATAGAGTGTGCTTCCATGTGCAGGACACAGCACCTGCTGTGCACCATAACTCTAAACCAACCCCTAACCCTAACCTTAGACCTAGTCTTACCCTTGACATAACCCTAACCCTAACCCTAAACCACAACCATAAACCTTAAATATAAACTCATTCTAGACCCCCTAATCTAATCTTAAATTTACTGAGTATTGCAGATATTATAAAAAGGCATATGGATAACTGGTCTTTAACTACATGTTATATTCAGTCAAATAAAATTTAAGCAAATTGTAACTGAAGCTGCAGTTAGAGGTGTTTCCATTAGTCATCTATCATTCTCCCCTTATAGATAGTATTCATTGTTTTTCACAGTTTCATGCTCTAGTCTCATGTTATAAAGAAGACACTGAGCAGGAAGATGTCTGTATACATTTCCAGGAAAAGGAATGATAACAAATAAAGAGGGAAGGTGAAACATTCTGATTTAATCAAGTCCCCACTGAAATGGGTTACAAACCTGAGGAGATGAAGGTTCTGATTTATTTTAATTTATGTTAGTTTTTGACATTTGATTATTTTATTGTAGAAACGTCAGTATCTTCAAGCAAAACCTATAACAGTGTAAACACTCAGTGCATACCTCTCAACCTCTCAGAGCAAGAAATCTGGACAAAGCCATCAGTAATGGGGGGGACAAAGACTCAGAAATAGGGACAGTTTTGAAATATTGCTCTTACAAGCTTAGAAAATTGATAGAATAACGGGTTTTGAATTAGCATGAATTTTCTGAAGGGTATGAAATCTGACATTGAAATACCTGACAATGATTTGCCAAAAAAAACTACAACTTTATGAGAAACGGACCAAAAATATAAGGCAAACATGTGGACATTATGTGAAAATCTGTACAGTTGAGAGGTATGATCTCAGTGGATCAGTAGCAGGAAACATTGTACATTATCCACCCAAAATATTTAAAATATCAAAAGAAAAGCAACTGCTTATTTAGCAGACGCTAAGATATTGACCAAATAATATGTTGTATAACAATTCTGATGGTTATAACAACAGAATCATGGATAGTATAATGAATAACCCCACAACTCTGCTCATTAATGCAAAAACTAATGTTCTATCTGTTATTGACATAAAAGATATTCATAAAGCAACTTGTGGGAAATCTGCAGTATCCCACAGTCTGGCCTTATTCAGGAGCTGACACTTTAATAATGTAGTTCAGTGCAGTATAGTACAGCTATGGTAATAAAAGTCCATAAGTATGAGTTACAATCTGTAACCTTCACAGGGCCAACCTGGACATGTTTAAGTATGAGTTACAATCTGTAACCTTCACAGGGCCAACCTGGACATGTAAATAAGGAGGTTCCCTGTTACACCTCTCAGGCATCTGCATAGTCGCTCTGCACCATCACATTACACTTGACATATCTCTCCTATTAGTCATGTAAGTAAACAATATAACAGCAAATGTTCAAATAGATCACTGCTGCAGTAGCCTCAGATAAATAGGATGTATCCTGTCAGGGATCAAACTAGCCGGCCAGCTCCAGGGCACCATCCACACATCCTAACCACTGTACAGCTTGAGATGAACAGTATAAAATCAGTAACTACAGTGCTAAAACATAAGAGCTTTCTTTCCTCAGAAGAGGGAGGCTAGATCCCTGCTAGATAGGACCAGAAATAATAAAAATTCCACACTATGTCAAAAAACAGCAATAAAGAGGAAGCTATAGAGAGGGCACATCTATCTCCTTGGAACTAGATGTCATGACCCTAATAGTACACCCGGTAGTCATGGATTTGGGTATGTATGTAGATGATAACTTGCCTTTCGACCAACATGTGTCTAAGGTAGTAAGGAAAACATTCTCCATTGCTCAACTTATAAACAAGGGCATGGCATCTAGGTCCAAGCAGCTTATTCTTCTTCTGTATTCAGCTTTTATTAGACCCGTTATTGAGTACAATGCCTCTTCGGTATGTTTCTGACCAGGCACATGCAGTAACTTGAATGTTAAATATGTACATATGTGAAGCTATTTTACATCATATGATAGAAAATAGAGAGAAAATGTCAATTTTTTTAATTTAAACATTATATCATATTGTGAACAAAGTTTTAGGAGAGACTTTACTGTTATACCTGCTACCCCTTGACGTACCTTTCTCCCTGATTGACGTGATATATGCTTAGACTGGGTAAATCTAGTCTGGAGCAAAGCCTGCTTTGGACCTAATAAAGGAATCTAGTTTGTAATGCTTGGTAAAGTTGTGTACAGATGACCAAGTTTCTGCCTTTAATATACTTCTATAATCCACCATTTTACAAAAAGCCAACGAAGTAGCCAGAGCCCTAGCAGCATGGAACTTGACTTTTCTGATAGTGTCTTATCATGGTGAATTGCGTGATACAACCATGTAGAAATTGTCTCTTTTGACACAGATTGTCTCTTTTTCTTCCCTTCATAGAAAATAAACAGTTAATCAGACATCCTAAAGGTTTTTGTCTTGTAAATGTAGTTTCTGAGTTGCTGGTGGGCATCCAGAGTTTATAAAAGTCCTTCTCCCTCATTTTCTGGTTCTGTAAAGAAAACAGTGATACATTACCTGACTCACTGTAAACTCTGAAACAAGCTTAGGCATAAAGGAAGGATTTGTTCCCAAAGTGACTCTATCTTTGTGAAAGATGAAATAGGGATGACGTACCATTAGAGCTTGTAAGTCACATGATCTCGCAGACGTCAGAGTGATGAGTAACATTATTTTCTAGGAACTTTAAATCAGCCTCATGAGCAGGTTCAAAAGGAAATTAAGTTTTTCCAGTGCAAAATTAAGATCTCATAAAACAGTCACATGCTTTCTAGGTAGATGGATTGTTTCATTTGAGGTAATTAGAAGGGGAAGGCAGTCGAGCAGAGAAAGCTGAGGTGAATCTTGATAGAACAGTAAGAAAGGACAGAGGATAATAACTCATAAAAATACTGTAGAATCATAAGAGACTGAATCTTAAAAGAATCCTGGTTCTTGTCCTGCCACCAATTAGAAAATCTTTGCCACTTACCCATATATGATTTTATTATACCAGGTTTCTTTGCCTCCTTTAATACCTGCTGCATACTCTCAAAAAAGGTTCCTAAAAGGTGGTAAAATTCCATCATCCAGGCAGTCATTGAACAAGTTGAAGGTTTTCATGTATCAGACAATTCCTGTCCTGTGTTAGTAAGTCTATTCTGTTAGGAAGCTTGTGGTAATTGCCCTTGACCATTTAAAAAAAAGGGAAAATCAGTGTTGCCTGGGAGGCAAGAAAGTCACCACAGTTATCTTTTGGAAGTCTTTCTGAATCTTTAGAAGAACTCAGGTTATCAGAGGAAAGGGTGTAAAAGCAGACAGGAACATTCCTATTCATGTCAATGAAAAGGTATCTGTCTTACAGGTCTATGTGCAAGGAGTCCTATAGCAGAACTTCTTTAACTGTCTCTTGTTTCTGGAGGCAAATAGATCATCTCGAGGAATCTCCCACAGATGGATCAGTTCCAGCAATATCCCCTGATGCAGTGTCCATTTATGAGGGTCTGTCCTAGTCCTGCTCACTTGTCTATAATAATGATTTACACTGACGAAATGATAGATAGCCCGAAGGGACAGACTGCACTGAGTTGATGTTTCCAGGTTAAAATAGCTACTCTGCAAAGAGGGTGGGACTTGTTCGACCCCCCCCCTCCCCCTTTTGTTTATGTAGCAGACACATCACTGTGGTGTTGTCTGTGATTACTAGCAGCCAACGTGGAGTCCAAATATGGTTTAGAGATTTGAAACCATTTATTACATCAGTCATTCCTTTGACATGTATGTAATTAATTTGTCTTGCCTTGTCTTTCTAAATGCCTGTACTTTTAATTCTGTGGAGACAGCTCCCAAAGCAAAGTCTGATGAATCTGTACTTGGACTGCAAGGCAAATGCCAACCTAGATTGAAATACAACTGATTCACCCATCAGACTAACATCTTTTTTCACAAACCCCAACAGTGGAATCTGAAACAAAAGGGGGTTTTGGTGTTGGGTCCAAATTGATTTTGACAAACCACTGAATTTTCCTCATGTGAAAGCTGGCCAAGGGAGAGATAAAATAGTAGGGATTAAAATGTAGAATTCTGAAATATTCCATGACAGAAGCTAAAGCCTGGTTGGAAAATATGAGAAATGCTCCTTTTTAACATTCCACTTTCTCCTGAGAAAATAGGGATGTGTCCAGTAGGCATCCAGAAAACACTATTCTGTGAGAGGGAATGACAGAAGATTTCTGTTTGTTCACCTGAAAACCCAAGCTTAGAGAAAGATTTATCACCCAAGCCAGAGATTCGTGACAACTTGTCAAAGAATCTGCAAACATAAGGCAATTGCCTAAATATGGAAAATGTGAATGTCTTCCAACCTGCAATGAGCTACTACAAGAGCTATACTTTGTAAACACCTTTGGAGCTCTTAAAAACTCAAGAGGCAAAGCAGAAAATTAAACATGTAAACCAGACACAGAAAAGCATAAAATGAATCTGAAATGTGTGAGAATCGGAATCATCTTTTAAATGCAGACTTACTAGAAACCTAAGAGGTGGTATTAATGGTAACAGAGGCTGTACAGAAAGAATTTTCAGTTTTGTGATTTTAATGTGAAGATTTTGAAAGGAAAGATCTAGGACAGGTCCCCAAGCTCCTTCTTTCTTTGGCACCAAAATGGGTTGTTGAGTAAAATCCTTTGATGTATGGGAACACGTTTTATAACCCGCTGAGACAGCCTCTGATCTAGAATAGGAGGGTCCAGTGCAGTTTCTCTGCATGAATGAAGAGGAATCCCTTGGAAGGGGGGAAGGAAATCCAACTCAGTTGTAGCATCTTTGAATGACTCTTAGGACCTGACTGTCGGACATAATGTGGTGCCACAGAGGAAAATGAAAACCTAGACTTTGGGAAAGTTTTACAGGATTGTGAGGTTGAGGAGGGGTAGACATAAGGGGGCATATAGTCATTCTGTTTTCTGAGATTTTCCTTTGATTTTAGATTACCCTGCTTTCTTCTTAGAACCTCTTAAATACTTTTTTTAACATTTTGTTTGCCTTTGCCTCATTTGGAATGCTTATTCTGTTTCCTGAAAAAGGAACGTGATCTGGAAGAGAAGTATCTATTGTATTTTAGCAAGGAACATTGAAAGATTTGGGTAAACCCTCTGAATTCAGTTTTCCTGTTCATCAAAGCTTTTAAGAACTTCAGCAGAGGAAGGACCAAATAGCACCTCTTTATTCAGGGAGGAAAATTCAGGGTATCAGCTCTGACATACTCAGGTAAATTCTGAGAATGTAGCCAGGTAAATTTTCTCATCACTGACCCAGTAGCAGTTGCTATAAAAACATGATTAGCAGTATTATAAGCAAGTTTAAAAGAATGTTTGGTTGCCTAAGACACGGGGGGACTAATGAATTCAGACATGCCTTAGTTCCTGAAGAATGGAATTCAGCAATTAACATTCTAATATTCTCAAATGAAGACAGCAGAAGGTTAGATATGTGAGCCAAACAGTTCACTACTCTGAAGGGTAAAGTGGAAGCATAAAGTTTCTTCCCAAACCTATCAAAGGCTTTTCCAAATTTGTAGGAAGGAATGGGGTTACTGACATAAGAAATTTGGTAGAAGCTGGTTTTCATAGAGAAATAAATGCAAAAGCTTACCAGGGATTAGAAAAAAAGGAGTTTGTAGGACTGGGGCACCTAATATGATTTATCAGACTTTCTGGGAGCAGACGGCTGACTTACAGGCAAATCTGACTGCAAATAAAGCACCCCAAGCTGCTTTTTTTTAAATAAGGATCACCGTGTAAAGACTAAAAGGCTTCTAACAGACCTTTAGCAAAGTCCAGCTGGCCTCCTTATCTAATTTTGGAGAAGATAAATATCTGAACTTATCTTTCATTTTTCTTGGAGACCCCTCCACACACAGAAAATAACTCTGTGAAGGAAAGCACTTTCTGCATGAAGAAAGCTGCTCAAAGTGGCCTAGAGAAAAAGTGTCCTTTTGTACCATCTGCGGTGTTAGCAAAAGTGGTTCTTCCTTACCCACAAGGGCTGATGGACAGCTGCAAGGGATGTGCCTGTCTCCAGGCCCTTTGTGGCTTGTTGAGGAGCAGCACCAAAGACACCAATAAAAAGTGATGAGTGGTCAGAGGAATGATGGATGGCCACAGTGAAATCACCAATAAGCAGCCATGACAGAAGACTTCTGGATAACTTTTCACTTGTTGGGGTTTGGGAAGGAACAATTAAGCTATCGTAACAAGGTTCATGTCTTTTCTGCAAAAGGTGTGTGACCAATGGGTAGCAGAACTTTCTTCTTACTTCCAGCAGAAAAGGTAAGTTCTGTAGTAACATTCTTTACTGTCAAATGCTAGCCTCTATTCCAAGCAATACTTTTTGACAAAATGTAACACTTCCTCACAAAAGATAATACATTTGAAGGGAATGCTCACAGGGATCCAGGATAATCTGTATAATGAAAAAGGTATCTAGCAAGCGAGCAGAAGAGCTTAGTAGAGATGGTGAAAAAACTAACAAGAAAAATAAGTTTTGAAGTAAAACTTTTTAATGACAGTCATAAGTCCTGACTCCTAGTTACGAGTTTTGGCAAAAAAGTAAAAATGTGTCTCACAAAATTCAAATATTTGAAAGACATTTATAGGTTCATAGGTAGGTACTAGGCTATCGGCCCAAGGGCCTATGCAAGCCTAGCCAACAAGGTTCCCTGGCTTACGCCACCCAAGAAAGTTATTTTCCTGTGCCACTGACGAGCAGAAACACAGAACCATCAGCAGCATTCAGAAGCCATGTAGGTGAAACGCTTGATGTCCTTAAGGGGTCATTTGCTTATATCCTATGGGCCTCCACTACAGGAGGTTTAAAGGATCACAAAGTGAAAAATCTAGCTTGACTGGGTATTTATTGCAGGTTTTAGTGAATGGTTTCTCTGTGTTTCCTTTGGTTTCAATGCTAGTTGGGATATTTTACAAGTATCTTAATCTTTATGGGCATCAGATGGGTTTAAAGACCCTGTGTTTCTGAATTTAGCCAAACTATCTACTTATGCTATGCTGAAGAGGTCAATAAAAACACTGAAACATGCATGTCCACAGGAATGGGTTTTGGATTATAGTGACCTGAATATAACCATAAAGACTTAAAAAGTAAAAAAAATGTCTTGGTCATTCAGAAGTATGTAGCTGAAACATGATGTACTTAAGGGGTCATTTGTATATATCCCATGGGTCTCTACAACAGGAGGTTTAAGGTGCCACGCAGTGAAAGCTCTAGCTTGACTGGGTTTTTCTTGCAGTTTTCAGTGGTCAATACCCACTGCAGAAAAGAGCAACATTTCTTAATAAAAAATGATGAAGTGGAAGGTGTTCCCCTATGGGGTACTTATCTGACTAGTCATGGTGAAGCACTTATCAACCATCAATCACTTGAAGCTCCCAGGGAAGAGTACACTTTAACAGCAAGAAAATTTTAGAGTTTTGTCAGAGTAACCAGTGATTTTATAATGTGTCCATGGCATATGGATGGTGCTCTAAAGCATGGAAGCCAATTGTCTTGTCCGATCCTTGGCAGGATATATCCATTTAAATTAAATCAATAAATAAACAAAAACATTTAATTTATGTTATTACAACAGTGATATAATGACAAATGTTAGACAGTATCTCAATATATTTTTAGAATGCTTTCTTTCACTAAACAGAAACAATAGATAGATAAATATATATATATATATATATATATATATATATATATATATATAAATATATGTATATATATATATATATATATATATATATATATATATATATATATATATATAGATAGATAGATATAGATATAGATATTATTTATTTATTTTATTTTACATTTGTTGACCGGGCTAGTCTAACTGGATATATGTCCATTTTCAGTAGAGGCCCGGGGAGATAAGCTCCAAGGCAGAAACAAAAAAACAACAAATAACAAATAACAACAACAGTCATATATACAATGCATATTACAGGTTAACACAGATGTTTCAGCGAGGCAAAAATCATAACAGTGCAAAATGCAGGTACAATACATCATACAGGTACAGTACATAATAAAAAAAGGAAAGCAGGTTATTGTATAGTAATATTAATAAAGAGTTCCCTCAATAATAAGTATCCACAGAGGTTGGAAATAATGTAATTTAGAGAGAGATCGGATTTATAGTTAATAAGGAAGGTATAACAGTTATTGAGAAGTATGGGGTAGGCAGAACCAAGTTTGAAGAGATAGATGACTAGTCAGGTTTAGTACATGGGCATAACCAGTGTGATCTGAGGAAAAGTTTCAGTCTGTTTTTGAGGAGCGATAAAGAGGCAAGTGAGGAAAGGTCACTGGGGAGAAGATTCCAGGATTTTCCAACAGCATTAGAGAAGAGAGAATCCCCAGCCCTGTTGTTATGTTCAGAGGTATATACAAGAAGTTTGTGTGATGAACGTAAGGACTTCAGATTTTTATAGGGGGTAATGAGGGTAGATAGAATAGAAGTGTTGGAAGGTTTATAAAGAGTCTTATGGGCAATGGTTAGTTGTTGGAATTTAACCAGGTTTTGTTTATATTTTTATATATTTATATATAAAATTATATATATTTGTATGGGTCTACCTGATAACACCAACACGCCAAAACACCGACAACGAAATAACCGACATGAAAAAAAACGACAAAAAAAGAAAGTTCAAAAACACAAAACTTTACATGCCTGACAAACCAAAATCCCGACAACCAACAAAACAAATACTCTTCCCGAAAAACACACACACAACACAAGCACACCAAAAACCTTACAAACCTACACTAAACCTTACATACATAACTATCTATGCACTAACCTTAACCCAAACCCTAACCCTAAGGTCCATCACTATCGCACACTTACCTTACCCACACCCTAACCCTAACTCACTTAATCTGCCCCTAACCCTCAAGTCCGTCACTATCGCACACTTACCTTACCCGCGCCCTAACCCTAACTCACTTAACCTGCCCCTAAATCTAAAGTCCGTCACTATCGCACACTTACCTGACCTGCACCCTACCCTAACGTCAGTCACTATCACACACTTACCTTACCCACACCCTGACCCTAACATCTGTCCCTATCACACACTTACCTTAACTTGCCGGTGTTCAGAGCATCGGGGTTCTCAACTGTCAGTCTTCTCCATTGTCGATCTTCCGGTGTCGGTGTTCTCATCATCGGCGTTGTGCACTTTTGGCGTTTTCAGGTAGACCCATTTGTATATATGTAAATATATATATTTGTATATATTTAGATATTTTGTATATAGATATAGATATAGATATAGAAATATATATAGATAGCTATAGATATAGATAGATATATAGAAATAGATATTGAAATATAGATATATATAGATATAGATATAGATATAGATATAGATATAGATATAGAAATATAGATATAGATATAGATGTAGACATAGATATAGACATAGACATAGACATAGATATAGATATAGATATAGATATAGACATAGATATAGATATAGATATAGATATAGATATAGATATAGATATAGACATAGACATAGACATAGATATAGATATAGATATAGATATAGATATAGATATAGATATATATATATAGATATAGATATAGATATAGACAGGCATAGATATAGATATAGATATAGATATAGATATAGATATAGACATAGATATAGATATAGACATAGATATAGATATAGATATAGATATAGATATAGACATAGATATAGACATAGATATAGATATAGATATAGATATAGATATATATATATATATAGATATAGATATATATATATATAGATATAGATATAGATATAGACATAGACATAGATATAGATATAGATATAGACATAGACACAGATACAGATATAGATATAGATACAGATACAGATACAGATATAGATATAGATTAGATATAGATATAGATATATAGATATAGATATAGATATAGATATAGATATAGATATAGATATAGATACAGATATGGATATAGATGTAGCTGCAGATGTAGGGCAGCTGGTTGAACAAACAGCTACATTGTCATCTAGAATATCAACATTATTACATTGAAGCACAAATGTCAACATGAGAGTAAATCAAATCCAAGTGCTTTTGTAGGTGGCATGCGGCATGCCCCCTTGCACATCCCCCATGCTCCCCCTGCTAATTATATATGTACTAATTCTGAGATTGCACTATCCCCAGGGACTGTCGCTCTGACACACCTGTCCAACATCTGTTTAAATCGACGAAATGCTCTCAACCAAACAGGTATTGACATTGCTGGTCATTTGATCAACTGCCCTAAAGCTAGAAAGAGAGAGAGGGGGAGGGAGAAAGAGAGAGAGAGAGAGAAAGATCTATATCTATATCTAGATATAACTATAGATATATCTATAAATGCAGATATAGATATAGATATAGATCTATCTAGATCTATGTATAGTTATAGCTGCATGTATGTATGTGTGTGTGTGTGTGTGTGTGGGTGTGTGTGTGTGTATGTATATATGGATCTACTTCAGTAGATCGAGTTTTCTAAATGCCAAAGACCATAATCACGAGACTATAACCTCAAACAGGCAAAACTCTGAGAAAGCATAGTAATTTAAATATACTAACTCCAAGGTCATACTACAGTAAAGGAAAGGTAAATTTCCCGATCCCCACTGTACCGCAATCTCCATACAGCATATTCACAAATGTAAAAAAAACATACACACCTCTTTTTTGACATTTACTATTTCTATACATTACTCCTACTTTGCCCGGACTGAAGTACGTTATGTCAGCCATATTATCCAACTTATTGTTTTTTTTGTTTTTTTTTTAACACGTACTCCGTACATGTACTTAAAGGTATAAGCACTCATGTACTACACTAATTCATTGCATATTCGATATTCTGACATTTGATCTTCAGCATTTCAGCAATTTGCCGGTTGCGATCATATAGTCTCATGATTATTTATTTATTTAATATTTGTTTACCAGGAAAGTCCAACTTGGAATGAAGCCAATTTTCAGCGGTGGCCCAGGGCAAAACAGTCCAGATGCATGTCTTTGTAACATGGGAGGAAACCAGAGTACCCAGAGAAAACCCACACGAATGCAGGGAGGACATGCAGACTCTGCACAGAAGGCACTCCAGCCGAGAATCGAACCGGAGAACCTCTTGCTGTGAGGTGACAATGCTACCGCTGCATCACTGCGCTGTCCAAATTATGGTCTTTGGCATTTAGAAAACTTGATCTACTGAAGTAGATCCATATATATAAAACACACCCACACATACATATGCATAACGATGATTAGATGATTAATGCAGACTGTTACATTCAAAACAAATAATTCTAACATTGCCAGCAGTGTTCTGCATAAAACATTTCAGTGATACTTTGTAGAATGGATTAAGATTTAAATAACTGTTTTCTTTTTGAGCATGCATTGACTTGTTATTTTAAAAATACAACAATCTGCAAAGTCATTTTGCTGTACAATATTTCATTTCATAACCCATAGCTAACTTTGTAGTAGATTTTTTTTCTTAGCTAGCAAAGTTGTAATTACAGCGGAAGTCTTTAAGATATTGTTAAACTAATAGCTGCACAGTACAGATATGATCTGGCCCAGTTCAAGTTATGATTTTAAAGCGAGAAATATATTGGGTGCTAGGCTGCAAATAATATTCTTAATGAAAATTAAAGCATCATGCGATTAATGGCAGAATAAGGAATAGACTAGATTACTTTCATTTTGCTGATTAAATCACAGCTTTACCATATTTTATTAAGATGTGTTTTACATATATTACAGTTTATCTGCAGATGTTGCTATTAGAGTCTACTCACAGACAAAAATTAAAGCTGTGTTATGAGATTAAAGATCACAGGAAAAAGAAATGAGTTATATCTCATATTTGTCTGCACATTTTCCAAAGAAAATTGAGGATGCATGTCTCTATTTATGTAAACAAATATAAAGATAAAATTGCTCTAGAAATAAACTGCAAATTAATGACTAACTGCATGCAATTTCTCGACTACCGCACAGTTACTTATATAAAAAAGTTTTTTGTTCAACTACTAAAACTTTGCTGTTTGGGGAGTTTAGATTTGATTCAAACTAATACAAACTGATTTCTGTCATTCATTTTACTCATATATATCATTTGTTTGTAACTTTCTTTGTAAATGCAATATTTTTTGTTTCCAGTTGAGTGAACTTCGCAATGTGTTTCTCTATGTTTTTTGCTTTAGTTTCTCAATAGTAACATTTTTTGATTTGAATGATCAAGGTCATATTCTTTTTAGTCACCGTTTTCTTAAAATGCCTGTGCATTTCCCTAAGCTGTTTGTATATCAGTGGACTGTTCTATTAAGATACAGATCACACTTTATATTTTGTTAGTTACATGTCATTTGTAGAAAGTGGAGCTTACCCTTGTAGCTACATGTATTTATTTATTTAGGTAAATATGAGCACTTAGATAAAATAAAAATAACTAAAAATAGTCACCTAAAATAGAGTATTTGTACAGCAAGCAGGAATTACAAAAATAATATACTGTAAAATGTAGCTGTACAGAAAATAGCAATATACATGATAGTTTTGTCTATAAGATCCTGATCTTAAGAACTGCTAAGGAACAGCAGTTATAATTTGCACACCTGATGAGTTATTTATCTGTCTCGTCTATGTCAGCAGTTTTGGTAAATGTGGTTAAAAGTGACATCAAAACACTCACTTAAAAGAATAAGAAACATTGTGCAGTGCATAGGTGCCATGACTAGGTACCAAAACTGGAAGAAAAAAGATAGACCTGTTACACACTTCTGTAGCATGAGACCCGACCATAACAGCTCTGTCAAAGGTATATAAGGGAAGTAACTTTTTAAAATTAGGGTACCATATAAAAACTGTCCCTAACTTTTCCCTGCAACTATATTTACTTCCTCTCTATGGGACAGCACTTGTTAAGTGCTTTACTGGCTTTCAAAGCTTCACTCTCAAGGTGAATTTCTTGGCAGCAATATCTTGAACACATAATAACGTAATAACAAATAATGACGTGATTATGATCAGAGACCCAATCATAACCCACTATGTCTCAGTCGTGGTGGAGAGGATATTCATTGAAACATAGTTCACACATTTGCTGTATGCACATATTTGCAGTAAAACATTAATAAATGCACATAGACTGGAGATGCCATGAACTGTTTGTGTTTGGTTGTGTGTGTTTACAGTACAAATATTTTTAAAGTCATGCTAATATATTGATATGAATTCCTTATCAAAAATACCATTCCCTGCTCCTAAAGTTAGCCTCTCAGGAAAATCTGTAAGGCATTCCTGCTTTACTTTGGCAAGAATTAGGGCTCATTCACAGACACTTTGAGGATACTCCGCTATTCAGCTATTACATGAGCCAGTCTTAAAGAGTGAGAAGCTGCTTGCCTGTTTCGAATCAGGAAGATACTGTCATTGTGTTCATAGGCTCATAGGTTCATACTAGGCTATCTGCCCTAGGGCATTTATAAGCCTAGCCAGAATGTGTTTGGCTTTCGCCACCCATTTTAAATTTATTTTGCTATGCCCTTTTTCGAGGTTAGTATACTGTGCCTCTGTCTAACAGTGACACAGAAGTGATACCCGGGGTAAACCTACGATCTCCCATCCACTCATCAAGATTCCTCTTGAAGAGAGTCAATGAGGGACTCTGCCTAACCTGGACTGGGATTTTATTCCAGAGTGAAGGGAGCCTCTGGGTTATGAATCTGTCCCTCCAGCATGTCCTATTTATTTCAGTGCTGAGGTTCAAGTCTCGAGCGTAGCTCGATGGGATTTGGATTTTCTGAGGTGCAGCATGTCCATTAATTCCGGGTTGGACATGGCTTTATACGTCAGGTACAGATCGCCTCTGAACAGGCGGTATGCCACTGAGTAGAGCTGGAGTTTCTTTAACCGGGCAGCATATGGCATCTGTTTGAGCCCTTTGATCCTCTTGGTGAGGTACTTTTGGGGTCTTTCCATTTGCTGCAGGTGTCTGGTAAGGTACATCCCAAAAGGGGCATTGTACTCAGTTATGGGCCTGATGAGGGATGAGTAAAGAGGCACGATGACCTCCCTGATCTAGATGTGAATCCCTTCATGATTAGGTGGGCTATATAAAATGTTTTCTAACCACTTTGGCCACGTGGTTGTCAAATGAGAGATTGCTATCAACTTGGGTCCCCAGGTCCCTAATTACTTCTTCTGTACTTAATGGATTACCACCTATGTGGTAATTTGTGGGCACTTTGTTTTTGCCAAAGGGATGACTATACACTTTTGGCATTTAGCTTGAGGCCATGGCTCTGGCACCAGTTGTCTGTTTCTATGAGGCCCTTTTGGAGGATGCTTGTGTCAGCTGGAGAGTCGATTATGGCACCCAGTTTGCAGTCATCTGCGAACTTGGTCAGCCACAGTCCTTCCGTGTTGGCCTGTACCTCCGAGAAATATATACCGAACAAGAGAGGTCCCAGGACTGAGCCTTGTGGGACACCACTTGTAACTGGTTTGGAGTCTGACATGGCTCCAGCAATTCTAACCATGTGGGTTCTGTCCTTGAGCCAGTTTGCAATCCATCTAGTGACATAGGGGTTTATATTTAAGCTGGTGAGCTTATCTATAATGCCCGAGTGG
Source organism: Protopterus annectens (assembly GCF_019279795.1). NCBI lineage: Eukaryota > Metazoa > Chordata > Ceratodontiformes > Protopteridae > Protopterus > Protopterus annectens. Next base: position 34,850,117 of record NC_056732.1, read on the forward strand.
GGTATTGTATCGAAGGCTTTTGCGAGGTCCAGGTAGGCTGTGTGGACCACCTTCCCCTCGTCAATGGCCTTGGTGATGGTTTCAAAGAAATCAACCAGGTTTAAGAGGCAGGATATGCCCTTAACAAAGCCGAACTGGGTAGGATCCAGTGTCTGTAGGTCCCCAATATCTTTATTTATGAGGTCCATGATGATCCTTTCCATAGCTTTGCAGACCAAGCTAGTCAGGCTTATGGGGCGATAGTTTCCAGGATCCGTTGAGGCACCACCTTTATGGAGAGGGACCACTGTTGCTGTACGCCACTCTTTGGGCACATATCCTGTAGTAAGGCTGAGATTGAACAGTAGTTTTATATTTGGGTTTAGCTCTTCTTGGAGTTCATGTAGGATGCAGCCCGGGACACCGTCTGGTCCCATTGATGCTATTATGGTGTTATTGTGTTTTTGTGCATTGCTCTATCTGGGAAATGTGTCTGGTACAAAGATCAGTGCACTGATGTTGCATGCTGTAAGTGTAGCAGTGTAGCCTAGTTTAACACTGCTACTGGTGTACAGGGAAGGTGTAGCACACACTGACAGTGTCATTGTAACTTATTTTATACTTTGAGGATGCTCCCTTACATCCCTTACTACAGCATAAGCTGAGCTCAGGATAAGCAGTTGCTTGACTTTTTCAAACCAGCACTGGGATATTGTCATTATGTAATTGTGTTTTTATGCACCTATCTATCTGTGAAATGTATCTGTTACCCACAACGAGTTGTGCACTGACCGACAATTCTTGTAAGTATAATTTATTTGGACCCAGCTACCAGTGTCATTTTGGAAGTTTAATGCCCATTGATACTGATATTTTATCTTGTTTTACTCTATTTTCCTTTGCAGAGGCTCATGCTTACTTCATTTTCAGACACTTTGAGGATGTTCCCTTACTCAGAATGAATGATGGATTGACTTTTTCTAATCATCAATGAGATATTATATCGCTGTACTTTGGTGCATAAGTCTGCCTGAGAAACATTTCTGGCATCGAGATAGAAATCAGTGCACCGACTGTCAGTCTTTATGAGTGTACTTTAACTCAGTTACTAATGTCATGGGAGGATGCAATGGTTGATGAAAACCTTGTTATCTTATTTAATTATATTTTGTTTGCTGAGGAATAGGTCTCATTTGTATACAGTTTGTTTCATTGCTTCCAACAAGAATATAGTCATCAGGAAAGCAAAGTTCATGTGTATCCCTGTAAAATAGGAGACTTCCTTATCCTCCTAGAAGGAGTACACTCATCTGTGTTTTCAATGTCTAGTTTGTCAAGTCCTGGTACAGATGAACATCTTAGACTAGGGCAGTATGGTGGCATCTACAAGCTGACGTGATTTGCTAAGCATGCTCATTAAAATAACTAGTGTAAGATTTACAGAGCTGCAGTTATTAGCGAGTGTTTATAAACCATTCTGAAAAATATGACCAATGCTCCATGTTTACATAAATAATGCAAAAACGTTGTGTGATTCTGCCACAATGAACATTGTAGGCAGGCTTGGGGTATGTTAGAAAAAACATCATATTGTGATTAAAGTGAAGATATTCAGAAATAGAAATGCTTTCTTAGTAAAACAGTTATGACGATTAGCTATATTTTTATAACTGAATTCACTTTATAAAAGGTGTGTGATATACAGGTGGATAAATAACGCCATCTTACACAAAGCATTATGGGACACATCACCAATGACACCATCTAGCATGCATGGCTTTGTCCATTAATTTTGTTATACAATGTTGTGAACAGGGATGTAGCAAGCAAATTCCATTTCGTACTCACAACCCATTAGTGCTAATCCCCCCTTGGACACCTGTCACTTAAAATGGACACAAACTCTCAAAATGCTGTTCCTTCAAGCATTTAATAAATGAAAGTAACATTTTAAGCTATTCCCCCTAATACTATTAAAAATACTGGTTTACATTATCAATATTTTACCTCTTGTTAAAGATATTCATTTAGACAGCTGTAGACATAACATGGCCTAAAAAAAGAAATATGTTGATATGATGCTCAGAAAAAATGTATTCATAGGTTCATAGGTTCATAGATTCATAGGAATGTTCTAAGCTAATGGCCCTGGAGCCTTTACAAGCCTAGCCCAAAGGATTCCCAGGCAACATGCCGCCCAACGTTATTTCCCAGTGCCTCTGTCCAGCAGGACCACTGAAATGATCCCCAGGGTGAATTTTCTATTTCCCAACTACTCGTCAAGATTTCTCTTAAAGAGGGCCAGTGAGGTGCTCTGCTTGATGTGTAGGGGAAGTCTATTCCAGGGCATGGGTAGTCTGGGTTAGGAAATCCAACAAGTAAAGAGAAACACTGTGGTGCACTGCGTTCAATACACAAAATCCAAATATCAAAAACAAAATGGAACACAGTTACGTAAAACCACCAGAATTTATTGCAGCAAAGCTTTTGGGTTTCCCCTTCCTCAGTGCTATCTGCTATCTGCTAGCACTGAGGAAGGGGAAACCCGAAAGCTTTGCTGCAATAAATTCTGGTGGTTTTACGTAACTGTGTTCCATTTTGTTTTTGATAGTCTGGGTTAGGAACCTGTCCCTCCAGCAAGTTTTGCTGATTGTGGTAATGAGGTTGAGGTCTCTGGAGTGTGTGGCATGCAGGGATTGGTATTTCTTTAGATGTAGCATATCTAACAATGCTGGGTCTGACATGGCTTTGTAGGTCAAGCAGTGATCACCTCTAAATAGGCGATATGATATCAAGAAAACCTGGAGTTTTTTTAGTCTTTCAGCATAGGGCAAGTGTTTAAGGCCAGGGATCCTCTTAGTGAGGTATTTTTGTGGTCTTTCCAGTTGTTGCATATGTCTCGTGAGGTACATGCCGAATGGGGCATTGTACTCGATAATTGGTCTAATGAGGGAAGAGTAGAGAGAGACAATGACCTCTTTCTTCCTGGATGCAAAACCTTTTGAAATAAGATGTGCCACATAGAAGGATTTTCTGATCACAGTGGCAATGTGATTATCAAAGAAGAGGTTGCTATCCACTTGTGTTCCCAGATCTCTTATGACACCTTCGGTGTTCAGTGGACTACCATTGATGTAGTAGTTCATGGGTACTGTGTTCTTCCCAAAGGGAATGAATATGCAATTTTTGGCATTGAGCTCAAGGCCGTGGTTCTGACACCAGTCATTGGTCTCCGTGAGGCCTTTCTGTAGAATGTCAACATCAACTGGAGAGCTAATAATGTCTCCCAGTTTGCAATCGTCAGTGAACTTGTCAGCCAGAGTCCCTTGGTTTTGGCCTGGACTTCAGAAAAGTAGATGCCAAACAGGAGAGGACCCAGGACCGATCCCTGTGGGACTCCACTTGTGACTGGTCGGTATTCTGATTTGGAGTCCGCTACTTTCACAGTGTGGGTTCTATCAGTAAGCCAGTTTGCAACCCACCTTGTGACATATGATTGATGCCTAGTTTAGTAAGTTTATCTATAATTCCTGAGTGAGGAATTGTGTCAAAGGCCTTGGCCAGATCGAGGTAGGCTGTGTGAATTACCTTGCCTATATCCACAGCTCTGGTGACAGACTCAAAGAAGTCTACCAGGTTGAGCAGACAAGATCTACCCTTAAAAAATCTGAACTGGGTGGGGTCTAGAGTCTGGAGATTCCCTATGTCCTTATTTCTTATGTCCATGATGATGCACTCCATAGCCTTATATACCAGACTTGTCAGGCTAATGGGGCATTAGTTCCCAGGGTCCATAGTCACACCCCCTTTGTGGAGTGGGATTACTGTAACAGTGCACCATTTGGCAGGGATAAAGCCTGAAATGAGACTGTGATTGAACAGGGTACTCAGGTGTGGTGCCAGTTCATTTTGCAATTCATGTAGAATATAGCCTGGGCTGTATCAGGTCCAATGGAAGCTGTATTCTTGGCCTTGGCTGGTGCTCAGGAGAGGTGCCAGTTCAATCTGTAGTTCATGTAGAACACAGCTCGGAATGTTGTCAGGTCCCATGGAAGCTGTATTCTTGGCCTTGGCCGGCGCTCAGGTGAGGTGCCAGTTCACTCTGTAGTTCATGTAGAACACAGCTTGGGATGTTGTCAGGTCCCATGGAAGCTGTATTCTTGGCCCTGGCCAGTGCAACTTTAACCTGTGTAGCTGTAATACTGGGTACTTGGTATTCCTCTGGTATTGTGATTGACCCTTTAGGGGGTGAGAGGGGGGCAAAGTTGGCACTAAATCTGTAAGCCAGTATATTGGCAATGTCTGTTGGCTCAGTATAGGAGTTACCATTGTGTAGCAGCTCCAAGCATATCTGAGGATTGCCTTGTAGATTTTTGACATAACTATAGAAGGCCTTGTGGCTGTCTTTAGTATCCATTGCAATTTTGTTTTCATTGCTAACTTTGGAGGATTTGATGAGGGATCTTAGCTTTTTGTTAAGACTGACAAGGGAGTTTTTCCAGTCTTGGGACTTTGCCTTGCTCTGCAACAGTTTCCTCCTTCTGTTGTAGCATTTGTTTATGGCAGATTCAGTAGAGTATAAGGAGTATGCCTGGCTACACCCTTGGTTGTGAAAATATCACATGCATAATTTGCATAGATTCTGCAAATTCACAAAATAGCTGCATGTTATCCTTTCATACACTATTGGAAAGCTCTCAAACAAGTGAACAGTTCTCACACTGACAAACAGAATCTGTCTTGCACACTTACAGAGATATCCAAAAACAAATGGTTCTGCCACCAATTCCACTTAAAAACACTTAAAACTTGAAAACTTTAATAAAATATACGATGATAAGATAAAATAAACACACTGGCTCATAAACTGGATTAGCGCTTTCAGTATAATACCTTTTTCAAATCCTAAATGTTTGCCAGTGAAACTTCTTAAATACCTTCATTTCCTAGTGTTCACTCACTTAGATGCATTTAGTAACCATGTGTTTATTTATTTTATCTTATCATCGTATATTTTATTAAAGTTTTCAAGTTTTAAGTGTTTTTAAGTGGAATTGGTGGCAGAACCATTTGTTTTTGGAGTTTTATATTTTGATGTGCTCTGCCTTTGGTGACGCTACATCTTTGTTTTGCCACTTACAGAGATATAACCCTTTGTTTGACCATTGCACTAGACATTTCTGGCAAGTAAAATATTTTTCTTTCATAAATCTGCAACATAAAATCATGCATCTACAGATGGACCCATACCCCTCAAGTGTTCTTCATTAGGAAGAACATACCTCATTTGGGGTCTTAAAAAGTTCATGTTCCTCAAAGTTCCTCAGTGAAAGGGTCTCCACTGTGTCATACCTTAAACCTCTAGTATTAGAGGCAACATGGGATACATGCAAATTACCCTTTAAGGATAACAAGGGTTTCAGCTAAATGGCAATTCTGAATGTCCATGACTTTTTCTTTTAAATCTATTTATGGACAAGTTCAGATCAATAAAGCCAAACCACACTAGCTGTGGACATGCACGTTTCTGCCTTCTTATGGCTTCAAGAAGGCAAAAACCTGCATTTCCACAGCTAGTGCCTGAAATTGTCCATAAATAAACTTAAAATAAAAAGTCATAGACATTCAGAATTGCCATTTAGCTGAAACACTTGTTATCCTTAAAGGGTAATTTGCATATTTCCCATGCCACCTCTAATACAATAGGTTTAAGATATCACACAGTGGAAAGTCTAGCTTTGCTAGATTTTTCTTTTTGTGTTTTTGAACTGATTGGTTCTATGTGACCTTTTTACTCATTGTTTTACATTAAAAGGGTCTGTCACCCATTCAATGTTAGGAAGTTTATAACTGACAGTCAAGGTAAATAGAAGTGAGTCATGTTAATTCATTAAAATATCTTTTTTATAAGTAAAACCAGCATATTTTAACCATCCTGTGACCTTCCTGGTTGAAGTTGTTAGTAAGCCGTTAGTATGTGTTCCACAGTTTGCCCATTTGTTCCACGTTATGACAGGTAGTGTTCCTCATTTTGTAGATGGAAGGTTGAGAGCTATGGATGGACCTTTGCTACTAACATCCACTACCCACTATCTACCAAAGTGTTTTCATAGTTTACATTTTTTGTAAGTCATCATTTGTTAGACACTGCAAATCTTGTGTGTTTTCTGTAGAGGATTTTGGAGAAAGGTTCTTAGAAAGCACATCATTTCCTGGCTTAGAGGACCTCAGGAAACAAAAGTATTCATTAGCTTCCTGTTGTTCAGGATAGAATGACTTTTAGGTCAGTCTCAGAGTTAATGGTCATGTGGCACATGGCACCAGGCAAGCTTTGTGTGTCTTTGCATGGTCAGCATGTTCTGAAGGGCAGGTGGGGTGGGACAGGTCAGGGGATGTAAATTCTAGAAGCTAAAACAGATACCTTGAAACTATCTGATTTAAGCTTGTTTTGCAGTTCAGAAGCTGATTTTTTGTATTAAATTTTAGCTGCTACGATGCCTGAATGATTTACCTTCAGACTGTGTTTAGTGACTCTCTTTCTCCTGTTGTTTTACAGACAGCTTTATTATTCTGCACAGAAGATTGTTCTGGTGTAGCATCTCAGTTACATAAAACTTGCTACATTTGCTGCAGATGTTCCTAGGTGATTACTACCAACCCAGGCTCGCCTTTTTAAGCTTAGCCTTGCTTTCCAAATGCTTCTGAAAAGTTTTGAAACATGTCAAAAATGCTACAGCTTTTCACATAGATGTTGAGTATGGTGTTTCTGTGTAAACTAACAAAAACTGCAAACTATAACTGACATTTTAAATTAATTATGTTAAATAAAGATAAACGTGAAATGAAGGAAATGTTACTTGCACAGAACAATGATAAAGGTAAAAGTAGCCATGAGGAAATACTCAACAATGTTTCTGAAATGTTTCCTTGTAGTAGAAAAATAAATGAATTTAAGTGTCACTCTCTGAGATCTTTCAAATTCTCCAAAACATTGAATTTTTGCATTTAAAAAAATCATGGCCTCAAGCTAAATGCCAAAAAGTCCATAGTCACCCCCTTTGGAAAAAGCCAAGTACCCACAAACTGCCGCACAGGTGGTAGTCCCCTAAATATGGAAGATGTAATAAGGGATCTGGGGACCAAAGTAGACAGTAATCTCTCCTTTGATAATCACATTGCCAAAGTGCTTGGAAAATCCTTCTATGTGACCCACCTAATCACAAAATGGTTTGCATCCAGATCAAAAGAGGTCACTGTGCCCCTCTACGCATCACTCATCAGACCCATTATAGAGTACAATGCCCCATTTGGGATGTACCTTACAAGACACCTGCAATAGCTGGAAAGACCACATAAGTACCTCACCAAGAGGATCACTGGCCTCAAACAGATGCCTTATGCAGCTTGACTGAAGAAACTCCAGCTGTACTTGGTTGCATACCACCTACTCAGAGGTGATCTCTGCCTGCCATACAAGGCCATGTCCAACCCCGAATTGATGGACATGCTCCACCTAAAGAAAACCATATCCCCTTGAGCCACAAGATCTAGGGATCTAAACCTCACCACAACAATAAATAGGACGTGTTGGAGGGATAGATTCCTGTCCCAAAGACTTCCCATGCTCTGGAACAAGATTCCAATCTATATTAGGCAGAGCTCCTCGCTAACCCTCTTCAAGAGAAACCTTGATGAGTGGATGGGAAACAGAAAGTTTACCCCAGGGATCACTTCAGAGGCACAGGGAACTAATCTAAGGGGGCGGCGAAAGACAACACATTCTGGTTAGGCTTATAAATGCCTTCGGGCAGATAGCCTAGTACCTACCTATGAACCTATGCACCTATTAAAGCCATCTGCAACTTTACCATTGCATCTAGAAGATGGGCCTATCAGTACAGGAACAATTATATTTTGTCTGTGGGAGAATGTTAATCATTGAAACTACATTGTTAGACTTAATTTGTTATACCTAAGCTACACTAATAATAAGGCTCTAGGACCAAACATCATAAAGGATAGTAATAAAGTTCTAGGACCAAACATCACAAAGGATAGTAATAAGGTTCTAGGACTAAACATCACAAAGGATAGGAACAAGGTTCTAGGACTAAACATCACAAAGGATAGTAATAAGGTTCTAGGACTAAACATCACAATGGATAGTAATAGGGTTCTAGGACCAAACATCACAAAGGATAGTAACAAGGTTCTAGGACTAAACATCACAAAGGATAGTAATAAGGTTCTAGGACCAAACATCACAAAGGATAGTAATAAGGTTCTAGAACCAAACATCACAAAGGATAGTAATAAGGTTCAAGGACTAAACATAACAAAGGATAGTAATAAGGTTCTCGGACTAAACATCACAAAAGATAGTAATAACGTTCTAGGACAAAATATCACAAAGGATAATAATAAGGTTCTAGGACTAAACATCACAAAGGAAAGGAATAAGGTTCTAGGACTAAACATCACAAAGGATAGGAATAAGGTTTTAGGACTAAACATCACAAAGGATAGTAATAAGGTTCTAGGACTAAACATAACAAAGGATAGTAATAAGGTTCTAGGACTAAACATCACAAAGGATAGGAATAAGATTCTAGGACTAAACATCACAAAGGATAGTAATAAGGTTCTAGGACTAAACATCACAAAGGATAGTAATAAGGTTCTAGGAATAAATATCACAAAGGATAGTAATACCGTTCTAGGACCAAACATCACAAAGGATAGTAATAAGGTTTTAGGACCAAACATCACAAAGAATAGTAATAAGGTTCTAGGACCAAACATCAAAAAGGATAGTAATAATGTTATAGGATGAAACATCACAAAGGATAGTAATAAGGTTCTAGGACTAAACATCACAAAGGATAGGAATAAGGTTCTAGTACTAAACATCACAAAGGATAGTAATAAGGTTCTAGGACTAAACATCACAAAGGATAGTAATAAGGTCCTAGGACTAAACATCACAAAGGATGGGAATAAGGTTCTAGGACTAAACATCACAAATGATAGCAATAAGGTTCTAGGACTAAACATCACAAAGGATAGTAATAAGGTTATAGGACTAAACATCAGAAAGGATAGTAATAAGGTTCTAGGACTAAACATCACAAAGGATAGTAATAAGGTTCTAGGACCAAACATCACAAAGGAAAGTAATAACGTTCTAGGACCAAACATCACAAAGGATAGTAATAAGGTTCTAGGACTAAACATCACAAAGGATAGGAATAAGGTTCTAGGACTAAACATCAGAAAGGATAGTAATAAGGTGTTCAGACTAAACATCACAAAGGATAGTCATAACGGTCTAGGACAAAACATCACAAAGGATAACAATAAGTTTATAGGACTAAACATCACAAAGGATAGTAATAACATTCTAGGACAAAACATCACAAAGGATAATAATAAGGTTCTAGGGCTACACATCACAAAGGATAGGAATAAGGTTCTAGGACTAAACATCACAAAGGATAGTAATAAGGTTATAGGACTAAACATCACAAAGGATAGCAATAAGGTTCTAGGACTAAAAATCACAAAGGATAGTAATAAGATGATAGGACTAAACATCAGAAAGGATAGTAATAAGGTTCTAGGACTAACATCACAAAGGATAGTAATAAGGTTCTAGGACCAAACATCACAAAGGATAGTAATAACGTTCTATGACTAAACATCACAAAGGATAGTAATAAGGTTCTAGGACTAAACATCACAAAGGATAGGAATAAGGTTTTAGGACTAAACATCACAAAGGATAGTAATAAGGTTCTAGGACTAAACATCACAAAGGATAGTAATAAGGTTCTAGGACTAAACATCACAAAGGATAGGAATAAGGTTCTAGGACTAAACATCACAAAGGATAGTAATAAAGTTCTAGGACTAAGCATCACAAAGGATAGTAATAAGGTTCTAGGACTAAACATCACAAAGGATAGTAATACTGTTCTAGGGCCAAACATCACAAAGGATAGTAATACGGTTTTAGGACCAAACATCACAAAGAATAGTACTAAGGTTCTAGAACTAAACATCAAAAAGGATAGTAATAAGGTTCTAGGACTAAACATCACAAAGGATAGGAATAAGGTTCTAGGACTAAACATCACAAAGGATAGTAATAAGGTTCTAGGACTAAACATGACAAAGGATAGTAATAAGGTCCTAGGACTAAACATCACAAAGGATGGGAATAAGGTTCTAGGACTAAACATCACAAATGATAGCAATAAGGTTCTAGGACTAAACATCACAAAGGATAGTAATAAGGTTCAAGGACTAAACATCAGAAAGGATAGTAATAAGGTTCTAGGACTAAACATTACAAAGGATAGTAATAAGGTTCTAGGACCAAACATCACAAAGGAAAGTAATAACGTTCTATGACCAAACATCACAATGGATAGTAATAAGGTTCTAGGACTAAACATCACAAAGGATAGCAATAAGGTTCTAGGACTAAACATCAGAAAGGATAGTAATAAGGTGTTCGGACTAAACATCACAAAGGATAGTCATAACATTCTAGGACAAAACATGACAAAGGATAATTATAAGTTTTTAGGACAAAACATCACAAAGGATAGTAATACTGTTCTAGGACAAAACATCACAAAGGATAATAATAAGGTTCTAGGACTAAACATCACAAAGGATAGGAATAAGGTTCTAGGACTAAACATTACAAAGGATAGTAATAAGGTTCTAGGACTAAACATAACAAAGGATAGCAATAAGGTTCTAGGACTAAACATCACAAAGGATAGTAAAAAGGTGATAGGACTAAACATCAGAAAGGATAGTAATAAGGTTCTAGGACTAACATCACAAAGGATAGCAATAAGGTTCAAGGACCAGACATCACAAAGGATAGTAATAACATTCTAGGACTAAACATCACAAAGGATAGTAATAAGATTCTAGGACTAAACATCACAAAGGATAGGAATAAGGTTCTAGAACTAAACATAAAAAAGGATAGTAATAAGGTTCTAGGACTAAACATCACAAAGGATAGTAATAAGGTTCTAGGACAAAACATCACAAAGGATAGGAATAAGGTTCTAGGACTAAACATCATAAAGGATAGTAATAAGATTCTAGGACTAAACATCACAAAGGAAAGTAATAACGTTCTAAGACCAAACATCACAAAGGATAGTAATAAGGTTCTGAGACCAAACATCACAAAGGATAGTAATAAGGTTCTAGGACTAAACATAACAAAGGATAGTAATAAGGTTCTTGGACTAAACATTACAAAGGATGGGAATAAGGTTCTAGAACTAAACATCACAAAGGATAGTAATAAGGTTCTAGGACTAAACATCAAAAAGGATAGTAATAAGGTCCTAGGACTAAACATCACAAAGGTTGGGAATAATTTTCTAGGACTAAACATCACAAATGATAGTAATAAGGTTCTAGGACTAAACATCACAAAGGATAGTAATAAGGTTCTACGACTAAACATCAGAAAGGATAGGAATAAGGTTCTAGGACTAAACATCACAAAGGATAGTAATAAGGTTCTAAGACCAAACATCACAAAGGATAGTAATAAGGTTCTAGGACTAAACAAAACAAAGGATAGTAATAAGGTTATTGGACTAAACATCACAAAGAATAGTAATAACGTTCTAGGACAAAACATCACAAAGGATAATAACAAGGTTCTAGGACTAAACATCACAAAGGATAGGAATAAGGTTCTAGGACTAAACACCACAAAGGATAGTAATAAGGTTCTAGGAATAAACATCACAAAGGATAGTAATAAGGTTCTACGACTAAACATCACAAAGGATAGTAATAAGGTTCTAGGACGAAACATTAGAAAGGATAGTAATAAGGTTCTAGGACTAAACGTCACAAAGAATAGCAATAAGGTTCTAGGACAAACATCACAAAGAATAGTAATAACGTTCTAGGACAAAACATCACAAAGGATAATAATAAGGTTCTAGGACTAAACATCACAAACGATAGTAACAACATTCTAGGACCAAACATCACAAAGGATAGTAATAAGGATCTAGGTCTAAACATCACAAACGATAGGAATAAGGTTCTAGGACTAAACATCATAAAGGATAGTAATAAGGTTCTAGGACTAAACATCACAAAGGATAGTAGTAAGGTTCTAGGACTAAAAATCAGAAAGGATAGTAATAAGGTTCTAGGACTAAACATTACAAAGGATGGGAATAAGGTTCTAGGACTAAACATCACAAATTATAGTAATAAGGTTCTAGGACTAAACATCACAAAGGATAGGAATAAGGTCCTAGGACAAACATCACAAAGGATAGTAATAAGGTTCTAGGACTAAACATCAAAAAGGATAGGAATAAGGTTCTAAGACTAAACATCACAAAGGTTAGTAATAAAGTTCTAGGACTAAACATCAAAAAGGATAGTAATAACCTTCAAGGACCAAACATCACAAAGAATAGTAATAAGGTTCAAGGACTAAACATCACAAAAGGTAGGAATAAGGTTCTAGGACCAAACATTACAAAGGATAGTAATAAAGTTCTAGGACCAAACATCACAAAGGATAGTAATAAGGTTCTAGGAATAAACAACACAAAGGATAGTACTAAGGTTCTAGGACTAAACATCACAAAGGATAGTAATAAGGTTCTACAACCAAACATCACAAAGGATAGTAATAAGGTACTAGGAATAAATATCACAAAAGTTAGGAAGGTTCTAGGACTAAAGATCACAAAGGATAGGAATAAGGTTCTAGGACCAAACTGCACAAAGTATAGTAATAAGATTCTAGGACTAAACATCACAAAGGATAGTAATAAGGTTCTAGGACTAAACATCACAAAGGATATGAATAAGGTTCTAGGACTAAACAGCACAAAGGATAGTAATAAGGTTCTATGACTAAACATCACAAAGGATAGTAATAAGGTTCTAGGACTAAACATCACAAAGGACAGTAATAAGGTTGTACAACCAAACATCTCAAAGGATAGTAATAAGGTACTAGGGGTAAACATCACAAATGATAGGAATAAGGTTCTACGACTAAACATCACAAAGGATAGGAATAAGGTTCTAGGAATAAAAATCACAAAGGATAGTAATAATGTTCTAGGACTAAACATCACAAAGGATAGTAATAAGGTTCTAGGACTAAACATCACAAAGGATAGTAATAAGGTTCTAGGACTAAGTATCACAAAGGATTGTAATAACATTCTAGGACCAAACATAACAAAGGATAGTAATAAGGTTCTAGGACTAAACATGACAAAGGATTGTAATAAGGTTCTCAGACTAAACATCACAAAAGATAGCAATAATGTTCTAGAACAAAACATCACAAAAGTTAGGAATAAGGTTCTAGGGCTAAAGATCACAAAGGATAGGAATAAGGTTCTAGGACCAAACTGCACAAAGTATAGTAATAAGATTCTAGGACTAAACATCACAAAGTATAGTAATAAGGTTCTAGGACTAAACATCACGAAGGATATGAATAAGGTTCTAGGACTAAACAGCACAAAGGATAGTAATAAGGTTCTAGGACTAAACATCACAAAGGATAGTAATAAGGTTCTAGGACTAAACATCACAAAGGATAGTAATAAAGTTCTACTACCAAACATCTCAAAGGATAGTAATAAGGTACTAGGACTTAACATCACAAAGGATAGAAATAAGGTTCTAGAACTAAACATCACAAAGGATAGGAATAAGGTTCTAAGACTAAACATCACAAAGGATAGTAATAATGTTCTAGGACTAAACATCACAAAGGATAGTAATAGGGTTCTAGGACTAAACATCACAAAGGATAGTAATAAGGTTCTATGACTAAGTATCACAAAGGATAGTAATAACGTTCTAGGACCAAACATAACAAATGATAGTAATAAGGTTCTAGGACTAAACATGACAAAGGATTGTAATAAGGTTCTCAGACTAAACATCACAAAGGATAGCAATAATGTTCTAGAACAAAACATCACAAAGGATAATAATAAAGTTCTAGGACTAAACATCACAAAGGATAGGAATAAGGTTCTAGGACTAAACATCATAAAGGGTAGCAATAAGGATCTAGGACTAAACATCACAAAGTATAGTAATAAGGTTCTAGGACTAAACATCACAGAGGATAGTAATAAGGTTCTAGGACTAAATATCAGAAAGGATAGTAATAAGGTTCTAGGACCAAACATCACAATGGATAGCAATAAGGTTCTAGGACTAAACATCACAAAGGATAGGAATAAGGTTCTATGATTGAACATCACAAAGGATAGTAATAAGGTTCTAAGACTAAACATCACAAAAGATAGCAATAAGGTTCTAGGACTAAACATAACAAAGGATAGGAATAAGGTTTTAGGACTAAACATCACAAAGGATAGTAATAAGGTTTTAGGACTAAACATCACAAAGGATAGTAATAAGGTTCTAGGACCAATCATCACAAAGGATAGTAATAACATTCTAGGACCAAACATCACAAAGGATAGCAATAAGGTTCTAGGGCTAAACATCACAAAGGATAGGAATAAGGTTCTAGGACTAAACATCACAAAGGAGAGTAATAAGTTTCTATGACTAAACAACACAAAGGATAGTAATAAGGTTCTAGGACTTAACACCAGAAAGGAAAGTAATAAGGTTCTAGGACTAAACATCACAAAGGATAGGAATAAGGTTCTAGGACAAACATCACAAAGGATAGTAAAACAGTTCTAGGACTAAACATCACAAAGGATAGGAATAAGGTTCTAAGACTAAACATCACAAAGGATAGTAGTAAGTTTCTAGGACTAAACATCACAAAGGATTGGAATAAGGTTCTAGGATTAAACATCACAAACGATAGCAATAAGGTTTTAGATCCAAACATCACAAAGGATAGGAATAAGGTTCTAGGACCAAACATCACAAAGGATAGTAATAAGGTTCTAGGACTAAACATCCCAAAGGATAGTAATAAGGTTCTAGGACTAAACATCACAAAGGATAGGAATAAGGATCTAGGACTAAACATCACAAAGGATAGTAATAAGGTTCTAGGACTAAACATCACAAACTATAGGAATAAGGTTTTCGGACTAAACATCACAAAGGATAGGAATAAGGTTCTAGGACTAAATATTACAAAGGATAGTAATAACGTAGGGCCAAACAGCTCAAAGTATAGTAATAAGTTTCTAGGACTAAACATCACAAAGGATAGTAATAAAGTTCTAGGACTAAACTTCACAAAGGATAGTAATAAGGTTCTAGGACTAAACATCCCAAAGGATAGTAATAAGGTTCTAGAACTAAGTATCACAAAGGATAGTAATAACATTCTAGGACCAAACATAACAAAGGATAGTAATAAGGTTCTAGGACTAAACATGACAAAGGATTGTAATAAGGTTCTCAGACTAAACATTACAAAGGATAGCAATAATGTTCTAGAACAAAACACCACAACATTTAGGAATAAGGTTCTAGGACTAAAGATCACAAAGGATAGGAATAAGGTTCTAGGACCAAACTGCACAAAGTATAGTAATAAGATTCTAGGACTAAACATCACAAAGTATAGTAATAAGGTTCTAGGACTAAACATCACAAAGGATATGAATAAGGTTCTAGGACTAAACAGCACAAAGGATAGTAATAAGGTTCTAGGACTAAACATCACAAAGGATAGTAATAAGGTTCTAGGACTAAACATCACAAAGGACAGTAATAAGGTTCTACAACCAAACATATTTAAGGATAGTAATAAGGTACTAGGACTTAACATCACAAAGGATAGGAATAAGGTTCTAGGACTAAACATCACAAAGGATAGGAATAAGGTTCTAGGACTAAACATCACAAAGGATAGTAATAAAGTTCTAGGACTAAACATCACAAAGGATAGTAATAAGGTTCTAGGACTAAACATCACAAAGGATAGTAATAAGGTTCTAGGACTAAGTATCACAAAGGATAGTAATAACGTTCTAGGACCAAACATAACAAAGGATAGTAATAAGGTTCTAGGACTAAACATGACAAAGGATTGTAATAAGGTTCTCAGACTAAACATCACAAAAAGTAGCAATAATGTTCTAGAACAAAACATCACAAAGGATAATAATAAAGTTCTAGGACTAAACATCACAAAGGATAGGAATAAGGTTCTAGGACTAAACATCATAAAGGATAGCAATAAGGTTCCAGGACTAAACATCACAAAGGATAGTAATAACATTCTAGGACCAAACATCACAGAGGATAGTAATAAGGTTCTAGGACTAAACATCACAAAGGATAGGAATAAGGTTCTAGGACTAAACATCACAATGGATAGTAATAAGGTTCTAGGACTAAACATCACAAAGGATAGTAATAAGGTTCTAGGACTTAACACCAGAAAGGAAAGTAATAAGGTTCTAGGACTAAACATCACAAAGGATGGGAATAAGGTTCTAGGACTAAACATCACAAATGATAGTAATATGGTTCTAGGACTAAACATCACAAATGATAGGAATAAGGTTCTAGGACAAACATCACAAAGGATAGTAAAAAGTTTCTAGGACTAAACATCACAAAGGATAGGAATAAGGTTCTAAGACTAAACATCACAAAGGATAGTAATAAAGTTCTAGGACTAAACATCACAAAGGATAGTAATAACCTTCAAGCACCAAACATCACAAAGGATTGTGATAAGTTTCTAGGCCTAAACATCAGAAAGGATAGGAATAAGGTTCTAGGACTAAACATCTCAAAGGATACTAATAAGGTTCTAGGACTAAGCATCACAAAGGATAGTAATAACCTTCAAGCACCAAACATCACAAAAGATTGTAATAAGGTTCTAGGACTAAACATCACCAAGGATTGGAATAAGGTTCTAGGATTAAACATCACAAATGATAGTAATAAGGTTTTAGATCCAAACATCACAAAGGATAGGAATAAGGTTCTAGGACCAAACATCACAAAGGATAGTAATAAGGTTCTAGGACTAAACATCCCAAAGGATAGTAATAAGGTTCTAGGACTAAACATCACAAAGGATAGGAATAAGGTTCTAGGACTAAACATCACAAAGGATAGTAATAAGGTTCTAGGACTAAACATCACAAAGGATACTAATAACATTCTAGGATGAAACATCACAAAGGATAGTAATAAGGTTCTAGGACTAAACATCACAAATGATAGTAATATGGATTTAGGACTAAACATCACAAACTATAGGAATAAGGTTCTCGGACTAAACATCACAAAGGATAGGAATAAGGTTCTAGGACTAAATGTCACAAAGGATAGTAATAGCGTAGGCCAAACAGCTCAAAGTATAGTAATAAGGTTCTAGGACTAAACATCACAAAGGATAGTAATAAAGTTCTAGGACTAAACTTCACAAAGGATAGTAATAAGGTTCTAGGACTAAGCATCCCAAAGGATAGTAATAAGGTTCTAGGACTAAGCATCACAAAGGATAGTAATAAGGTTCTAGGACTAAACATCACAAAGGATAGTAATAAGGTTCTAGGACTAAACATCACAAAGGATAGGAATAAGGTTCTAGGACAAAACATCACAAAGGATAGTAATAAAGTTCTAGGACCAAACATCACAAAGGATAGCAATAAGGTTCTAGGATTAAACAACACAAAGGATAGTACTAAGGTTCAAGGACTAAATGTCACAAAGGTTAGTAATAAGGTTCTGCAACCAAACATCACAAAGGATAGTAATAAGGTTCTAGGACTAAACATCACAAAGGATTGGAATAAGGTTCTAGGACCAAACTGCACAAAGTATAGTAATAAGGTTCTAGGACTAAACATCACAAAGGATAGTAATAAGGTTCTAGGACTAAACATCACAAAGGATAGGAATAAGGTTCTAGGACTAAACAGCACAAAGGATAGTAATAAGGTTCTACGACTAAACATCACAAAGGATAGTAATAAGGTTCTAGGACTAAACATCACAAAGGACAGTAATAAGGTTCTACAACCAAACATCTCAAAGGATAGTAATAAGGTTCTAGGACTAAACATCACAAAGGATAGGAATAAGGTTCTAGGACTAAACATCACAAAGGATAGGAATAAGGTTTTAGGACTAAACATCACAAAGGATAGTAATAATGTTCTAGGACTAAATATCACAAATGATAGTAATAAGGTTCTAGGACTAAACATCACAAAGGATAGTAATAACATTCTAGGACAAAACATCACAAAGGATAGTAATAACATTCTAGGACCAAACATCACAAAGGAGAGTAATAAGGTTCTTGGACTAAACATGACAAAGGATAGTAATAAGGTTCTCAGACTAAACATCACAAAGGATAGTAATAACTTTCTAGAACAAAACATCACAAAGGATAATAATAAAGTTCTTGGACTAAACATCACAAAGGTTAGGAATAATGTTCTAGGACTAAACATCACAAAGGATAGCAATAAGGTTCTAGGACTAAACATCACAAAGGGTAGTAATAAGGTTCTAGGACTAAACATCACAGAGGATAGTAATAAGGTTCTAGGACTAAATATCAGAAAGGATAGTAATAAGTGCTAGGACTAAACATCACAAAAATAGTAATAATGTTCTAGGACCAAACATCACAAAGGATAGTAATAAGGTTCTAGGACTAAACATCACAAAGGATAGGAATAAGGTTCTAGGACTGAACATCACAAAGGATAGTAATAAGGTTCTAGGACTAAACATCACAAAAGATAGTAATAAGGTTCTAGGACTAAACATCACAAAGGATAGGAATAAGGTTCTAGGACTAAACATCACAAAGGATTGTAATAAGGTTTTAGGACTAAACATCACAAAGGATAGTAATAAGGTTATAGGACTAAACATCACAAAGGATAGTAATACCGTTCTAGGACCAAACATCACAAAGGATAGTAATAAGGTTCTAGGACTAAACATCACAAAGAATAG
Organism: Protopterus annectens; assembly: GCF_019279795.1. NCBI lineage: Eukaryota > Metazoa > Chordata > Ceratodontiformes > Protopteridae > Protopterus > Protopterus annectens. The sequence goes on from NC_056732.1 coordinate 34,869,080, forward strand.
TAATAAGGTTCTAGGACTAAACATCACAAAGGATAGTAATAACGTTCTAGGACCAAACATCACAAAGGATAGTAATAAGGTTCTAGGACTAAACATCACAAAGAATAGTATTAAGGTTCTAGGACTAAACATCACAAAGGATAGTAATACCGTTCTAGGACCAAACATCACAAAGGATAGTAATAAGGTTTTAGATCCAAACATCACAAAGGATAGGAATAAGGTTCTAGGACCAAACATCACAAAGGATAGTAATAAGGTTCTAGGACTAAACATCACAAAGGATAGGAATAAGCTTCTAGGACTAAACATCACAAAGGATAGTAATAAGGTTTTAGGACTAAACATCACAAAGGATAGTAATAAGGTTATAGGACTAAACATCACAAAGGATAGTAATACCGTTCTAGGACCAAACATCACAAAGGATAGTAATAAGGTTCTAGGACTAAACATCACAAAGAATAGTAATAAGGTTCTAGGACTAAACATCACAAAGGATAGTAATAACGTTCTAGGACCAAACATCACAAAGGATAGTAATAAGGTTCTAGGACTAAACATCACAAAGAATAGTAATAAGGTTCTAGGACAAAACATCACAAAGGATAGTAATAACGTTCTAGGACCAAACATCACAAAGGATAGTAATAAGGTTTTAGATCCAAACATCACAAAGGATAGGAATAAGGTTCTAGGACCAAACATCACAAAGGATAGTAATAAGGTTCTAGGACTAAACATCACAAAGGATAGGAATAATGTTCTAGGACCAAACATCACAAAGGATAGTAATAAGGTTCTAGGACTAAACATCACAAAGGATAGGAATAAGGTTCTAGGACTAAACATCTCAAAGGATAGTAATAAGGTTCTAGGACTGAACTTTGGTTCATAGGTTCATAGGTTGGTACTAGGCTATCAGCCCTAGGCCCTATACAAGCCTAGCCATAACAATTCCCTGGCTATTTCTTCCCACACTATTTACTTCTCTGGACCCCTGTCTAGCAGGGTGACTGACATGATCCCCGGGGTGAATTTCGTTTCTCCCATCCAATTGTCAATGTTCCTTTTGAAGAGGACCAAAGAGGCACTCTGCTTGACATGTATGGGCAATCTATTCCAGAGTCTGTGGAGTCTGGGTCAGGAACCTATCCTTCCAGCATGTTTTGTTTATTGTGATGACAAGGTTTAGATCCCTGGAGTGTGTGGCTCTGAGGGATTGGGATTTCTTTAAGTGTAGCATGTCCAACAGCTCTGCGTTTGACATGGCCTTGTATGTTAAGCAAAGATCACCTCTGAGTAGACGATATGCGACAGAGTATAGCTGGAGATTTTTAAGGCGGTCAGCATAGGGCATCTGCTTTAGGCCTGTGATTCTTTTAGTGAGGTATTTCTGTGGCCTTTCCAGTTGTTTCAGATGTCTTGAGAGGTACATACCAAACGGGGCATTGTATTCTATAATGGGTCTAATGAGGGATGAGTACAGTGGGACAATGACCTCCTTTTTTCTGGATGAAAAGCCCTTAGTGATGAGGTGTGCCACATAGAAGGATTTCCTGACTGTTGTGGCGATGTAGTTATCGAAGGTGAGACCACTGCCCACCTGTGTCCCTAAGTCTCTTATCAAACTTTCGGTGTTTAGTGTACTGCCACCTATATGGTAATTCACGGATACATGTTTTTTCCTAAAGGGGATAACTATACATTTCTTGGCATTGAGCTTGAGCCCATGGCCCTGGCACCTAGCATCTGTTTCTGTAAGGCCCTTTTGTAGAGTATCCACATCATTTGGGGATTCAATAATGGCTCCCAGTTTGCAGTCATCTGCAAACTTTGTTATCCAGAGTCCCTTAGTGTTGACCTGTACTTCAGAGAAGTAGATGCCAAACAAGAGCGGTTCCAGGACTAAACCCTGAGGTACTCCACTTGTCACTTGTCTGGAGCTGGATTTGGAGTCAGCTACTTTTACAGTGTGGGTTCTATCAGTAAGCCAGTTAGCAACCCATTGGGTGACGTAGGGATTAATGCCCAGCTTAGTAAGTTTATCTATGATTCCAGAGTGGGGGATGGTGTCAAAGGCCTTGGCAAGGTCTAGATAGGCTGTGTGCACCACCTTACTCTTGTCCATGGCTCTGGAGACTGATTCGAAGAAGTCAATCAAGTTCAGGAGACAAGATTGGCCCTTCACGAACCCAAACTGGGTGGGGTCCAGTGTTTGAAGGTTGCCAATGTCTTTGTTTATAAGTTCCATGATAATACGCTCCATGGCCTTGCAGATAAGGCTTGTCAGACTGATGGGAGGGTAGTTTCCGGGATCCAAGGTGGATCCCCCCTTGTGGAGTGGGATAACTGTAGCTGTGCACCACTCAGTGGGCACGCAACCTGAGGTGAGGCTATGATTAAACATGACACTTAGGTGAGGTGCCAGTTCATACTGTAGTTCATGTAGTACACAGCCCAGGATGTCATCTGGTCCCATGGATGCTGTATTCTTAGCTTTGGAGAGTGTGTTTTTTACCTGTGTGGCCGTTATTACCAGAATTTGGCAATCTTCAGGTATTGAGATGGGCCATTTAGGGGATGAGAGGGGGGTGAAGTTGGCACTGAATCGATCTGCCAGGATATTGGCAATATCCTTGGGATCATTATATTTAATGCCATTCTGTTTTAGCTCAGAGCAGATCTGAGCATTGCCATTTAGATTCTTGATATAGTTATAGAATGCCTTGTTGTTGTCTTTGGAATCTTTGGCAATTTTATTTTCGTAACTAGCTTTGGAGGATTTTATGAGGGATCTCATTTTCTTACTGAGGCTGGTAAGGACAATTTTTGCATCCTGGGATTTTCCTCTTTTCTGCAACAGTTTCTTCCTTTTGTTGTAAAGTTTGTTTATGGCAGGGGACCACCAGATTGGCTTCTTTTGTTTGGATGAGAGCATCTTGGTTCTATTTGGGATGGCATGATTTATGCATGAGTGGATGTGCTCGTACAGTGCCTTAGTGTAGGATTCAGCAGTTGAACTTTCAGCTCCCGTCTGCATGGGTGTCATGAAGTTTGTCACTTCTGACTTGAGTAGCATGAAGTTGGCTTTGGAAAAGTTTTTTATGGAGGTTTCCTGACTGGGGGTGGGATGTGGATGTTAAGAGTGATTAGCTTATGGTCAGACGTGACGAACAAGGGGGTGACCATAGGTGTGGAGCATCGATTTCCCATGTTGGTAATGACCAGGTCTAGGATATTGGAGCCCCTGGTGGGACTATGGATTAGTTGATTCAGGGCATTGGAATTTATGAATTCCAAGAACCGTTGGGCAAAGGTGTTGGTACATGAGTAGCTTTCCCAGTTAATGGCAGGATAGTTAAAATCATACAGTATTAGGGTGTTTGGTTCTATCTTAATATTTTCCAGTATGTTTAGAAAGGTGAAGTGAGAATCTTGGGGTATGGTGGGGATTTGTAGCAAGCTACAATTTGGATTGCAGTCTTACCTAGTGTTAGTTGCACCTGGAGAATTTCAGACGCATTGTGTTGGGCAACTAGCCTGGTGGTGTGAATATCCTTGGTGAATATTGACACTCCTCTACCTTTAGTGTTTCGGTCCTGCTTTGGTGGCCGAAAAGTGTGGTAAGAGTTGTAGCCTGGTATTGCAGGGGTGCTCTCTGGAGCCTTGAACGAGGTCTCAGTTACTGCACAGATATAGATGTTCTCCATTTTTAGGAGTGCCTCGAGAGAGTGCATTAACATCACAAAGGATTGTAATAAGGTTCTAGGACTAAACATCAGAAAGGATAGTAATAAGGTTCTAAGACTAAACATCACAAAGGATAGGAATAAGGTTCTAGGACCAAACATCACAAAGGATAGTAATAAGGTTCTAGGACTAAACATCCCAATGGATAGTAATAAGGTTCTAGGACTAGACATCACAAAGTATAGTAATAAGGTTCAAGGACCAAACATCACAAAGGCTAGTAATAAGGTTCTAAGACTAAACATCACAAAGGATAGGAATAAGGTTCTAGGACTAAACATCACAAAGGATAGTAATAAGGTTCTAGGACTAAACATCAGAAAGGATAGTAATAAGGTTCTAGGACTAAACATCACAAAGGATAGTGATATCATTCTAGGACCAAACATCACAAAGGATAGTAATAAAGTTCTAGGACTAAACATCACAAAGGATAGTAATAAGGTTCTAGGACTAAACATCACAAAGGATAAAAAAAGGTTCTAGGACTAAACATCATAAAGGATAGGAATAAGGTTCTAGGACTAAACATCACAAAAGATAGTAATAACATTGTAGGGCCAAACATCACAAAGGATAGTAATAAAGTTCTAGGAGTAAACATAACAAAGGTAATAATAAGGTTCTAGGACTAAACATCACAAAGGATAGTAATAATGTTCTAGGACTAAACATCCCAAAGGATAATAATAAGATTCTAGGACTAAGCATCACAAAGGATAGTAATAAGGTTCTAGGACCAAACATCACAAAGGATAGTAATAAGGTTCTAGGACTAAACATCACAAAGGATAGGAATAAGGTTCTAGGACCAAACATCACAAAGGATAATAATAAAGTTCTAGGACCAAACATCACAAACGATAGTAATAAGGTTCTAGGACTAAACATCACAAAGGATAGTAATAAACTTCTAGGACTAAACATCTCAAAGGATAGTAATAAGATAGTAATAAGCTTCTAGGACTAAACATCTCAAAGGATAGTAATAAGGTTCTACAACCAAACATCTCAAATGATAGTAATAAGGTTCTAGGACTAAACATCACAAAGGATAGGAATAAGGTTCTAGGACTAAACATCACAAAGGATAGGAATAAGGTTCTAGGACCAAACTTCACAAAGTATAGTAATAAGGATCTAGGACTAAACATCACAAAGGATAGCAATATGGTTCTAGGACTAAACATCACAAAGGATAGTAATAAGGTTCTAGGACTAAACATTACAAAGGATAGTAATAAGGTTCTAGGACTAAACATCACAAAGGATAGTAATAAGGTTTTAGGACCAAACATCACAAAGGATAGTAATACGGTTCTAGGAATAAAACATCACAAAGGATAGTAATAACGTTCTGGGACCAAACATCACAAAGGATAGTAATAAGGTTCTAGGACTAAACATCCCAAAGGATAGTAATAAGGTTCTAGGACTAAACATTCCAAAGGATAGTAATAAGGTTCTAGGACTAAACATCACAAAGGATAGTAATAAGGTTCTAGGACCAAACATCACAAAGGATAGTAATAAGGTTTTAAGACTAAAATTCACAAATTATATTAATAAGGTTCTAGGACTAAACATCACAAAGGATAGTAAAAAGCTTCTAGGACCAAACATCACAAAGGATAGTAATAAGGTTCTAGGACTAAACATCACAAAGGATAGGAATAAGGTTCTAGGACTAAACATCACAAAGGATAGTAATAAGGTCCTAGGACTAAACATCACAAAGCATAGGAATAAGGTTCTACGACCAAACATCTCGTAGGATAGTAATAAGGTTATATGACCAAACATCTCAAAGGATAGTAATTAGGTTCTAGGACTAAACATCACAAAGGATAGTAATATGGTTTTAGAACTAAACATCACAAAGGATAGTAATAAGGTTCTAGGACTAAACATCACAAAGGATGGGAATAAGGTTCTATGACTAAACATCACAAAGGATAGTATCAAGGTTCGAGGACTAAACATCACAAAGGATAGTAATAAGGTTCTAGGACTAAACATCACAAAGGATGGGAATAAGGTTCTATGACTAAACATCACAAAGGATAGTAATAAGGTTCTAGGACTAAACATCACAAAGGATAGTAATAAGGTTCTATGACCAAACATCTCAAAGGATAGTAATAAATTTCTAGGTCCAAACATCACAAAGGATAGTAAGGTTTTTAGAGGCACCACAATATGTCTGTTGTCAAAAGAAATGACCAACTATAGATTAAGTTTATGCAAGCAGTGCTCTCAGTCTTTTTAGGAAAATTATTTGATGTTGAAAATGTGCTATATGAGGAAAATGTCTAAAACAAGGTGGCCACTACTGAAGCTTTTTTGGTTTACACCATCCAGCCATGTATATTCCTGGGTGAATAGGTGCATAAAACTTCAGGAGATGAAAGTCTGGTACTGGAATTTCTAGCCACATGAGTAAGGCCTCAAATTTACCTTTGAGTTAAATGGTAATCAGTATGAAATAATTTCAGTATTAATAATAGGTAAATAAGTCATTGCCATTGTAGATTTTTACAGAAGCCCGACACTATCATTAAGCAAACAGCTTAATTTTAAATGATATTGTGCTATGTGTGTCACTAAAGACAACTATATTATTATCAGAGATATAAATATCTCACGGGTATTTTTGGGGCTCATTCCCTTCTCTCAAAGCAACATATAACAAACTGTTACTATCTTCACTACAACATAGTCATGCATAAAATGTAAAAATTGACACTAAGGAGCATTTGGGCATTGTGCTAAGCAGTCCAAATATTAAGGTTTCAAAATGTATTCACTTCAACTACTGGGAACCTCTGATCAACTACAAATATAATTTTAATACTAGGAAGTTGTTCTAAATTCCAAAATGATGTGGTTATTCAAGCTAAAAAATTTTACATTTGGTCATTACAGCTAACTTGTAAAGCTGGGACTTGGAACAAGTTGACAAAATTAGATGCATGAAAGGCCTGTAAGACTTTATGTCAAACTAAAAAATATCATTACCACATATGTTTTACTATCACATAAATTAACAAAAACAAAATTCTAAGTCACCATGGAGGGGCAAAGGATTAAACAATCTTACTAAGAGGAAAAAAAATCATTGGGTTCAGTATAAAATGCATCAAACTAAAATTATTTCCATATATAAACATTCTACAAAACCTTTGTATCAGCCCTTAGGAAATTTTATTTTTTATTTATTTTAGATTTGTTGACCAAGCTGATCCTACTGGATATATGTCCATTTTCAGCAGACGCCCGGGGATAAATGCTCCAACGAACACAAATATTAGTTATTTTACATGACTAATTCTAAAAATATAGGTACATCACAACATTTTAGCAATTCTTTACATTTCTTTACATTGCTGATTGAAGAATCTTTATACATGAAATGATTTGGGAAATAATACAGGAAGATGCTTGAAATGACATGAGGTTGATATATGAAAACACACTCTCTTTAAAGGTTAACAGAGGAGCACCTACTTGGTACAGAAAGAATACCATGTACCCACCGATAAGATAGGAAGTTAGTCAGGGTTAGCACGAGGGCATAACCAATGTGTTTTGAGGTATAGTTTCAGTTTTTTTTTTTTAAAAGTGTTATTGAGGAAAGCAAGGTCAGGTCACTAGGGAGTGAGTTCCAGGTTTTGCCAACAGTGTTAGAACAAGGAGTCACCAGCCATATTGTTGGTTTTGCTTAGTTGTACGAGTAGTTTGCTTGATGAGCATAGGTTCTTAAGATTATTGTAGGGGGTGATAAGGTTAGTAAGTATTGGGGTATTAGTAGGTTGATACAGGATCTTATGTGCAACTGTTATTTGGTTATATAGTAGTTGGTTTGGTAACTCTAGCCATCCTAGTTGTTCTAGATTATGACAGTGATGGGTTCCGAAAGCAGAGCCAGTGGCAATCTGGCAATATTGTTATAGGAGCTTGCTAGCTTGTTAAAGTTATTTTTACACAAGTTAGTAAATATAGGGGAGGCATACAGGAGAGTAGAGATTAAATGGGTGTAGGCAATAGTAGTCCTAGCTAATGGAGTCAGGAAGGGTTTGTTCTTATAAAGGGAGCCAAATTTTTTGTTATCTGTTTTTATTGTACTGTTAATATGAGCATCAAAGCTAAGGTTATCAATTAATATCCCTAGTAGTTTGGTAGTGGGATCAGGAGATATGATAATACCGTTGTTTGATATAACAGTAAAGTTAAGTGGGGAGGCCCTATGAGTTGAAGTGAATAGTAAGAGTTTCATTTTTTTTGGGGGGTTCAAGATGAGGCAATGGTGTAGAAGCCATTTTCCGACTGTATTGAACACCTTTTGGGTTAGAGTCTGTAGAGCATATGGAGAAGTAGCTGAACAGATTAACGTGGAATTGTCTGCATATTGGATACAGGTAGCTTGTGGAATTGTAAAAACAAAAATGAACCACGAACAACAGTGTAAATCCGATAACCTTTTAATACTCCTCCACACACTAAGCACTTTCACCATAAATCAATAGCATCATCAGAGTGAATGGTAGCTGTTCACAAACTCCTTACATACACTTCTCAATCACTTGTTATTCAATTAAGAATGAAGCACAATCATCTTAAAGCTAAACTACATACAAAAAAGAAGAACCATACATAAAATACAATTGCAACCCACAGATACAAATCTTATACTAAATATAAAAATAAAAAGACTCAAATATTTTAAGTGTTTCCACCTAATGTAAATACACTAAAATAAATCCACAACAGTATAAATAAAAGTCACATGTCTAAATTTTAGTGGCTCGATGTTTCAAAACTGGCCCTATAGAAATAAAATCATTCAACCCAGGTGCTGTTGTTGCATTTAAAATGACCTGCAACTTATATTCCAAAAGTTCCACTTTTAGTTTTTCATTGCCACCCCTTTCATTATGCAACACCCTGTCAATTACAAAAAATAAAAATCTCTTAAAGCTGGTACATACAATACTGTACATATTTAAAGCATTGTGAGCGTCTCGGTTTCTAATGGCCCTAAGATGTTCAACTATCCGGTCTCTCAGCCTATGGATAGTGTTACCTACATAAAATGCGCTACAGCTGGTACATGTAGCTAAGTACACCACCCTCTGAGTGTTACAATTAACCTTTCCTAGACATGAGATAGTCCTGTTGTAACTTGGGACACTTACTTGAGGTCCATCATTAATAAATCTACAAGACTTGCAAGTCCCACATTTATTTATTTTGGAAAGGGTATATCTGGGCCTATGTCCTTCTAAGAACCCCTTGATATTTCTCCACCTAGAGAAAACTACTTTAGGGAGATGGCCTAGAACACGTTTCAGTTCACAGTCAAAACATAGATCCTACACTGTACGTATGGAATCCACTATCCCATGTATTTGATTGTTGTAAAGCCCTTGAATCTGAAATACTATGGTTATTAACTGTTCTCTCAAATTCTATGTTGTTACCCTTAAGTATAGATGAAAAAGTAGTATCTCTCTTACTTAGTACCTCGTTACGTATTTTAGTCAACATTTTCAAGGGATAACCTCTATCAAGAAACATCCCTATCAATGTATATAACTCTTGTTTCAAAACAATTGCCACTAATAAGCCTTGACAGCCTGACCATTTGACCCTTTACAATACCCCTACAATGATATGGGGGATGACAACTGCTGTAATGGAGCAATGAATTGCTATGTGTTTCTTTCCTGAATATATTGCTCTCAAGCCATTCAGAAGTTTTTGTTAACCTGATGTCCAATAATTCAATTGTTTGGCTGTCCCAATTACTGGTAAATTTAAAGAAGGGTGTTGTTGTATTAAGGCATTCTATAAACAATCTAGCTTCTTCATAATTACCCCTCCAAAGTACCAGGACGTCATCCAAAAATTGATTATAAAGGACAATTTTTTTCTTTAAATGATGAATTCAAAACAAATTCTTCCTCCCATTGGAGCAAAACCAAGTTGGCAAAACTAGGGGCACATTTTGCCCCCATGGCCACACCTGAAACCTGATGAAAAATTTCCCCTTCACAGGGCAGAAAAATTATTTTTAAGTACCATATTCATAAAAGATACCAATAAATTTATTTTGTCACTACCTAAATGTCCACTTTTCACTAAACTTTGTGTAAAGTAATTTATACCATCCTCATGTGGTATAACTGTGAACAGGTTGACTATATCAATAGTTAAAAATGACCACTCCATATCATTAGTTTTTATTGTATTCAACCTTTGTAGGCAGTGCCAAGAATCTTTCAAAATGTGTTGAACCCCAGCCATCACCTGCTGTGTGCCTTTGTCCACAAACACTGCCATGGGTTCAGTCTTTGAACCCTTGGATGACACTATAACTCTAAATGGAGGATCGTTAAGATTTTTGTGGATTTTAGGGATACCAAACACAGCGGGGGTGACAGGGTGTTCCACATTCAAAAATTTATACTCTTCACAATTTATTGCCCCTTGGTATAACGTATCTAAAAGGAATAAATCTATCTTATAGTAGGCTATATTCAATTTGTTCCGAGAAACCCGTAAATAAGTTGTGGGGTCATCAAGTATGTCTTGCATTTTAGCAATATAATCAAACTGTGACATAATGACTCCCCCTCCCCCTTTTATCGGGCTGCATAATTCTAAGTTCATTACAACCTGCCAATTCAACCAATGCATTCCTTTCATCCCTGGTTAAATTGTCGACATAATGAGCATTTTGTTTCACTTTAATAACATTGCGAACCCCTCCGATAAACATTTTTTCAAACATTGCAACATCACAATTGGATGGTGGTATAAATGTATTCTTTCTAGTTAAACCACCAAATGTCAAATTATTTGTTACATCAATTCGATCTTTGAATAAAGGGCCAAATTTAGCTGTCTAGTATATAACCATATACTAGCATAAACATGAATAACATTGAAATTATATTCTGGAACAAATGAAAAACCCTTACTCAAAAGGTCATGGTGAGCTTCTTTTATACCAATGGTACTAAAATTATATACGTTAAATCCAGACTTTTTAAAAATCTTACAAACGGGCATACAATTTCCAGAATTCCACAATGGGTCATCTAATACACATGACAAATTACTGTCAGTAATGGAAATGTCCATATTATTATCAACAATCCATATCTCTTCTTGTTTTTGGACCACTGGCCCTTCTTCCGATAGTTGTTCCTCCACTGTTGTGGTTGTTGCTGCTGTTCTGCAGCATAATACTGATTTTGTTGCACCCATTCCCTTTTGTTTTGTAAACGTTCTGACCGCCTTAACTGTGGGGATTGGTCTAAAAAACATTGCTGTTCTGTATCTATATCATCCTCCACAAATTCACATTCATCATGGTCACCGTTTACATTGTTTACATGTGTCCATTCACCCCGTCTAACATTATTCCCCTCCACCTTGTTCTTACCAAAAGAATAGGCCATGTTGTTCTTATATTCATGCATGTCCCTAGATAATTTTTTGATTTTAATTTTTACACTTTTGTACACATATTTTTCCAAATTTGTCAAAACATTTTGATACCCTTTAACATGTTGAAAAAACAGTAGATCATTGACAATGCTTTCATGAAGAGAAACAACTTCTTTTTCAAGTGCCAACAACTTACTTTACTTATTTTTAATAATAATGTCCATCATTTGTAGCCCCGTTCTGTCAAACAAGTCCACCAGTTCTTTATAGGCCTGCAATCCCTCTTCGATTCCATTCGGTAGTTTCCATACTCTGAGTCCTTTCGGTACTTGTTTTAGTGCCATAGATTTTGTTAGGAAGGCGTTATCAAGTTGCAGGCCTCTAAACTTCCCACACACACCCTCAAAGCAGTCCAGCTGTTGTTTAATGGTTAGTTGTCCTTCCCTCCTTATTCGGGGCTGAGAAGTCCACATCGGGTAACCAAAGCCATTGTTTGATGTTTTTACCCACGGGTCGACCGCCACCACTTCCATTGGTGTTGACATCGCCATCTACGTTGTTCATTGCCTCAAGGGCTGGCGGTGAATGAAGTGTAAACAGTTCTAACTGAGAATCAGTTAGCTTCACTTGTGGGTTGCGTGAAACATCCTTTGAATTTAAAACAGCAGTCAATTTCCTGACAGAAGCAGTCAATTCAATAACAGCTGCTTCCATTAATTTTCCAACATTATAACCATTGCAAATAAACACCAAGCCTAAAGACCACGAACGTTAACTGAGATCAGGTTCAAACTCACAAATCCACCACAAGAATGTAGGTGAATTACTGAATGTAGGTCATTAATAAAAATAGAAAATAGGAGAGGACCTAATGTAGAGCCTTGAGGGACACCAAGGTCAATGGGAAGGTGGATGGATAAGTTATTATCCCATAGTACAGCCTTCTGTCTATTGTTTAAGTAGGATTGGAACCATTGTATAGCCAGTGTGTCTAGTGAAAGGGTTTTAAGTATGTTTATGAGTAGCTGATGGTTAACCATATCGAAGGCTTTAGAGAGATCAATAAACAGGGCTGAGGAAAGAATGTTATTATTATGATTTTTGTTAATGCAATCAGTGAAGGATAAGAGGGCAGAGGTGGTGCTGTGAAATGGCCTAAAACCATGTTGACAGTAAGCTAGTAGGTTGTTTTGGGTAAAGTAGTTTAGCAGTTGTTTATGTACACATTTTTCCATATTTTTTGCCAGGGGTGATAGTATGGCTATGGGTCTATAGTTTGATAATTGGAGTTACCACCTTTATGCAGGGGGATAATATGTGAAATTTTCCAGATAGATGGGATGGTTCCTTCAGTTATAGTTCTACTAATCAGGATGGATATGGGATAGGCTATGGCTTTTGCAGCTTTTTGTAAATATTCTGCTGGTAGTAGATCAGCTGAGGGGGTGGTTGGTTTGAGTTTCTGAATAAGGGTACAGACAAGGGATGCAGGAACAGGTTGAAAGTGAAATAAGGAGAGTGAGCTGGATATAGAAGTATAGAAGTAGGCTTGAGGTGTCAGGAGCTAGTTGGTTGGCAAGAGACTGGATGGTCTCTGTAATGAAAGTGTTGAAGGTACTGGCAATTTGTTTGGGATGATCATGGTCAGTGCCTAATGGGGTCGGTGTGACACAATGACCAGGGTGTAAAAGCTTACTGATGCCTGCCCAAAACTTGTGAGGTTTGTTTTTGATGGGTTTGTTGGAGTTGATAGTAAAAGTTACAAGTAAATATATAAATATAATGTAGACATGCATGCCAAGACAAAAAAAAATTAGAAATGCATCAGGAACTATAATGCTAGCAGATCAAGTAGCATTGTATTAAAAGAAAACAGTTTTATTATTACAAATAAAACATTTTTGCCAAACCTACACAAAACAGGCAATAGAAATAAGTCAAGATTCTGACCAGGAGGTAAGAACTGCTAATAACTGTCTAGTGTTTATGGTATATTGGGTAGAAGAGGCCCTTAATGAAATTAATAAAATTAAAACTGAATGTCCTCCTGGCCAAGACCAGCTTAATGGCTATTTTATGTTTAGAGTAAAGGACTGTCTGCCATCTTGTTTAGCATCATTATTTCACTTCATCCTGGAACAATGTTATCCCCTTTTTAAGGAAAGAGACGTGTAACCCTTATATTTAAGGGAGGGGATGATGATACAAAAGATAATTATAGGACTATCAGTTTAATAAGCTTACTAAGGAAATGCTTTGAATTGTTGCTTTTCAAAATCATAACTGAAAACCCACCCTCGGCCACTGATTTTGTTCAACATGATTTCACTTATAGATGGTCATGCCTGACAAATGTAGTTAATTTTTACTCACCAGTGGCAGAAACATTTGATATCAGTCTACCTGTTAATGTTATTTATTTAGATTTCACTGAGGCATTCAGTTCAATACAACATTGCATTATTCACAATTTATTGATTTGGAATGTAAACTCACTCATCATTAAGTGGAAAATTATATGGCCAAAGAAGTATGTATCATACGTTAAAATCAAAAATCATTTAGACATGTGCCATAAGGATCAGAACCAAGCCTTTATTTTTTTAATATCTTCATGGGCAATATCCCTGTCACTAATACAAACTGGATTAAAAATTTTGCTGATGACTGTAAGGCATCAGATGCGGTTACAGCAATAAAGTAAATAAAAAATTACCTGCAAAATTATATGAGCAAGTTACAGATCATTGACTGATGATTGCATTCCTGAAACCATTTTTCTTTCTCACATAATTAATTTCTAGAGAAGTTTGTTACTTTGTGCTAGCTTGTGCCATCCCTTCTCTGGGCCAAAGATCAAGGAGCATCAATCCTCACTACTAACACCAGTGAGGAACGTTTACTGTGGGAAAATAGACACAAACAGTATTTTCAGATGCAACTCTCTGCCCTAAGTACAATTTCCCTTAAGAGTACACAGGTAATGCACAGTGCAGTCCTGGGGCTAGGCTTTCTCTCCAGGCCCCAAATAAGACTCTCCACTGACCATTCTAAAGCTGAGTCCTTAGCCAGGTGCTCCAAACCAAGTCCTCCACCACCCTCTCTGTGAAATCAGTGCTGTCAGTGTCCCTGTTCATATTATCTGACACACACACACACACACACACACACACACACACACACACACACACACACACACACACACACACACAGACACACACACACACACACACACACACACACACACCATACCCGTCAACTGTACAGATCTTTGCAGAATGTCCAGATTTCTGCCTCATATTTTTCATCTGTTTTGCATAAATTTGTGTTTTTTTTGACAAATTAGTGGCAAATCATTGAAGACTGAAGTTAGAAAATAATAGACATTTGAGTTTCAGACTTCATACCCTTAAGAAAATTCATGCTCAAACACAAGCTCTCAGGTCTCACACTACCTCCTTACTAACAACCTCCTTTCCAGTACTCAGCATGGTTTCCGACCAAACCATAGCACCACCACTGCCTTACTCTCCTTTACTAACACTATCCTTCAGCATAAAAACAATGGCTATCTCTCCTCTGCTATCTTCCTAGACCTATCTAAAGCATTTGACACGGTCCCACACAAACAACTTATCTCTGTCCTCAATAACCTATCCTTCTCACAATCAGTCACCAACTGGTTTCAGAGTTACCTGTCTGACCACCAACAATCCGTTGTATGGCAGAATGACATATCTCCCCAACTATCTGTCTCCATAGGGGTTCCCCAAGGATCCATCCTTGGACCCCTACTTTTCTCTATTTACACCAATAATCTAGCCTCTGCCACCAAACATGGCACACTCATCCAATACGCAGATGACTCGACCATCATCTGCTCAGCCCAGTCCCTACCCAAACTGCAAAAAGTCACACAGGAAGCCTTTTCCTCTGTTGAAACATGGTTATCCGATGCCCAATTAATACTCAACCCAAACAAAACTAAACTACTCATCTTCCAACCCACCAAACATACTCAAAACAACTCTCACTTTAACATCACAGCAAAAGACAACACCACTATATACCCGACTGAACACACCAAATTGCTAGGAGTGGAAATAGACAATAAACTAAAATTTGACATTCACATATCCATGACCATAAAAAAAGTCCACAAAAAACTAGGAGCATTATACAGAAATAAACAATTTCTCACCAAAGCAGCAAAGATTTCAATAGCAAATTCCCACCTTATCTCCACCCTACTTTATGCCTCTCCAGTATATACCAACCTAAGGCAATGTGATCTAAACAAGCTAGAGACCTGACTACAACAAAATCGCCAAATTCGCCAGAGGGGCATCCTACCGTAGTCACCACTGTCTCTCACTTGTTGAACTGGGCTGGCTTGAACTTCCTCACCTCCTTCAGTGGTATCAACTCTCACTCACCCACAAACTAGTAAACCATCCACTAAATGTCCCATCCCTCCAGAATCTACTCCAACCCTATCGCACCACCAGGCCACTAAGATCCAGCAACAAAAATCACTTGCAGATCACTAAAGCCAATAACTCTGCTGGTGAAGCACTATTCTCTTGTGCCATAGCCAAATTATGGAACTCACTCCCACCCACAATTACCTCCGTACCATCATGCACCAACTTCAAAACTTTATTAAAAGCGCACCTAAAAATATGCTGGCTATGCCCTTGCAACTCCCACTCTAATGTCATCCACCCCATCCAACTACTACCTTTCTTTCCACTCCACTAACTACCTTG